>NC_091830.1:23143469-23443469 GCF_038994185.2 Dermacentor albipictus | reverse complement strand
TGGCACCGCCGAAAGAGGGAGCGCCCCAGGATGTGGTGGGTATTTCCTTCGCGTGCCAACCGCTAAGCCTTATGCGTGGCGCATTGCTGCGAGGGAGTCTGCGCGGGCTGTGCGGTCGTCTGCCCATCAATGGATTATCGATCCGTCCGCGCAATATCGCTGAACCTTCGATTCTGCATGCTGCAACGTGCCGAGCGCAATGGTCGTTTCCTTTTCTTGTATCGTCGCACGCCTGCAGCAGATGAAGATTGCTTTCGAGGGGAGAACTCGGCGAAGGGTTTTGCGAGCTAGCGCTCGCGGGATCATTGAGCAGACGACATTGTTTGGGCAGCAGACGATATTTTCAGTGCGTAAGGAGGCCGTTTATTTCCGTTTTCTTCAGTAATACAGCGTTCCTTCGCTCTTCCGATCCACTATATGTGGAGAAAATTTTTTTGGAAATATTTTACACGTACCTAAATGGAAGTGTTCCGATAAAAAATTACAAAATGTAATGAATGGCTTTGACTATATATCAACTTTTTCTTTTTTAATTAAATTACCAATAAATATACGGAACTATGTTCCTCTAATACATTCATTGCTACCGGAACAGTGCTGAGCATACCTGCACTTAGCACCTGGAATATTATTCCAAGCACCCACACCTGGAACAATGTTTAGGTATGTGTCGCATCGTTCAATATACTTAATTATGGTTCCAGTTACAGGTGAGTGGAGTGTTACAGGTAATAAGCAGAGGCACGCGGAACACCGCACTGGTAACAGTGACTATTTCATAGGAATGTTGTTCCCGACATTCATTTTTATTAGAATTACAGAAGTAAAAAAGTTCGAACATATGCAAACGCCATTTCTTATATAATATTATTTGATGTGGAACGCCGTTACAATTAATTAGGGATAAGTCTTTTGAAAAAAGGAAGGAAAAGTGGAGAAGGAAGGCAGGGAGGTTAACCAGTTTAGCTTAACCGGTTTGCTACCCTACACATGTTTGTAGGTATATTTGGAACTTAAGTGACACAACATGAAGAATGTTGATGCCAATGCGTGGCGCCATTGTTGGTCAATCAGGAAGAAGCTCTGTGTAGACGTCTGTAGAAGAGACACGAGATGAACATTAGGCTACTTCACAGTAACAAGTCACGCTCTTGCTACATCGAAGCACTCACTCCCACTTGGGAGGAGACTAGGTAATTGAAGCAACAGAAAAACAGAAGATCAGAAAGGTGGTGACTCCTATTCCGAGGTTTCCCGTAGCAGCTTGCCATGACGTCACACATGTTGACAACACGCGCTCATGTTATGTGTATGCTGTAAACAAGGACAACACTGAAATAGGAAGAAACGGGACACTGAACCTAGGAAGTCTTGAGGATTTTGTCCTGTGCCAGCACGTGCCTACATTTAAGATAATGTTTCAATATTCATGACGTCACCCTGACATTGCCGCACTGCGGTTTTCGTAGAGCGGAATTCCATAGAGTGACGCTTAGCCATCATATTTATTCACAATACCTTACGTTTTCCGGCAAATTGAATAAAAATTAATCTGTGAAAGAAAAGAAAAAGCAAGTCGCCAGTTTAAAGTGAGTTGGATTTCCTGTTTCATAGACAGCTTTACATAAGCGGAATAAGTGATACCTAGCTACCGGGACATATCACACTGAGGCGTCCTCTGCACGCGTGACTCTTGGAGCGGCGGGCTACCGCACGTGCTCCTACCACACGCTTAGGTGAGAATTCGCCCCTGCAACTTGTTCTCCGCCGGAGCCGCAGAACGCACGGACTTTCCCCGGTAGCCTCTAACTCCCAGCCTGTGTGACTTGTATTCGCTGGAACATAGCTTTGACAAGGCCGCTGTCTGCTTTGATTGTGCCGCCAGGTGTCATCTGCGTCGCCTCCGGTGCTAATCAGTTTCGGATCACCCCACGGACCGCACTGTGTAAACATAGACCGCATTGTCATCACACAGACACACACACGTTTTATATATGCCTCAGCCTGCCGTCACTGGTTTGCTGCATAACGTCTCAATTCGTACTAAGCCGCAATGACGCAAGGGCGAGATGGAAGGGGGAACAAATACTGGAATGACGAATGTGCGTCCCTTCAGAGCCGCGGGGATACCGAATGCAGAGGCAGTTTTCAGTAGTCTCACCAAGGAATCGGGTCATAAATGCGTTTTAATATTCGCAACTTCCGGATCCAAGAAGCAGGGACGTTATTACAGCCACGCGAGGAGAAATTGATTTTCCCACCGACGACCGCAATTTTCTTTCGGATCTGAATTCGGTCGATACGACTTTTTTTTGTTTTTTACTCCGAATAGCGCCACGCGTTTTCCGGTGGATTTAAACCAGATCGTGCCCCTGCGGGAGGGAACCAGAAAATCAAATTTTTTCCCTTGGTAAACCCTGTTCCCTGGAGCGATGTAGGAGATAATGGTTTCGCGCACCGTACTGTCACCTGTACTCATGGCAGACCCCCCCTTCGCGCTCCCATGTTCTGCAATAAAATACCAGAAGAAGAAATCCGTGAAACCAGAAAGAAGCGCTTGCGTACACGACTGCTTTATTTTGTTCGCGTTTCCTTTAAAATACATCGTAACTGCATCATCAACGGGTACGACACATACGCCCAACCACAAGAGCTTCCCAGAAAATTCACTACAGGCCCTTGAGGCACTGCGATTGTCCAGTTACCATCGGAACCATAGTTAGTACACCAATATTTCTCATCTTAGTGCTCATGACTTCAGGCGTTCTTGTGATGTTCTTAATGGAACTTTATTTTCCTAAATAACTTCCACGCTGGCTGAACATTAACACTAGCACCACTGTAGGCTCTACTCAATTCCGTAGGAAACAACGCCCACAAAAACACTTCTCCCTCTCTCCTCGTCTCTTGTTATTTCTATCGAAAAAGCAATTTCCTTGCGAAAAACCCGTATGCAACACAAATCAAATATCTCATATTCTCGTACTGTGTTGCATGCGGTAAATATTATATGGTGATGTCGAAAAAAATCGGTAGGTTTTTTACTTAACAGCCGTAATGGCTTGAATGTTCCGGAAGCTGCGTTGCAAGTATATCTACCAACCATTAATGTGGTTCATACCGAAGATATCATTTCTACGCGGTATAATGAGAAACTGACCAATCAAATTTTCCTTTTTTTATTGTTATTTCCTGAAAGTTGCTAATAATGCGCTAACTTGAAGAATGCTCTCTTTCGGTCCAAGATATTTAACGATACCAATGAACAAAATGTAGGAATAAATTGGCAGTTAATCGCATTTATGCTCTCCAATCATTCGATATCGTTTTTTCTCGGTCGTTTCAGCTTATAACAATTGTCTCGGCGCTGTTCGCTGTATAATCGGGGACGCAGAACCAGGTCCTTTGTTACAAATGCGACCGTGCGTGGATAATAAATGTCCTGGTGGAGACGACATAAATGGACTATAGCCTTGCTCTTTCGGCTTGATCGATGAACTGAATTGACTGCCTCGACGAACGGAAGGACTCGCTCAGCTGCTGCCAGCCGCTCTTGCTGAAGGCCGCTGGCACCGAATTTCCTCAACGCCGAGCCATACTAATTGGGACCTTTCAGCGCAGAGCTTTCGCTCTATAGCGTAGCTGTTACCTCCCTACGCAGATACCAACCACTCATGTTCTTCGTACACCGAACCACGTAGGACCATGTCGCGCATGTAGTAAAGGCGCTAATGTTACGTTGTCGTTATAGAAAATATGTTCTGCTTCTGTAGACATTCCCTTGTCTCACTTGACATTTCGCTCAGGGTGAAGGGACCAAAGAAAGGAGAGATTTAGGAAGGAGAACCAAACTAGACAATCTGGCTTGCTGTTTTACACTGGGGGATGCAGAAGGGGAACAGATCTGGGGATACGCGACTTTCACCCCTGGTATGTGGCCTGATATGTTGTTTTCCCCGAATGTATTACGTCTCCTGTAATCCGGCTTCTCCGCTTAGCTTAGGAACTGCGGCGGCCAGTCTGGTTGCAGCGCATTACGAGAGATGGCGCTAGTGTGGCGCTGCTAGCGCTACCCAAGGGGGGGAGGGGGGGGAGGGGTTCGTCGGGCACGACGGGGAGTATAGGCTCTTCCTTTTTTGCTCGTGGTCGGCAAGCGGCACGGGCGCTCCGCGCGTGCGCTGATCCAAGCTTCTGCCAGACAGTCTCGTGAAACCTCGTTCGAACGCGCCACCGTTCACGTGAGCGTACGCGCGAACGACCAGGCGTTGGTGTCCAGCATGGGGCGAACATATTCGCTCGCTATCCGGTAGCGGTGACTCTCGATTTCCTCGATTTGTTGCGCGCCCATCGGCATGTTTTGTGGATAGCAACTCGGCTAGCAGGCATTGATCTATGAAAGGTGCAATAAATGCCCTTGAGATTGTTTGTACTACTGTTTTGTCGTTCCTTTGTCCCAAGAGCATGGGTCAGACCCCCACCGACATAAGAAGGGAATGGAAAAGACAGACATGGAGCACAAGCACATGGCCAAAGCAGACGATCAGCCAATCAGGAAATGATCACAGCAAACGAACGCAAATAACGTCAATTATTGCTAAATCAATGTGAGTAGGCTTGTTGTCTTTGTGATTTGTGACATAGCCTTCGTTGGTCTCTGCTGCGACGGCATGAGGTTAGCATTTCAGAACGGTTTCTTCCGAGAAGATCCTGTGGTCAACGCAAGCTTGCGCAATCCCAAGTGATCGTACCGCTACACACGAACTGTATTGAGGAGAGTCACACAATACAGAACACGTTCACTCATCTTCTCGCGACCACAACCATCACAGGAAGTGCTGCTAAAGCTTTCTATGTTACATTGCTGACTGCAATAAGCGTTTTATAGCAACGTCATTTAATACTGTCGAAGACAAGTTATTGGCAGAAGCGTTCAATCCACACTGGCGTTTTTTTCTTTGTTCATCCAGTGATAATGAACCATTCGTCGGGGTTAGGGCATTGCATAGAAATTAATGCGGTGTGTAAATCGGGCGTTAACGACGTAGTCTGGAAAATATTGCAGAGATATGCTTCACGAGAACGGAAAATCAAAAATCCTGCAGCCCCTCACCCTCAAAACGACCAGTCTCCTCCCCAGCAGACAAACGTCACAGCTCCCACCTTACACGTCACTGGTCCCGTCTCCACGAGCAGCTTGGAGGAATGCGAACGCGAACGCACAGATTCCAGTGAAAAACGGAGAGCGGAAAAGCGAATAAAAGTTGAGAAATTAAGTTCAGAATTTACCTACCATTATGCCTGCTTAACTAACCATAACTTTACCTCAGAATGAAAGCAACTGAGATATTTAAAGAACCCTTGAGTTGGTTGATGTTTAATGTTTCTCATTAGAGTCCGATGCACTGTTTGCTTCCATGCTGTCGCACAATGCACAAAGTTAAAGAGTTATGACTCGGAAAAAAGGTAAGGAGAAACAAAAGTTTTCTTAAAGATGAAGGGACATGTAAATTTTCGACTTGTATTCTTTTAGTTCTATTAGAGGTCCTAGACCACGAAACCCCAGAAAGAAACTACTGGCAAATGTCATAGCAGCATAAATAATTTGCTACATATCAACTTTCTACAAGCCTATTCGTTTCCCAGGAGGCGTACTAATCATGACGTTCAGGCTCTCTCTCTCTCTGCCGCATTCAAACGTCTTCTGAGCTGCTCCGTCGGGTCACGCAACAAGCAGTTGCATAGCCGATGAACCAGCAACAACTACTACATACCTAATGGGTCCGGTTGATTCATGGGATGTAACATGGTAAATTAATGATGAAGCTCTGCACAACGTGATTGTACAACTTTTTCGCGACACGGGATTCTTTACGTCTAATAAAGTTATACAGGCATACTAGCACTTTACTACATTAGTGAGGTCATCGCTCCCAGCTTTCTCTCTCATTCTGTTCAAAGTGCTGTCAGAGCTACTGATCAACGCAACCTTCTTACCTTTTTTTTACATGGTGAAGTTAATCGTAAATTTCATCTACACCCTCTCTCTCCCTTCTCTCTCTTCCCCTTCTCCCTTCCCGCAGCTTAAGGTAGCCAACCAGACCCTTGACTGGTTAACATCCCTTCCTTCTTATATTCCTCTCTCTCTCTCTTCATACAAGATGGTGGTACAGCAAAGGCTATCTGGACAAGCGAACACGTCAACAAAAGAAAGTAAACTAGCATTTCTTAAAAAATTCACATTGAGCATATACACACGGGTAGGATTTACAGCAGTTGATCGGCCACTATTTCGAAAGTTGCGCCGTCTCACCCTCTGAGCAAAGATTATTCCTTTGGGCGCAGTCCGGTGCCTAAAACCGCCGCGGATCACGGAACCACCGGTTTCCCACGAGTAGTTCTCGTGGCACGGCATAGACGGCAGCACTAGTTTACTGTTGCTGCAAAATGTTGCATTTGCCGATCGGCGTCTATTCGTCTTGTTGCATCGTGGCGCCATCTCCCGGACATCGTGAGAAGCATAATCAGAGACGTCGAGCAATGGCGACAGCACATGCCGCGCTATTTGAGCGGCAATGTTGTCGTCTCGTGATAGTACGTCGTGTCGGTAGTTTTCATTTTCTGAAAGAGGTTCCCTGCGTGTGATTTCATCCCTGATTTGGCACCAGCTCTTGTATCAAGCTAAATGATTTGCGTGTGCATAGCCAGCGTCAGAATTTGGCAATGTGCGGGATCAGAGAAGACACGTTCAACGTTTGAGCAGTTAGTGACCGCAACCAGTACAACCATACAACAGTACATGTATCATCATTAGCATTAAATTTTCTGTTACGTGTACACGTCATAATGTTTTTCTAATAAATCATAAACATCTTAGATTTTTTCATTACCACGTTTTTTTTCTTTCTCGGGGATTCGCATTACTTCAATACGTACATAGACGCGTGTCATTTCACATAAGATCTATGGTATAGTTAAATAAACAGGTGATTAAATAAATATGCATTTAGAATCTAAAAGGAAGCTCGGGATATCTGAATGCCATGCTTTGTGGCCCAGGGTGCAGTAAGATTCCGTTTTCTAAAAAATCGCGTGGTCCTCATACTTTCGACTCCCAATTAAGAAACTAGGCGGTCTTCTGTTCACATCAAAAACTTAGTCCGCTTTCCTTCAGGGCACATTTCAATGTCTTTCCTCGTTCGAACTTGAAGCACAGCCGCAACAGGTTGCCACTTCACCGATTTGAATCTGCTTGAAGCAAGCGCGCAAAAAAAAAGAAGCACCCCTGGTCTCCAACGCCAGCACCCTGGCTTGACATGGTCACGTGGTGAGCGCCACATTGGTGGCCTTCAGTTTTGTGACGTGACGCTCTGCCCTAATTTCTTTCCCTTCTGCACGCTCGCTTACGTTGCCCTTCTCCTTTTCGTTTTGAATGTGGGACGTTTTGCTTTAGCAACTACACAAATAGGTAATAAACATTTTTGAGTTTAAACTTCCCGAAACGGCAGAGTGGGTCATGATAAACACCTTAGCGGCATGCCGTAATGAAAGGCTTCCCATTAAGTGCACCACCTGGATTTCATTAACGTGTGCCTAAATCTGAACGCACGCGTGATTTCGAATTTAGTCACTATTGACAGGCGCCTCACTACGGCTGGCATTTGAACCCGGCACATCATCCATAGTGGTGTTGTGCCAATTTTGGATGAAATCAAAATTATCATCAACAACAAGGGCATCCCAGGACAACAAGAAGAACAAGGAGAAGGCCTCCATAATTGCCACAGAGAATAATGACATCTTGCTGACGGAGATGGCGAGCACACCCGACGACTCTGCCGAAACGTCATCCCTGAACTGGTCCCTCGGCTTGCTAAAGGTCACGGCTGGTCACACTGCACGCATATCCCCCATCCGCGGCCCTCCGTCTCTCCTGGGCACAAGGCCATCAAAGCCGGCAATGGCAAGCGACCTCCGAAGGATAAAACTGTGTGCTCGTCCACTTAGCCCAGCAGAGTGAACAGCGTCGTACCGTCCAAAACATGCCCCCGTACTAGGACAGGCGCTGTGAGCACCGCCGGCGACAATAGCAACTACCCGCCGTGGTTGCTCAGTGGCTATGGTGTTGGGCTGCTGAGCACGAGGTCGCGGGATCGAATCCCGGCCACGGCGGCCGCATTTCGATGGGGGCGAAATGCGAAAACACCCGTGTGCTTAGATTTAGGTGCACGTTAAAGAACCCCAGGTGGTGAAAAATTTCCGGAGTCCTCCACTACGGCGTGCCTCATAATCAGAAAGTGGTTTTGGCACGTAAAACCCCAAATATTATTATTATTACAATAGCA
Source organism: Dermacentor albipictus (assembly GCF_038994185.2). NCBI lineage: Eukaryota > Metazoa > Arthropoda > Arachnida > Ixodida > Ixodidae > Dermacentor > Dermacentor albipictus. The sequence goes on along the minus strand of NC_091830.1, from coordinate 23,435,127 downwards.
ACTGGGAGGATACTGAAGCCAGACGAGTACCTCGGTCTAGGGCAAGCGAGTATATCGAAGCTGATCGGGCTCGGACACCCAGCGGCGCAGATTTTCTCGTGACGTTCTCCAAGGACACGGCAAGTACCGAAGATTCCCATAAACAGTTTATTGTATGCCCGACAGAAACCCAAAAAGGCGTGGCCGTGTCAAACTTTCCGCGGAGCCTAACCAAAAATGTGACGTGTTCCGGCCAGGGCCTGATAAACCGAAGGCCAACAGCCGTAAAGGACGGGAAGCATGCTAAGAAAAACGTCATGATGTCCAGAGTGGTGCGCGCGCTGACGTAGCTACCGGGCGACCAATTGAAATTGTCGGTAGGTACCGTGACCATTCTGAACGTGCTATTGGGCAACCTGACCGACATTGCCTGCGATTTCACTTTGGGCTGTTTGCAGAAGTTGAAGGAGGACACCGCTGCTTGATTATGTTGCCATTCACCGCTAGAACCGCCAATGACGAAGCATTTTCGATACGAGACAATTTTCAAGGTATGCAGGCTAACATTAGTAGTGCTTTCTTGCGTCATAATTTATCATGGTCGGCAGCTTTCACTAACAGGTTCTGCGCCATAATATACTGGTGCCTCGAATGTACTAAAGCATTTGTAAATAGATTTCGCGTACTATGGACTCTGCGAATGACGTCATTGATTAAAGTGGTTTATTGTCCCTACCATGAGAAGCCAACAAATACTGACACCAAGGAAAAGATAGGGGAAGTTACTTGTGCTTAATACATGAGATAATGAAGCGATACGTTCATGAAAATTAAAGTGGATGAAAAACAATTTGCCGCAGGCAGGAACCAAACCCACAACCTTCGCATTTCGCTTGCGACGCTCTACCAATTAAGCTACCGCGGTGCCGTTTCCCCATCCACTTTCTTGGGTATTTATGTGTCCTAGTAGACCCCTGCAAGTGTTAGCCAACGCCACCACTCACAGACCTTGGCGGCGGACGTGGAACGTCCTTTTTGCCGCAGGCGTCCCGAGAACGTGAGGGTTTGGTTCCCAGCTGCGGCAAGTTGTTTTTAGAGCGCAGCTCTTTGGCGTCCGTTCCTGGGTTTCGCGTCGGCGTTGTCGTCGGCCTCGTAACCAGCTCCGCCCCCCTTTCATCCCCCCAGCGCTAGCAGCGACCGACTGATACCGCTGGATGCCGCTGACGCCGCTAGAGAGTCAAGATAACGTGACTGCATAGAACACCGTCGCCGCCATGCAGAAAGAGGAGGAAAGGGTCCCCCCCCCCCCCCTGGTTCTTAGCGCTGCGGAAGCGAGGGTATCATATTGTTTGTGTCGGCATCGGCGGCGTTGTCCCTGAAACCAACTCCGCAGCTGGGGTTGACTCACTATCGGCGTCAGCGGCATCAGTCAGTCGCTGCTATCTCTTCCCTCCTCCCTTTATCGTGTTGTCCGCTTGCTGCACGCGCTTCTGCCCCCATCGTTTGCCGCTGGGTGTACACGCCGCCCCCCTCCCACCCCTTCCTGCGAGTCTCCGGTTGTCAAAGCGCCGGCTCGAACTTTGAAGTTGGCGAACTGTGCGCCGCAAAGTTGCCCAACGGCTTGCTGGTAGTAGCTGCCTACTTCGCCCCTACCGCACTCACGAAAGACGTCGTGCACTTCCTGCAACTCGCATTAACCGTCCATCGATCCACACCGATGTTAGTAGTGGGGGACTTTAATGTTGACATAAAGACAAACAGCAATTTCCTAACACTTATGCGGGAGAACATCCCGTTCCTCTCGCTCGTAACGCGTCCCACGGCTGTGACAACCTCGCGAGGCACTTGTATAGATCTCGTCTTTGAGAATCAAGCATTGGTGTACCAAGTCGAACATATATCAGTCTATTTCTCCGACCACAAAGCTTCCTTCATGACTGTCAAGAACTGTTAGTGGAGTCTTTGTTAAAGGAATACGTGTGAAAAATAAAAAAAAATTCTGTGATAGCGCATACATGTGTTGCTCGATTTCTTTGCCTCAATCTATCGAAAAGGTGAAACAGCTTATTTGCTGCGCTCAAATTTCGCATTAGGAAGTAACGTAATCGTCGGTAATTTTTTCATCCACTTTAGTTTCCAGTAATGTATCGTTTCTTTAATTCATTTATTAAGCACAAGTGATTTCCCATATGTTGCCCTTGGTGCCAGTGTTTGTTGGCTCCTCATGCTATGACTAATTTAAAAAAAATCGGGCCCCTTGGTTAACCTACTTTCTTCTCGTTTATTCTCCCTAAGCAACATTGGGGCTTTGACTGGCGCCACCGTTTAACCAGCTCGGATTCTTTACCGTCCACGTAAATATAAGTACGCGAGCATTTCTGCATTTCACCTTCATCAAAATATTTACTGGAAACGTAAATGTGAGAAAAAAAAGATAAACGAAAAGTGATGTAGTCCACAGTAATATAAATGTAGTTTCGGTCAACAGAAAGTATGCTGCACGATGAACACAGGGTCTGTGAGTGGTTCCAAAAGGTAAAATGAAGAGTAATCGATTCCTTCCAGTTGTTTCCTTCGCAGATTTATCTGCATGTTTAGTCATACCACGTGTAGTCAGAGAACTCTTAGCTGAAGAATGCAAACGTCCATAGAGCCATAAGGGACGTGGAACGCTACTACTAGCGCTTTTCTGTCCACTGGCGTTTGGTATGAACCACTGGCGTTCGGTATCACTACTGCCCATGCGTGGTAGTCATGATGTGACATTCACCAAAGACGCGCTGGGTGGTCCCCTTTCCGTTTCACTTCCCGTTGCTGTTTTCGGGTGCACTTATGTGTGTTTCTTGGCGAAGCGCCTACATGCATGCTGCCATTTAATCTCTCTACTGGCCGAGTAGGTCCCAGTAGTGGTAGCTGTCGATATGGTACATCTCTTTCTTGATAAGCGATCTTTTTTTCGCATCGATACGTATTACTATAACCATGTTTCGCGAGCTCAATAACTATCCGTTCTATGGCTAAGAAGTCGCACCAATGAGGAGGAGTTTAATCTATTATATGGCGCAGACAAAATGTGGTGTAAGTGAATGCATTTACTATTCAATGTCCTACAAACAGCAGAACTGTCGAACAAGTGGTGTTGAATAATTTAGTTGCGCACTAAACATACCCAGCTGCGCTAGCATTTGATAACTCCATTTATTCCTACAGTAATACCCACATAACATTATATATACAAAAGAAAGAAATAAAGACCGTCGTGTTTCGTGCAGCACTTGGGGTACACATTCCTTTACGAAGGTCACCAATTCGTATGTCATTAACAGAACAAGGCAACAAGAACCGCAAATATAAGCAGCATGTGGCCGTAGCAGCGAATAAATGGCTGGACTGCACTGTATCACTGATTGAACATCTGTGCATGTTCTGTATGACATCAGTGCTTTTTTTGGCACGACTATCGCTGTCTTGCGAAGCGACTGCTTTCAGACTTCCTCAGCGATCACCGCGTTGGCGATACTTTTTAGATTTCCGCGCACAATAAAAACAGACATGATTACCGTGATTAAGTACCTTTGCCATTAGCATCTCGCGATTTTATCCTCAGTATAAAAGATGACTGTCACTTTAGCATACGCTAACGAGGATGAGGGCGAAAGCCTGTGCGGGCACGAGACATTCATTACAATACATTGACATTCTCATTCGAATGCGTTGTTACTTCCTATTCCTTGTTTTTTCCTTACTCGTTTTTCTCTTTACTTGTTGACTTTTTCAGTCGCCTAGACATCGCCACTGGCTCTGTGTTGTTAACGGCATGTTGGAATGGTCGCTGCAAGTCTATGAATTCCACTAAGACATATACGCAGGTTCACTGAATGATTTCTTGTTTTGTTGCAGCACTTTAAATGACGAGGGTGGCCACATGGGCTTGTATATAAGGTGCCTTCTACTCTATTGTAGCGCAGGCAGAATGAGAGGGGCACGGAGAGGCAAGTAGACAAACACACAACCCTGACTCTCAACGACAGATTTGTTTCCGGTTCTCGTGGACGCACTTATACTCGTCAAAACGTCATAAGACACGTGTACATTGATGGGCAAACATGAACAAAGCCGGAAAAACCAGAATCCGACACTTTTGTGGCCACACTGATTATTTAGAAGAATGTGTGTTCAACGGGAATAGATATAATTGAGGTCCTTCATGGATAAAGAAATTGATGGCTTTCTGGCTTTTGAATTTGTCTCCCATAATGCCGGGTGCTCTTGGGATTTTTCGACCCGTGAGCCGTTTAAGGCTTTCGACTTAAGGTTGTAAGGAAACTTCAAAATTCATTTTTCTTGCGCAAAATTAATTTTTGTTTTTTTACATTTTGTGTACACCCAAGCATTCAGCAAAGCGCTGAAAGACAAATTATCTTCCTATTTAGCATAGTTTGGGATCTACGCTGATTTTTTGAGCCCAAACCTTCGTATAGCGAAGCCGAAATTCAGTACTATTTCTGTTTTATAAATATTATTCAAAAGGCTTTGTTTACATTATGTGGTCACCGAACAGCCACACGAACAGAAAGACTCTGGTTATGAAGTTGTTGCATTTTAGGCCTGTTTTGTTTTACATCTTTATTTTGGTTTGAAGATTTGTTTACGCTTTTCTGAAAACAAGATTTTGCTCCACCTTAAGTTACGCAAGGATTGATAAGTTTTTAATTACTATCTTTATATGAAGTTTTGCACAGTCCTTCCTCACATAGAGATGTGTGCAACGAACTAGAACAAAACACATTGATGCAACATTCTTTCATTTACAACTCATTTTGCAAATAAATTTGGTGCAAATCGGCAATTTCGCTCACATTGCTTAGTTTTTCAAATATTACTTCCTTAATATTTATCACGCAACATTTATCCTAGTTCACCGAATGGGTCCCACACTTAGGTACATAAATGCCGCAGATTTACTCAATTCAGTAATTCATTAGTTCCTTTTCATTGCTGGTGCGACTAGCACCTTTACCCCTTTTTCTGACAATAATTACCTGCCAAAGAATTAAATGAACCAATTTCTGCTCTTTAAATAGTTGATTAATTTAAATAAGAAATGCAGATCGAGGAAAAAAGTTATGTAAGCACTTTTTTATGTGTGGTAAAAAATTTTTACGCGTGGTATGCTACCTAATATGTCACTGGAGCATCGGCGTGGCTACTGAAAGAATATACATGGTGACCCAGCTAACTTTAGCCAGAGTTTAGAAAGATGCGAATGCACTTTATCAGGACAGAACCAAGGTAACGTTGCTTGCCGTCGCTTGGACGTTGTCAGATTATCTTTTCATTCTGCCTAATTTCATGGTTCGTCCTAATTTCCTAATTATAATTAGTCAATTTCTAAAGTATCTTAATTTGATCAAAAGTGTGAACAAGACAATTGTAGAGCAACGTAATACAACGTAAATACGTGCTACATAAAAGTGCTTTTCCGAGAGTGAAAGAAGTCCGCGAGGAGACGCAAAGTGCCTCGAGCGGCCAGTCCCGTGACAATGTCGCGTGCATTTGCGGGCTTCTTTCAAAATCGGTCGAACACTTTTATTTAGCACATATTCAACAACAGAAAGCCGTATCGGGAGTTTTTCGCGTCGTTCTACAGTTTTCTCACTGACACTCTCATCTAATTTTAATATTTAAGAAGTTCATTAATTAATTAGGACTAATTACGTGATTAGGTGGGATGAAAAAAATATGATCTATCTCCAAGCGACCGTGAACAACATTACCTTGGTTATGTCCAGCTGCATGGCATTCGCATATTCTTAAATTCTGGCTAAAGGTAGCTGTGACACGTTGTACAAATGCTACAAATATGCTCAATGTACAAATGCTCCGATGTGAAACAAGGTGCAAGCGATCGTCTTACCTCGATGTTCTCTTGGTATTCAGTCGTGCTTGCAGAGCAGCAACTTTTGCGACGCACACATTTTCGTAAAGCACCGAAAGCACGAGGAAATGGCACCCGTCACGCTCGCCATGCAAACGCCCATGAATAGGGGGGGGGGGGGGGGCGTATATCCGCACAGGGTGCTAGCACAGCAAGAAAACCGGCTCGACTATGGACTTGGCTTGTTCCGGCTTCGTATTCGCAACGTTACAAAGCACTCACACTTGGTACAAGTTTCTGCAACAGAAATTTATAAAACTAGGAGTACGCCGCAGCGTCTTTTGTTCAATGAAAGTAGCGCTCCTCGTGGTGTGCTAGACACACAATTTGCGATTGCGGCGCCTTCAATGGCAGAGACACAAAACTGGCCCCTTGCTCCCGGTCCTGCTTTTGTACCAACAGACGTTTTGGTTCCGACCCGCTGTGGTTGCTCAGTGGCTATGGTGTTAGGCTGCTGAGCACGAGGTAACGGGATCGAATCCCGGCGACGGCGGCCGCATTTCGATGGGGGCGAAATGTGAAAACGCCCGTGTGCTTAGATTTAGGTGCACGTTAAAGAACCCCAGGTGTTTGAAATTTCCCGAGTCCCTCACTACGGCGTGCCTCATAATCAGAAAGTGGTTTTGGCACGTAAAACCCCATATTTAATTTTTTTTTTGGTTCCGAGTCAGTGGCGCGTGCTTGCGCAATTCTTCCTTTGTGTCTCATCCTTGTAGAGGTGGTACAGGCGCGGTCAAAAGTAATCGGAACACCGAAGCTGCGACCTAAATTCCACCCCGTGCCCTCTAGCATATAGTTTCATAGAATTACTAGAGGGAACGTTGGCGCTGCGATCATTCACCCACCATGATAATGACGGGTACTGCATGGATTTGTCTGACCTTCATGCTTGGGGTTCCCGACGTTCTTGTGGGTTCGTTTATTACGCTTGATGAGGGCCTAAACTTGGTTAAATTTCAAAGCAATTTCTACTTATATTTTTACACGCGGAGGCGTGTCTAGCACGTTAAAACTATGGAGACAACTATTGTGTAAGCATGACTGCGCACAGTGATGCTTACACAATAGTGAGCACTCAGCCGCACATTCAGCGAAACGATGCTCCGATCAATAGAGAGGTGCCAACTGGCTACCAGCACCGGCCACCGCGCATGCGTGATCAGATTTCTAGCTTCCCCACGAGGCTGCTAGGGCGCTGTGGTGGAATTAGGTCAGAACTTCCGTGTTCTAATTATTTTTGTCCGGACCCTTACGTAAAAGTTCAAGCGACATGATCTTTCTTTATTTTTAACCGCAGTGAGGCCGATGCCTTCACCAATAACCACTCTAGGAACTCCAGCAAGCAGCATAACGTTCAAGCATTCCCAGCAGGCAGGCGGGTGCGTGCTGGACCCTTTCGTGGCCGCGTCAACCATCAAGTCCAATTTCTTAGTCCTGCTGCAGTACCTGTTCAATAAGTTTCGCGCCAGTACGACTCACTGGTGCGACAAGAACTGCAGCGCAAGCTGTCTCAGCACTCCGGAGTATTGATGTCGACGCCACTTTCGTGCACATTTCGCGGGTTCACCAGCTTTCGTTACGTGGGGAGCGCCATTGCAGTGTTCTCTGGGTAAATAAAACAAAAGAAATAAAGATCTTTTTGCAGATTACCATGAGAACTCCTCGAAAACAAAGAGAGAGAAAGGTTTATCAAAGAAATACGTAATGGATGAATGCTACCGATGTACTCTTTTGGGAAGCGGTAATGTACGGCATGACAAAGGAACGGGATAGGAAGCTTGGTACCCAGACAGGGAACGGAAAACCTGCGAAAACCTTCGGAAGCATGTCTCATAAGAGAATGACCACTCACTGAACCCCACCCTGTTATCTATCCTTGTCCCTCCTGGGTGCAAGAAAAATGTTCTACGTGAGAGCAGCTTAGTAACGATGTTTCTCGATCAAACCCGTTATCTATAACAAGCACCTACTTTTACGATAAGAGCTTAACATGACGAGTATAGACTGAATGACACACTTTCAACTGATAAACTTGAAAGGAATACGTTAACTTAACGCCAGTAGTTAAATTTACTTCAAAAATAGTGGAACTTCGCCATTCCAGCAGCTAATAGAACTCCATCCTCGAAAATAAGTTCACCTCAAAGTTTTATCGCCGGTAAGCTTTTAAAGAAGCATCGCCTTAGAAATGAGCGAGCACGGTACATTCTCGCGCCCTGGGAGCAGTGACCTTAACTACCGATTTTGAATCTCGCACCAAAATGGATCGAGGACGGTGCGGCTTCCAATCTCGGAGGTTCTACATGCTCTTGAGTAGTAGTTCGTGCCTTCTAAAGAGGGCGCCATAGGTCCGCGACTTGCTTCGAGCTCTTCGAATTTTGAAATGGATTGAGAGCAGCCTACTCTTCCAGCACGGGGTAAGTAAGATGAGAGTGTGAACTCGCCTGTAAAATACATTCCAAGTTTCCAACTAACTGCAATTCCAGCTTCGTAAATAGAACATTGCGCAAGTGGCGTTCAAGTTGAGCGCCCGCACATAAGCAGAAGCCGTCAAAAATGGCGCCCGTTTCTCTTCAAAACGGGCTTGACGTGAATGACAAGTACTTATTGATGCTGGCACGGTTCATTATCCCTCACAATCTATCATACCTGAAAAGGACACCTAAGAGAAACGCTTAGTTAGCTTTGAGTGAGAGAATTTTAACGAACTATATTTAAGTTGGTTTTGTTTCAATTCCTACGCTGATTATAAGAGAAAATGAAGGTGAAAGTCGCATATCATATGATTCTCCCACTGCTACGTCAGTGTGAAGTCGTGGATCCTAATGTATTTTTTTTCCTTTTACAGTCATTGTGTCTCAGCAGCAGTTTTGGGAACTCAATATCTTCACTCTTTGTCTCTTTTAGAATTTAATGTGGTTCATGTGTACAGATATAAAAATGGCTGTGGCTTAGCTAAGGTTAAGCCCAGGATGCGAAGCATACTAGCCTTTATTTTAGTTGTTGAACCACTGTTTAGCCTGGTGAACTGCTGTTGCTTGGCTATATTTGGTTCGGCTAGACGAAGAAACAACTAATGCGTTACTCTGCTTCGCCTTCAAGAGTGGAACGTGACAGCGTTCCCGTCGACCCGCCAAGGGGTGTAAGATAATGGGCTACGGCGCAGCGACTACGCGCCCCGGATTGGACGCGGTGAGCGTCGAGCAACGCAGCGTTCGGCGCGGCAACGAAATGTGCGCCTGAGCAAGCGACGCACGCATGAGCCTTATAAACAGCTCGTTTCTAAGGCAACACCGCATTCACTAGAGGCACTTTTGTACCGCTTTGAAGCATCGTACTCGTGGCTCAGTGGTAGCGTCTCCGTCTCACACTCCGGAGACCCTGGTTCGATTCCCACCCAGCCCATCTTGCAAGAGTTGAGCAACGACACCTAGAAAATCAGTCTCCGTAGCACGCCGCAACCTTCGCTTCTCATTCCAACGAGCAGCTCTGTCTTCAGGAGGCATCTCACCTCGTGAGTGTCTAGCAGAGGCAAGCGCAGCTGCTTATATGACGCCGCGAGCGACGGCGCGAGTTGGAGCCCCATTTCTCCTCTGTCGTGACGTCACGGTGTCACGTGGTATTGAAGGCGACAGCGTCGCGCCTGAGGAGCTGGGTTGAGCTCTCGTAATATGCTTCGCATAAAAGTAAATCAATCCTGAGGAGACGCCGTGAAAACTTAAGACGTCGTAGAACCAGTGCTGAAATTTCAAGACAGCGTCGCCACCTGCCTCTTCGTTTTTGCCTCTCTTCTGGCTTATGAAGCCTCTTCCTAGAGTAATTGCAGCTTTCTTCTTGGTATTATAGAATGGTAATTTATTAGTATATATAACGGAAATTTGCTAATACAACTCAAGCTATTCAACTTTGGGATTCTAGCTGAAGTTGCATTCCAAAACTAGCGCTGAATTAACTGCTGCGGCCATCGTTAGGTTTTTGTTTCTCGCTCTCTTCACCGTTTCTACATCCTGCTTTATTCGCACGGCTGCCAGCAAAACGTGTGTCTATGCGGGTGACATGATCTTGAACTGTTGAGCGAAGTTACACAGATAGAGACTAGAAGCAGGCATGACGTCTCTGTGTCACTTCGCGCTACAATTCAAGATCTTGTTACCGTACCAACTCGCTCAACTTTCTAGCCTCTTGTACGCGGATGACATTTGCAGCGCCCCTTTCGTAGCATGAGAGCCAGCTTACGGAACACTCGTTCGTCCACAACTGGAGTTTACATCATCCATATAGTCATCGCATCAGGCATCAGGCGAATGCTAATTGCATTACCATCGACACTCCTCGTGAGATGAGTTCATTTGCTCGCCTATCATGGCCTTCGTTTGTTACAGTTGGCTGCATTTTATTTATATCAGCTGCGTGCTGATTCCTTCTGACTAGGGCACATGAGAGTACAATGAAGTTTCGAATTTTTCGTGGTGCTTCCCTTGACGAAAGGAGACTAAAGCACTTGGCCAAGGGAAGCGTGGTGCTTTTTCCGTGAGCACGGAGTTGCCGCCAAGTTCCTACTGCTTTGTTATTCAGTGACGACGGAGCTGGGACGTCAAATGGCGGCTGATGTGGCCGCGCTGCTGTTTCTACCAAAGGCCGTCGGTAGTGAAAACACCTGGGTATTTGATGCTGCGCTCGTGTCCATGGCCTGTTGCTCAGCTGCCGAAATGGCCGCTGATGTTCCAGGGCCATTCAAGCGACCACGGCCGGCTATACTGCTGCCCAAAGAAACCTGGATGGTGACGGAGCCTGTGCCCGCTACCCTGCGGAGATTGCGTCCCTGGCCGCGCAAGAGTACTATGATGAGCCGTTTCGACGGCCAATACTTAACGGAACCAAGTGGATGAGAGCGTAAGGAGGTTGTCATAGTCCTACGACAAGGACAAAATCCTTCGTTTGACTTTTAGTGTTGACCAGGACTTCGGCATATATATTGTACTCGGTGGGCGTGTCTAGCCAAGGACAGTTGACCTAAGTGCCATACGTACGCATCATATCGGTTTGATATGATTTCTATTGGTTATCAGTTCGCATCCCAGTCTTGGTTGTCCGAGTCTCGATCCTATCTGATTCCAAGTCGAGCAACCACATTCAGCGGCAAGGCTGCGGAGGTGGCGTCAGCCGGTCTTGGCAACTGGCAGTGCGACTGCGCCCTCCAGACAAAGCAGTTTTCTGTGTTTTATCATCGGTGGAATGCCCTAGAGGGAGATTTTTACGTAAATGTGCCTGCTACTGTAATAATGCTTCGCATGATTGTCTAGCTACACATATTCTTTTCGCGTTTCTCTTAAGACAGTCTGGGATTTCTGCAACGACTAGCGCTGGACACCTGTGGATATTAGATTAGGAGCGTGACTTCAATCCAGCCATCGCTGTGCAAAAAATACGAGTCATATGATAAGATTTCAACCAGGTCACTCCAGCGCAACAGCTCGATGCTCTACTATGTAAACTGATTTGTACCCTTAAGGGTGTTTTGCTGTGCCTATAAGCACACACACCCTAATATCCTCAGGAAAGCGTTGCACCTGAGCTCCTCCGACAGTGTGAGTGCGGCTATACGGCGGGTGCGGCAAACACAGGTGCGCTAACATTTCTGGCACCTTAAAAGTTTAAAAGAGCAGTGTAGGACCTGTGACCTGCAACAGCATCGCACAAGTGCGACTGTGCCGCCCCTAAAGAGCAGCGCCCATGAAATTGCATAAGGATTAGATTATGAGCACTTAAATTGGCTCGCAATTTTTAATAGTCTGTGAACATTTAACATAAAAGTCATAGAAATCATGATGGAGACCAGCATCAGCGCGCTGTGATATTAATTAGACCAGCATAAGACGGCGGTGCCATGCTGCTCGTAGCGTTGCTGTCGGGCAGCATGACATTTCTTCTTCCACCTGCGATACACTAGTGGTGCAGGTCGAGGCATTTCTTCACTTTGCCTCTCTCACTTCCTCCTCCTCCTGTTACTGTAGCTCTTGGTCGCATTCATCATTCATTAGCTCTTGTTCACTGTCGTTCCCCGCTCGTCCCACGCTCCTCCTTGAGTTGTCTCGGTCGTAACCTACACTACCACTGACGCTCTGCATATTTTCTGCGGTTGTGAAATCACGCCGCTGGCGCTGCCGCGTCACTACGGTTGCAAAACACGACAGACATGTGGTTTTAAGCCACTTTGCTGCACCTATGTGTCGAAAGCTGTATCTGTCTCTACTTGTTCAAGATGTTCTTTGCCGTGCCTCCAGAATGTGTTTAAAAGCTGCTGCGAAAATATTTTTCCTTAAGCTGCACACTTGCACCTTGCCAGTTAAAACATGGCTTCATGAAAAATGAATATACCTACCCTGGAACGCAAATTGCAGATTTGCAATCAACGGAAAACAATAGAACATTGCTTTATTCTTTGTCGTGAAGAATTTTCCTTTTGGGACATTGAACAGAGGACTATCAAAAAAGACCTTCCTCGCATGCCTTAGGACACATTGCGGTATCCGGCTCCTTCCTTTCGAAAAGACAATCAGTAATGCAGCATATAATTGGTTTATGTTATTAGGACTCTACTCATTATGGAGAAGCCGCATTATCGAGAGACATGCTGAGCCACCTCGCTCGACGAGGTCTGTCTATAGAGAAGAGGCTGCTCTAGTCCGTAGTGTGGTTGCTACCTTTTGTCAAACTCGTGAATAGATTTGTCACCTGAATTTTCACTGGGTTCCGTATCATGTGTGCATTTGTTTTAAAATTTTGTCTAAATGCAATGTGTAATTTTCGCATGAAGCTACTGCTATTTGAATGCAATAAAGGAAGAGAAGCATGGGTAACGCAGTGACCGAGATACCTGACTTTGAATCAACAAGTCGCAGGTTTGAAAAGGCATTGTTTTCAACTTACGTTCATAACCATCTGAGATCTTTATATTTCGTGGATTTTATTTTTATTAATGTAGCATTTCCTTTATGCAGGAATAGCACCATGGGTTAGCGGTGGTTTTTCTGAGTGACTTGACGCAGAAATACCTACGCATTTGAAATATTGAGCATTCATAATGGGAGACATGGTGAAATTATTATATGCCTGTGGTGCCAAAGATATCATGCATTTACTTTAGATGCATGCAGGTTGCCTCTATACTGAAAAAAAGAATTTTAGGATGTAAGAATTCTATGCTGTTTGCTGAAGTAATTGGATAATAAAGAGTAATTTCATGCACAATGATTTACAGCCATTTCGAGAAAATAAGAAAGAAAGAAATGATCCAAATTCAATGGAGTGTCATTTCTTGCACATTGCGAAATAACCAAGTGATGGTCATCATATTGTTTCCATGATGTTGAATATCACTTGCCTACAAAACACGAGGATGCCAGTATGTCCTTCGCACTTCGTTGCGCATGCCTGCAACTTGTCACGGAGTGTTTTTATTGTTTCCTGAAAAATAAATATTCTAAAAATATGAAAAAAGAGGATAAACCGATGCAAAAAATCTACAAATCGGGCATCGGCTGTACCAAGGCTGGGCACATTGCTGGTATATGCATCTATGAAAATATTTCATTTATACCATAAAAGAACAAAACAGGGTGTTTAAAGTATTTTTCCAGGCTAATGAACACATCACATGCTTCAACACAAATGCTTTCACTTTGGGCGTTGAAGTAACACATACGATGTCCATTTCGCCATCACACATTAATACACTCCGCAGCATGTTTGCGAGTTCCATAAACTGCACATCCTTGTTATAATACATAACACACTCCTCAAGTGCTGACACACACGCTGTGTCATTCATGGGCACAGGAGGAGTTAATAGAGAGTTTTAGCACAGCGGGTTTACGGCCAGCGGAGCGGAGCGGTCTCCACCGTTGCGCCAGCGGAGCGGCTCGCGAAAAAAGAGTTTTAGCCCAGCGGATCACCCGCTCGAGCGGGGTAAAGAGCGGGGCGCTCTGCTGCCCCACCCAGTGGTTCGAATAAGAGTTACTGAGAAATGAAATTGAATTACGCTTGCTTTTATTATGCAAGAAATGTTGAATAAAGATATATTACATGTTTTCAGTGCATTATTTGTTAATAATGTACTGAGTACTAATGTACGGGTCAGCGCCGCAGTCGCCGTCGTCGATGCAGAACTGCCGGCGTTCATGTTCGCGGCTGCCGTCTTGCATTTCCCATACACGCCCGCGCGCGCTTACGCACGCTCGCGCGCTGCGTATACCCTCCGCTGGGGAGTGCTTTCCAGCGGGCGTAAACGCTGCTCCGTAAAACCGCTGGCCGCCTCAGCGTGGTGCGCATGCGCAGTCGCGTCTCCGCTCGCCCGCTCCGCTCCGCTGGCCGTAAACCCGCTGGGCTAAAACTCTCTAATGTCTCTGTCATGAGATTTACGACGCATGATGCAGTCAAACACTCCAGTGCACTGCATTTCAAAAGTTATATGGTAAGAGCGTCCTTCGTCGGCTTCGGCAAAATTGTGTAGTGTGTGTTCAATATGAATGAAAAACTGTAACACAAAACTATTATCTTACCTCACACAAGGAAAGGAAACTGACTTAAAAGAAGATATTGAGCAGGGACTTCGACGCTTTACTGAAATCACTGAAATGGGCAGGCTGTTATCACGCAGGAAATAGCACTCGCTTCAAACAATATATTTAATTTTGGATGCCCATATTGCACGTTAGAAAAAAAGAGTCATCATCATCATCAGCCTGTTTTATGTCCACTGCAGGACGAAGGCCTCCCCCTGCGATCTCAAATTACCCCTGTCCTGCGCCAACCGATTCCAACAAGCGCCCGCGAATTCCCTAATTTCATCGCTCCATCTAGTTTTTTGTCGTCCTCGATTGCATTTTCCTTCTCTTGGTGCCCATTTTGTAACCGTAATGGTCCAATGGTTATCTAACTGGGGCATTACATGACCTACCCAGCTCCATTTTTTCCTCTTGATGTCAATTAGAGTATCGTCTATACCCGTTTGCTCTCTGATCCAAACCGCTCCCTTTCTGTCTCTTAACGTTATGCCGAGCAATCTTTGTTGCATCGATCTTTGCGCGGTCCTTAACTTGTTATCAAGCTTCTTTGTGAGTCTCCATGTTTCTGCCCCATATGTCAGCATTGGTAAAATGCACTAATTGTACACCTTCCTATCCAGTGATAATGGTAAGCTTCCAGTCAGGAGCTCACGATCTCTGCCGTATGTGATGCAACCCATTTTTATTCTGTGAATTTCATTCTCATGATCAGGATTCTCTGTGAACTATTGACCTAGGTAAACGTACTCTTTCACAGACTCTAGAGGCCGACTGCCGATCTGTCGATACTGCACTCTTGTTCCTTTGCCCAGCTGTTTATCATTATCTTTGTCTTCTGCGTATTAATCTTCAGTCCAACTGTTACACACTCCCTGTTAAGGTCCTCAATCATTTCTTGTAACTCGTGTGCAATTGTTGCTGAATATGTCAATGATATCGGCAAACCGAAGGCTGTTGAGGTATTCGCCGTCGATCTTTACTCCTAAGCCTTCCTTGTTTAATATCTTGAATACTTCTAAGCACCCAGTCAATAGCATTGTAGAGATTGTGTCTCCTTGTCTTTCCCCTTTATTTATAGGTATATTCCTGCTTTTGCATATAGAATTAAAATAGCTGTAGAACCTGTGTAGATATTTTACAAGACATTTACGTAAGCGTTCTGTTCTCTTTAATTACGTGTTGCCTCTATGACTGCTGGTATCTCTACTGAGTCAAATGCCTTTTCGTAATCTATGAAAGCCATATAGAGAGGCTTATTGTACTCTGCGAATATCTCGATAGCCTGAGTGATGACACGGATGTGATTCATTGTAGGGTATCCCTTCCCGAAGCCAGCCTGTTCCCTCGGTTGACTGTAGTCCAGACTTGCCCTCATTATATTGGAGATTATTTCGGTAAATATCTTATATAATACTGGGAGTATGTTTACGGGCCTCTAATTTTTCAATTGTTTAACCTCTCCCTTTTTGTGGATTAGCATAATGTTTGCATTTTTCCAGTTTTCTGGGACACTTGCAGTCAATAGACACTTCGTATAATGCGCCGCCAGTTTTTCAAGCATTAGGCCTTCTCCATTTTTGATTAAATCGACTCTTATTCCATCTTCTCCTGCCGTTCTTCCTCGTTTCATGTCTTGCAAGGCCCTCCTGACGTCATCGCTAGTTATAGGAGGAGTTCCTGTATCCTGTTCATTACTGTTTCTAATTGTTATCCTCACTCCTTCGGATACTGAGTGAGTGCACATCAAAAGCACTGCATCGAACAAATGATTATGCGGCCCTTCACGGTTTAGACATTTTCAGCTCAGTGTGCCGAGAACCCTTGAAATTTATATCGTGTTTCCTATGTTTATCTGACGAGCCCGTCTGTGGTGCTACCTAATGTTGCGTCTGCAAAAGGGACAATTACCCACGAAGCATGCAAGCAAACTGCCTTCGAGGTGAGTGCGCTTTCGCCCAACAGTGGTGGGTAGAATGACTTCCCCACTCGCTGTACACTGGTTTGCACCTATAAGGGTGCTTCACTGTGTGTAAAACCCCACATCTATACGCCATAACAAGTACATTTATGCCAGATAAAAGACTATATAATGGCACAATTGGTACGCATCCTGTCTGGGGAAGGTTGCTTTGACATGTAACACGAATCACGAATGGTGCAAAACATACAATTTAAACATCACATCCGTTGCTTCTGATCCTTGCAGGGCTGCCAAATAAATAAAAAAAGTAGTTTTAATATGAGGCACCCAGTAGCAATACTGAATGCCAGCAATGTTGAACATGCCAGGCGTTACAGAGTCATGCACGTTGCACCTATAGTGAAAAACAATAATTTTGGAATTTATTCATTATCGCTGCTTGGTGAGTTCCTTCGTTATTACAGAGTAGCTTTTTAGCGGTGATCTATCGCCATTGCACAAAAGTTACCCTCATTAGAGGCCTAACAAGTGCAAAAAATTTTATGCAGCAGTCTCCTTTGTGCATAGTTCAATGAACTAAGTAAAGGTCGTCATATTGGCTTCAGTGTCGCCTCAGCTGCTAGTAAAGCATATAATGAGGGCATGAGCTTCTTTTTCGTACTTCTATGCGCAGGGCTCGTGCGCTGCTTGCAGCATTTCCTTGCCTGCTGAGAAACAAAATCAACAGGAACAAAAATGAGCAAAGAGACAAAAAAAGGTAGAAAAAACCTATCAATAGAAGTCTCTGCAGTAAAACGACTGCGAAGGTTGATAGAATATATGCGTCTATAAAAACTAGTTAGTAATGATATCGCAGTACATAACCGATAACCTAAAGCATGTACCCCTGGATAATGGATATATCACACTCCTCAGTACTAATACTTTCACTATGTGATATTAAGCTGTCCACATGATGTGTCTTTTTTTTTAATCACAAGAATACACATTCTCCGCACATGTTTGCGAGTCCCATAACTTGCTATTCTCTGTTACAGCAAAACATTACGCGCTACTCAAATGGTGACAAACGCGCCCTACCAATAATGGAAGCAGTGGGAGTTAATGCCTTTTCCATAAGACTCTGATCCACAATATAGCCACAAACTCCTGGCTATTGAAATTCTAAAATTATGTACAAACAGCATTTTTCACCGGCTTCAACCATGACACTTTAATAAAAAAAGAATCTGGTGTGAGATCAATCTGCGGTGCGCACTTAGTCTACAGGACAATCGACCCTTTACCGAGACAAATATTCCGGCTGCTTGGCGTCGTCAATCTTCAACCGAGAAGGCTACGTCTGCTCTCATCTCTTGTTTATAATCAACGGACATGAAAGTTCATGAAAGTTCACTTGTAGAGACCCAACGCTTATTACAGTGTGAGCGAACTCTCTTAGCCTTATCCTTTCTTGTTTTGCTCCGTCATCCCCTCTCGCTTATGCAGTGTAGCAAACAAAACGTGGTTTGCTACACTGCATACTCGTACTACACTGAGGTGCACTATACTCGTACACGCAAACAACTTTCTGCGGCAAAGAAGCGAAATATACGGCGGGGTAGGCTCAGCACGTGTGTTGCTGCGCCAAGTGGTCCGGCAGTAGTTGATAGCACTTATTGTTTTTGTAGCAACCAGTGGCGACGGTTTCCCGTTTGCCTGAACGCTGAAGAGAAAAGTTCCCATCTTGTACGCATTGAAGAAAACATCCGCGATGCATTTGTACATAAACAGTTCTTATCAATATTCCTCGATAGGGAGAAGGCGTACGACACAACGTGGCGATACGGGATCTTGCGAGACTTGTCGGGGATGGGCATTCGTGGAAATATGCTAAACATACTAGAAAGCTATCTGTCCAAACGTACCTTCCAAGTGAAAATCGGCAACGTATTGTAGCGACTTTTTTTACAAGAAACTGGTGTACCTCAAGGAGGTGTGCTTAGCTGCACGCTCTTTATCGTGAAAATGAACACCCTTCGTGCTTCATTCCCGCCAGCCATTTTTTATTCTGTTTACGTCGATGGCATACAAAAAGGTTTCAAATCCTGCAACCTTGCAGTGTGTGACAGGCAAGTACAACAGGGCTTGAACAAAGTATGTAAATGGGCAGATGAAAACAGATTTAAAGTTAACCCGAACAAATTTCTTGTGTGCTTTTCACAAGAAAGAGAGGGCTCGTTGCAGATCCTAATATCGAAATGTACGGCCAGCAAATCTCTGTGAACAATGAGCGCAAGTTCTTAGGTATCATACTTGACTCTTAACTAACATTTATTCCACTCAAAGACAGACAGACAGACAGACAGACAGACAGACAGACAGACAGACAGACAGACAGACAGACAGACAGACGAAGGCACGGATGGACGGACGGATAGATAGATAGATAGATAGATAGATAGATAGATAGATAGATAGATAGATAGATAGATAGATAGATAGATAGATAGATAGATAGATAGATAGATAGATAGATAGATAGATAGATAGATAGATAGATAGATAGATAGATAGATAGATAGATAGATAGATAGATAGATTTAAAAGGGCTGAAGTAGCCAAAGAGGGCTATTCGCATTAATATAGAGCTGGCCTCTGCGGGAGATGTAAGCACTGTAGTTCCGTCCGCGCGGGAATAACTACCAGTTCATGGATATGCTTAAACTTTAGTCTTCAGGCTTCGAGCATCGTTGCGAATTTTGATCGATCTTAATGAAAAGTAACTATTGTTACGAATGCAAGAATTCAGGCAACGATAGGTGGGTGCACGGCGTCTTATTGTGCGCATGCTGTAATAAAAATTAAATAAAATTAATACTCATCAAGGCCGATAATGCGTAATAAGTAAAAGAACGGGAAAGTCCCGAGCCCTAAACACAACGAATAAGGAATTCCCTGTAGTTCCCATTATGTTCATAGTAGCTGAACGATTGAAGCTCTAGCATTCCTTCCAGCAAATATATTGGCAAACAAATTTTAGTAGGTGCAAGGGTAACAGGCCTCGACTGAGCTGGATTATATGCGCACCCACCAACTGCACACATACCATCCATACTGCAACCCTGAATAGGCTAACTCGCTTTGTCATTATACTGTGCATGAGAGATGTGATTTAGGACTTCGTGGAAACGTTATGATCACTAACGCACGGAAACTCAAATCAACATCCAATTTCTCCTATAACCATAGCGTCAGTTCACTAATTGTTCTCTCTAAAAGTTCAGGAAGCTATTCTTTTATTTAAAGGGATTTACTTCAAGCTTTAATTCATTACTATGTTAATAGCTTCCTTATGTGAAGAAAAGAAGAAAAAGCATGTTCGCTCACATACGTAGTCATTAAGCTACAAATTACACATAAGATTTACAACTTTTTCCAAACGTCATGAGCATTGACGCAAGCAACATGACGAAAACCTAAAATGAATTACTTCGGCACACTTCCTGTTAACTGTCTTTTTAACAAGCCTCGAGAACTAATTGCCTTCTCATATATAGGCACCGAGTTCTGCCACTAAGTTTATTGTAGAGAGACATACATAGGAGGTATTCCCAAAGATCACTACCCTGAGAGAGTGCAGCAGTAACGAGGTGCACTTGTGGTAAGTATTCTGTTTACTTCAAATGAGCAACTATGTTCAGGTATTCCCAGAGATCACTACCTTGAGAGAGGGCAGCAGTAATGAGGTGCACTTGTGGTAAGTATTGTGTTTACTTCAAATGAGCAACTATGTTCAGGCCTCCTTGCGTATTAAGTATGCGTGTGTTTTCTTCTATTCTATTCTATTCGGCGGTGAAAACAGGCAGCGTCTAAGTTACCAATATAAAAACAATTAAATCTCTGAAGCAAATTTTACTGAACATCAAGCGCTATAGGCCATCCCGTTAGCAACATGCCACAAAAAGTGTAGCTGCGAAATCCTCTGTCTTAAATTTCACGCCAGCCTTCTGGAAGCACATTCTGGGCACGTGTTTCCACACAGCAGCACGCGCTATTCAGAAAGTATATCATTTGCATGTGACGAAGACACGAAGGAAGAGAAAAAGTCAGAAAAAAGCGCAGCGATAGAAATTAAGCAGGAACTTAAAATGCCTAGCTAGCTGGCTCAATGCTCTCGCTGAGGACGCTGGGGAAACCTGTACAGTAATTAGGATGCTTTAAACTAGGCAGAAAACGAGAGTTCATTAACAATTTGCAGAACTCGTACTTAGTGACTTAGCTTATCGTAACTTAGCTTACGGCTAAGCGGTGTTGTGCCATTACCACAAGCCCGGATTCCGAATCTGCAAGATGCGGAATCTATCCTGCGAGCGCCATAATTCTCCCTTCACAAGTCAAGATGCTGCGCCGTCGTGCGGGAGAAGCCTCGGCGAGCAGCGTGTTTGGACGTGTCCGCGTGTGCCAGACAGCCCGGCGCCGCACCTCCCTTTGCCTGGAGGTCACCGCGCGCGCGAACTTTGAACCGGGTGGCCAGCGCGGTCGCTGGTTGGACCCCTCGGACGCCCGTCATGTGCTGACTTTGTATTGGGCCGTTTGAGTAACAATGGTTCCTCGGGGATTATAAAAGCAGCAACGCGCTGCCTGAAAAACAGGATCCGCCGACCTCACCGGGAGAGAGTGTCGCTCCCGACTGGGGTGAGATGTGTCACGCGTTTTCGCCGGACGTCGTCGTGCAAGAACAGTCGCGTTTGTTGTGAGCACTCGGCCCCAGTGCCGACCCGTTCATGTCCTGTATGATAACATGTATATAATGTATAAAGTCCCTTTTGTTATTCTCATCGACGCCAGGCTCGGAGTCTTCGCTACCAACGCTCTGTCACGAAACGGGTGACGAGCGCTACGGGACCACAAAGCCGTAATCGTGGTGCAGCGGTACAAGTTCGTAACACTGGCGGCACCGGTTGGATGTCGTAACACTGGTGGCACCGGTTGGATGTCCGTAACACTGGATGGCAGCTACGGGATTGACCGGCATCAGCTACCTCAGCGCGGTGAGTGCCTGAAGTTTACCTCAAACACCAGACTTTCTCTGACACAGGTTATAGTAGCTTAGGGAAGGATTTGGTGTTGCATTGTGATAACCTTGTGTGTTTCAAGCCTAGTAAGAGTGTTTTGAAAACCAGGGGATGCTGAGGGGGTAAACAGGGCAGTGTGTGAAATACTTGCATATGTCTTACTAGTAGTGTTATAGTAGCGTACGGCAGGTATATTCAAAAAGGGTAAACAGCAGGAGGACAGTGTGAACGATGGAGAAGTACAAGGTGAAGGAACTTCTCGAAATTTGTGAGGAGTTGGGCATTGAGTTGGGCTCAACCAAAAGAAAGAATGCGATCCTTGAGGTCATGAGGACTGGGGACGTAACGGCTGAGGAAGCCGCAGAGGCCTGGGCGGATATCAATGAACGTCGGGAAAGGGAGGAGAAGGAACGTTGCGAGCAGGAAAGGAGAGAAAAGGAACTTCGCGAGGAGGAAAAGCAGGAAAGGAGAGAAAAGGAACTTCGCGAGGAGGAAAAGGAGGAAAGGAGAGAGAGGGAGCGACGTGAGCACGAGCTTAAAATGAAAGAGTTGGAGATCCGAAATAACTCGCCGGCGCCTAGTCTCACTTCTAATGTTCCAAGAATACGCGATCAACTTCCACCCTTTGTCGTCGGAGAGGATATGGCCAAATACCTCGTGAAATTTGAGCACGTGTGCGAACGGAATAGCATTGAGCGATCCCTTTGGGCACAGAATCTGTTAGCGTTGCTTCCTGGGGAGGCATCAGACGTAATAACTTGCTTATCGAAAGAGGCGTTTGAGAGCTACAGTGATGTGAAGGAAGCGCTACTGCGGAAGTACAAATTGTCGCCCGAAGCTTTCCGGCAGAGGTTCCGGTATGCAAAAAAGGGTAAGGAGTCGAATGTTGACTTCGCGTTTCGTCTAAAAGCCGACCTGGTGGAATGGCTGAAGGGCGAAGAGGTTTACGACGACCGCGACAAAATTGTCGAATGCATCGCGTTGGAGCAGTTCTACCGTTGCATTGATGAGGATGTCCGGCTCTGGCTGCAAGATAGGCTAAAGGAGGTTAAGCTAAACAAGGCAGCAGAGTTAGCGGAAGAGTATTACACCCGCCGCAGCTTGCACAGCAAGGCAGTGCGCATAGAAAAGGCAGATAGAAGAGATGGGTTTTACGGGAAGCCCGACGAACGGAAGGAAATCACGCGTCGCGAGTTTCGGGAAGACGAGTCCCTTCCCAAAGAAACTGTAAGGGATGGACAGAATGCATCTCAGAATGATGACGATGGTCCGAAACAGCGAAACGAAATGACGCGTTCTTTTGAAAAACGGAAACCGTTAACCTGCTACAATTGCAAAAAGCAAGGGCACATCGCTGCAAGCTGCCCAGAGAGAATTGCTTTTGCAACGATACAGGAAACTCACAAGAACATACGTCTATTGGAGCCCTATGTGCAGGAAATTAAGGTAAACGGCAAGAAGTGCCGAGCACTGCGGGACTCTGCAGCAACTATGGACGTTGTTCACCCGTCTTTCGTCTCCTCGAGGGATTTTACGGGAGAGTGCGTTAGGATACGGCAAGTGGCCGAGAAGGAGAGCGTCTGTTTACCGATCGCAACGGTTATCATTGAAGGAGAATTTGGGAAACTTAACACCGAAGCCGCTGTGTCAGCCGCCCTCCCGGAGCAATTTTCCTACCTCTTCTCAAATAGCTCGGAGCAGCTGCTGAGGGATCAGGGCAAATCATTCTTTGCCGACGTGGCGTACATGGCCCCCACGCGATCCAAAGCGCGCCCGCTGTCGAGGGAACTTGACTTAGCTGTGAGCGAAAGGCGGTGCGGCACACGGACCGATCACAGTAACTTGAGTGGCGAGCAGTCACGGGAGAGGCAGAGCTCGGAGGCTGGCCTAGACGAGCGGGTCCTGGAAGTGAGTGGGAGTGACGCGTACAGTGCTAGCCGCGATATAGACGCGACGCCGCAATTAGGCGACGCGGGCTCCACACTCGCTCCGGTTTCCGCCAGCCGGCAGGAGCAGGCTGCAGTTGAAAGAGAAAGTCTGATTCGCGAGCAACAGGAAGACTGTTCATTAGCCGATCTGAGGAAGAGCGTCAAACGGGGAGTGAAAAAAAAGAGGGTTTCATTTGGCAAGGAATCTGGCTTATTGTACCGCCGCTACACGGATAAGCAGGGTCGCAAATATAAGCAGCTTCGGATTCCGCGAAAATATCGCCGGGAAAAATGAATGACCTCATTTGCTTCCTCAGAAGTATGTTTTCGGTCCAAGTGATTTCAAGGGGACCATTCTATTTGTCATTATTATTGCTGATTATTAATTGTTTCTATTTTGTTGCGTTGTTAATTTGAAAACTGGTTGTTTGAGCCTTGTGTACTAGATCGTACACCTGCCTCCTGTTGCAGCGGGAGCAAAAGGGGGATAGCTATTTAGTTAGGTTGATTTGGATTATGGCCTTGTCTGGTGTTTGACGGGAGACAGAGGGCACTTGTTCGTGTTGGGTGTTGCCTTTTGCCGGTCGGTTTTGCAAGCTGCAGAACGACCAAGCAGGACCAGTGGCGAGAAGCAAGGTCTTAGGAACGACCCGAGCGGAGCTGGTCAAGGTGCCTTGGCGACGACGTGGTGAGCAGAGCTCGTGTCCTGGCGAGTCGGACCTGGGCACGTGAAGTTACCTGGCGTCCCGACACTGGACGTGAACTTGGACGAGCCTGACGAACGTGCGCGCCTGGCATCCGAGCCACGTGGAGGCAGCTCGTCTTCCCGGCGCCTTATCTGAGGGCGGGGATGCTGTTGTGCCATTACCACAAGCCCGGATTCCGAATCTGCAAGATGCGGAATCTATCCTGCGAGCGCCATAATTCTCCCTTCACAAGTCAAGATGCTGCGCCGTCGTGCGGGAGAAGCCTCGGCGAGCAGCGTGTTTGGACGTGTCCGCGTGTGCCAGACAGCCCGGCGCCGCACCTCCCTTTGCCTGGAGGTCACCGCGCGCGCGAACTTTGAACCGGGTGGCCAGCGCGGTCGCTGGTTGGACCCCTCGCACGCCCGTCGTGTGCTGACTTTGTATTGGGCCGTTTGAGTAACAATGGTTCCTCGGGGATTATAAAAGCAGCAACGCGCTGCCTGAAAAACAGGATCCGCCGACCTCACCGGGAGAGAGTGTCGCTCCCGACTGGGGTGAGATGTGTCACGCGTTTTCGCCGGACGTCGTCGTGCGAGAACAGTCGCGTTTGTTGTGAGCACTCGGCCCCAGTGCCGACCCGTTCATGTCCTGTATGATAACCTGTATATAATGTATAAAGTCCCTTTTGTTATTCTCATCGACGCCAGGCTCGGAGTCTTCGCTACCAAAGCTCTGTCACGAAACGGGTGACGAGCGCTACGGGACCACAAAGCCGTAATCGTGGTGCAGCGGTACAAGTTCGTAACACTGGCGGCACCGGTTGGATGTCGTAACACTGGTGGCACCGGTTGGAAGTTCGTAACAGCGGCTAACAATTTACAATGAAGCTGAACTTCCTCTGTGGTAAAGTTGTTACACGACACTGGGAAATTATCATAAGTCACCGGCACAAATCACGTTTTTCACATCCTTATGGGTGTGAGCACCCTTTTTTCAAAAAGGGTGCTCCAAACGAAAATACTCTCGGAACACCCGAGTCCTTCTACTTTGCGCACTAATTTCAAAGGTGTAATTTAATAAGATGATAGTATGATAAATGAATGATGGCAGTCTGCGCATTTATACTATACTGGTGTGCCAAGCAGTGGGGCATACTGTGTCCTTAATGGAGCATGCTTTGTTATTACGCTGTACTGCCTTGTGGCAGTGTACTATCAATGCAGAGGAAGATGAAAAGCATAGTGTGTGCGCCTTGCTCCAGTGGCAAAAGCTTAAATTTTTTGCCCGAAAGGGTCTCACGTTAGAGTACTACATGCTCAACCAGGGGAGCACTGTGGCCACATCTCTCACATTCTGGCTCATATACTGAATGGCGAAGGCTAGGAAGCAGTTACAATACCTAGGCGGTCCAATAACTACACGGCTGTAGTGAAGGCTAAAATACTTGCCGGCAGCTGCCGTGGTTGCTTAATGGCTGTTCTGTTTGGCGACTAAGCATGAGGTTGCGGGATGAAATGCCTTCTAAGGCGCCTACATTTAGATGGGGGCGAACTGCGAAAACACCCGCGTGCTTAGATTCAAGTGCACGTTAAAGAATCCCATGGGGTCGAAATTTCCGGAGTCCCCCACTACGGCGTGCCTCATAATCAGAAAGTGGTTTTGGCATCTAAAACCCCATAACTTGATTTTTACTTGCAGCGATAACACCTGTATGGATGGGGGGTGTCCATGCTATATACATATTGAAAGAGTGCTGTCTGTGCTATAACCATGTAGGAAGGGTGTCGTTTGTTTCACACCCTTGTCTTAATGGGTGTTTTTTATTTAACACCATAGGCAAGGTCTCACCCCAAAATTGCTGTGACCCATTTTTGACAAGTCAGTTACACCCTTAAGGGTGCCAGCGAGTCGAGCAACTTTATCAGGAATGCCTGCAGAACGATTAGCCTTCCCCTGTAAGGGAGGCGTGACCGTGACGCGGCCATGACGTCGTCCCGGCGTGTGGCGCGCCTACTCTGGCCATGGCCGCTCTACTCCCTTTGGTCGACCGCGTGTGCCCCTCTTTTGGGGGGGCGGCCTCCCTTCAGTTTCGCTCGGTCGTTTCCTTTCGAGGGCCGCCGAAATCTGATGGACGGCCTGGGCTTGGACCTCTTGATCGTACAACCTCGTTGCGGCCTCGAGCCGCGGTGGGATCATTGATCAATTACCACCGTTAAGGGTAATAAAATTTTTACAGTGCACATGCGAATATATGAAGAAGACGGCGACACAGGTCGGTGAAACGGAGAGTTAACACGTGATGCGAGAAGCACATGAAGCGCGAGAGAAAAATACAAAGAAAAAGCAGACGAAAGCGGAGGACATGGGTATTGTTGACGTGGACGACAAGCAGGGCAGATGCATTTCCAGCTGTGTTCTGGAGACAAGAAGCAGCAGCTTCGAAGACCGTGGACTAAAGAGGGGACGTCTGAGAGTTGGTCGGTGACAGCTCCAGCTCCTGAGTCCGGAAGACGTCGCTGTGGCAGTAGTTCACGGCCGCGGTCCAACGCTACGCTGCCGTTACCGGTCACTGCCCAGTGCCACAGGGGCAATCGCCTGGCCACGTCAGTGGTACAACGCCTGATTGGCCAGGTTGGCAGTGCTACGCTAGTCTGGGAAGAGGACTACAACCTCGTCACTCGCAACGGAAGTCGACGCCACTCCGGGCCGACGTTCACTACTACTCTGACGGTCAGAACATTTCCTTCTTAGGGACTGCGTGCCACATAGTACACAGATAATATGTAGTTTGTTTTTCTTATCTATATAGCTACTTTTGTTATGTCTCTTTGTATAGGGCTTAGGCCGTGTGAGTAATTTGCTGTTCATTTGCTTTGGGTTAGAATTGTTTCTTGGGATAAATGTTCTTTAACGTGTTTTATAGTGCCGCTGTCTATTCCCCGAGTGCCGAAATTTGGGACATAGACATCGAAATGGCGCGCAAATAGCTTGCCCTTGCAAAAGAACTCTGCAACAAAGGCTTCACACTAAACAATCAGTGGACTCCCTCCTCCATTAGGATTGCTGGTAGTGAAAATGCTGACGGTCCTGCATACGCAGCGCTCTATCATCCTCTTAAACTAAAGGCGACAAAGTGCAACTAGGTTAAAAAACCTGACATTTGTAATCACATTGGGCCACTTTGGGTTCCACCACATAGGGCCTGCATAGCCAAGTGGTTTCGACGAGAGGAAGCCTTACCTATAGATATTGAATAAAAACAAGATGTGCTCGCATAGTATCGTGACACACCATCCTCTCGAACGCTACTGATCACTATCAAATCGTTCTCGAACCATAGTTTATCGCACACCGCACTAGTGAGTCCGAAGTGTCGGTCCAGAAAGTCCCACTGAAATTTCGCATACGCACCCTTGTGCGCATCTAATTTACTGGCGTGGTACCTTTCGACGCTTGGCCCCATTCTACGCTTTACGACACCCATGTTCCTGTCGAATCCGTCACTTTTGAGCAGCCTCTCGGGCAAGGTCTTTCCTTCTACTCACTCCCCTCATTTCCTAGCTTTCCTCTTACAATGATAGGTGTCAGCACATGCCTTACTGGTTTGCTTTGCAACTCATAGAGGGCGCCAGAGTTTAGAGGCACGGACATTGAGAAATATATGGGAGAGTAGACATATGCATCTCCAGTGTAAAAGGACCGTCAGCGCACGTATATGCAACACCTTGTGTTTCTAGAAGAATCTGTTATTGCCCTCAGAGAAGCTTCACATCTTCTTACTACAATCTGAGGAGCTACTGGCTTTATGAACATGTGGTGAAATACTCCAGTGGTATTGTAAAAGACATTCGGGTTGAGCGATTGCCGGCCTTAGTCGCCAGGCTAAACCCACCCGGTGCTACAACCCTCTACAATCCTGTGGAGAACGGCCTTTTAAATTATTGAACCCATAAGCTTTCTAAAGCGCGCGTTTAAGTGACCCCGTTGAACCGTCGCCAGCAAATGATGCTCATGATTACCTTACTTTTTACAGCGCATTTTGGATGGTGGTTCCACCAGCGCGCCGCATGGTGGATGGCGCGAAATGCGCCGTCCACCATGCGGGCCGATCATAGCGTTTCAAAAGCTGAGCATTGTATACGCGCTTTCAGACTTGGACACTGATGTGTAAAAATATTTTCCTGCGTAGAATATCTCATAGAACGATTGCCATTTCCTCTAACTATTAAATATTCAATGTTCGTTAAAGCGCTCGCTCTTGCGTTGCTCCTTTTCTTCGTCCGTGTTTGTTTTGCGCAGTATAAGTTTTTTTTCTTTAAGTGAATCTGCTCTAACTAGGCCGACTCGCAGTTATGCTTAAAAAGCTAGCAATAATATTCAGGGTCTTAAGGTGGTACCAGAGGTTACTCCCATTATCAGAGGTGTTATTTTAGACAATCGCTGTTCGATTATAACATAATTCCAAAACTGCATATATGTTTTAAATACGTTTAAATATGTGCCTCTAAAGCAGTCATTAGATGGTTTCGGCATGAGCACGACATGATTCATGCGATAGAACGCTTCTGAGTGTTTTACGTAACGTCCGCTAAACAAGCTCAATGTACGCAAATGTCGTTTCAAAGAAGTTTAAATGTATTCCCTTTGCGTCAAGTGGTCGTGTGCTATGTGGAACGACATTTCAACAAACCGGACAAGACCTTCGTTAAAAGTAATGCTTTTTATAAAAGCATGCCTTACAGAAATAAATGCACTTATGTTGACCTTTAGAAACGACAACTATATGAGAATATGAATCATGAAATGACCTTTTGGGGTGTGTGCCACTGCGATACGTAAAAGTCATTCCAAAACACAGGGGACAAAAATTGAACCTTTTTTACATGTCGAATGTAAATATCTGGAACTCAGTAACAGTTATTTACGGATACTCCAGTTGTATTCAGAAAGTTCTGGGAACTGGAAATACTCTTTCACGTTGACTTGAGCTCATCTAATGCATGAAATGCTGTTCATAAGAACCGCTTTATGAAGACTTGGAGTAGCAGTCAAAAGTCGCGCATATATTCGAGAGCACATATGTGGGCCCGTGAGTTTCTATTAGGCCAGAGACGCCCGAGTGGAGCATGAATGCAACTGTCAACCATGCGCAAAACAACATGTTGGCTAATAAAGCGACAGCGCTTCATGTTCTGCCGTCTTTCCTTCGTTGCTGTTAGCACTTTGAAATACTATAAGAAACTATGTGAACCTGTACTACCATCGGGATTGGCCCATTTGCGCCAGTTCTTAGACCGGAGACGCCGCCACTTTGAGGCGCTGAGTTACATTGCACTGCTTTCGGGATCATGTTATATATCATCATATTTTCATCAAGCCGTGTAGCAAATAAATTGGTAATGTGAATACTAAAGTCTATTTTCTTTGTTTCATACATCTAGGATGTTCCTAAACTATTTGCGATAAGGATCATTTGTCGCGCGCAATGCATAGCCACTTTGTAGTTAATTTTCTATGCTTGATGTTAGTTTAAATGTTGAACATTTGTAATTCTGTTTAATAAAGGGGAAATAAGACACACCCGACTGTAGGAATTGCTACATAGGAAATCCATACGGCTTCCTCGAAAAAAAAAAGCCTCGCAATTGCAGAAAATTCGCCCTGGTTCGGGGCTCGAACTAGAGACCACCGCCTTTCCGGGGCAGCCACTCTAGCACCTGAGCTAACCAAGGGGCTAGCAGATGACAGGGCGGCTGTCTGGCTTTATTTCATTTTAATTGCGAGGATTTTTTTCGAGGAACACGTATGGGTTTCCTTTGTAGCTATTGCTACGACTGGGTGGATGTCTCATTTTGCCTTTGCTGATTACTTATCTCCACCTTGCTGGTTTCCACAGAAGTATTATGTTTAGTACCCGTATTTCACAACACTTACCAGTCATTTGAATTTTGCATGTTATTATAAGGCTGCGCTATTATTATGTTGCCTGTACATGGGTATACGAATTGCACCTTTGCCAATTAAACCGACTTGCACGACCTGGTTTTATCATTCGGTCTATTCAGCTTCATTTATCGGCGCAGTGAGTATTAAATTGGACCTATAAGAGGCGCCTAGGCTGAAGACCCAAATACCCCTTTGAATAGTTATCCTGTTTTTGCAATAAACTTTCAATTAATTGATTGGTTGATCCTTTCAGTCAATGCAAAGATCATCGCTGTCTTCATCGCAACATTGTCGTCGCTGATAAGCCATTGCCATCAATGTGCCGTGGTCCTGCGGCTGTTACGCGCATGCTCGCATCACGCACATTGCTTGCTTTATGGGGACACATCGCGCCATCAGGTAACACATGGGGAACTCGAAACAATTCCGGGTAGGTAGAGAAATGCCTCACATTATATTAGTCTGGAAAGACATGGGATATCAGCAGTTTTCCTACATCTTCAAGGTTCGGCGCAGGTTGGTCATGGGCTTGTCAAGTAGGGACCGCGGGAGTTAAAGACAGGCTGTCGCGCAATAAAGAAAATTTCGTCTCCACTGGCGAGATTAAAGCAGGCTCCCCGTGCAGCGTATCCCCATGTTTTGCTCGCGGTTGCGCTGACACACGCCTCTAACACAGACAAATAATTATATGCTTTGCCACTCTTAGCTCGTGGCAGTTAGCGTTGGGTGAAACGCGCATTGACGCTTACGATTGCACGAACGTGTCTAAAATCCCTTCTACGAGTTATCTCGACGCCATAAATCTGTACTGTAAATAATCAAAGCGATAATGATGATGGTTTATTGGCATTCCCTTTGAAACGGGATGGTGAAAAAATTACCGACGATTACGTTACTTCCTAATGCGAAATTTGAGCGCAGCAAATAAGCTGTTTCACCTTTTCGATAGATTGAGGCAAAGAAATCGAGCAACACATGTATGCGCTATCACAGAATTTTTTTTTATTTTTCACACGTATTCCTTTAACAAAGACTCCACTAACAGTTCTTGACAGTCATGAAGGAAGCTTTGTGGTCGGAGAAATAGACTGATATATGTTCGACTTGGTACACCAATGCTTGATTCTCAAAGACGAGATTTATACAAGTGCCTCGCGAGGTTGTCACAGCCGTGGGACGCGTTACGAGCGAGAGGAACGGGATGTTCTCCCGCATAAGTGTTAGGAAATTGCTGTTTGTCTTTATGTCAACATTAAACATCGCTTACTGCTGGTTGCTCTCGACGGCGGCGATGAGCCTCCACTTCGGCTGCGCGAACTGCAGGGTCTTCTCGGCGGCGGCGATGAGCTTCTGCTTCAGCCTCGCTTACTGTTGGTTGCTCTCGACGGCGGCGATGAGCCTCCGCTTCGGCGGCGCGAACGGCAGGGTCTTCTCGGCGGCGGCGCTTAGCCTCTGCTTCGGCGACGCGTACTCCTGGATCATCTCGACGGCGGCGACGGTAAGCTTCTGCTTCGGCGGCACGCCTCTGGATTCTGACGGCGACGGCGCTGGGCCTCTGCTCTGGCAGCTCGTTTAGCAGCAGCAGCAGCAGCAGCAGACGGAGGACTTCCATCGGTCGTCTCGCTCATGGCTCAGAAAGAACTGGCAGATAATTTCGCAGTGGCGAACGGCAGCGGCAATTTCGGCTCGGGCGGTGCACATATACAGATCCGCCGCCACCGATCTGGCTCTCTGATTGCCACCGCACAGGGGTTGCATTGGAGGAGGAGCGAAGAAAGGAATTAAGTTCGAGCCGGCGCTTTGACAACCGGAGACTCGCAGGAAGAGGGGGGAGGGGGGCGGCGTGTACACCCAGCGGCAAACGATGAGGGCAGAAGCGCGCGCAGCAAGCGGACAACACGATAAAGGGAGGAGGGAAGAGATAGCAGCGACTGACTGATGCCGCTGACGCCGATAGTGAGTCAACCCCAGCTGCGGAGTTGGTTTCAGGGACAACGCTGCCGATGCCGACACAAACAATATGATACCCTCGCTTCCGCAGCGCTAAGAACCAGGTCTAGCCGTGGGAAGGTGGTCACGTATTCGTCGACGTGCCGGGGCCTACGTTAAATAACCGGCGCGTCGGCAACTGAAGAGCACCCTATCCGCCACACAAGAACAGGGGGGGGGGACCCTTTCCTCCTCTTTCTGCCTGGCGGCGACGGTGTTCTATGCAGTCACGTTATCTTGACTCTCTAGCGGCGTCAGCGGCATCCAGCGGTATCAGTCGGTCGCTGCTAGCGCTGGGGGGATGAAAGGGGGGCGGAGCTGGTTACGAGGCCGACGACAACGCCGACGACGACGCGAAACCCAGGAACGGACGCCAAAGAGCTGCGCTCTAAAATAGACACCTAGCTTGCTTGAAGCGAGAGTTCTGTAGGGGCGATGCCTGGCAGAAACAAAACAAAATACGACCACATTGTATTAGTTATCTTGAATAATTGTAATCATGTCCCAAATTCACCCTATTTATTTTCGTACCTGCTAGCATATGGAAGGCTCACACGATTGGAAGGCTCGTTTGCAAAGGGAGCCTCGG
This sequence comes from Dermacentor albipictus, assembly GCF_038994185.2. Lineage (NCBI taxonomy): Eukaryota > Metazoa > Arthropoda > Arachnida > Ixodida > Ixodidae > Dermacentor > Dermacentor albipictus. The sequence continues at coordinate 23,402,527 of NC_091830.1, read as the reverse complement.
CTGTGCTGGTTTATACAACATAGAAACATCGTTGAAGTTCTGTGGAGCGATATACACATTTCCGTGAGAGGCGTAGTAAGCCATGAGCGAGCAAAAATAAATCTATGTGTGCACACCGCTTCTCACAATTGTTCGCATCACTTAAAAAGCGGCGCATTGTTTCGACGTCCCAGAATATTCAGCCTCAGGAACACGCGTTTACAAATGGCCGACAGCAGTTGCGAATTGCAAAACTGTCAAATGCAAAAAAAAGAAAAGTACTCTGCCTGTAGGACGACCTGCAAATAAGTCCCAACATGTGCAAAAGCTTAAAAATAAGAATACTATATACATAAGCATTCGCATAATAAGTGAACAAGCGCATAAAAATGATTAGAAAACGATAATAAAATGTAAAAAATTTAATGAAAGCTGAAGCCAAATGTCGATTCCCGCGTTTACATCAGTTCTGGGTGTGTTTTTTTATTATTCTATGCGCCATATACTAATTGGCCCGAAATCCATGACGAAACCAATTACCGATGGAGTTTTGACCAGCTGTCCCTCCGGGTCCAACATCCAAACAGTTCGCTCTACAGAACTCCTACGCATGACGTATGTGGCGCACCAACAAATTCGGTGCAGCTGTGAGGCTGTCGCGCCTGCTCCAACACTTGTGCTTCTGGCACATCTTATTAGGATATTATTAACGTTATGCGCAGCAACCGTGATGATGTATACAAGACACAAGGAGGTGTAAAATACAATAAAAAAGACTTCCTGGGCAGGCTCGGCTAAGCGTTGTGCTACAAATGACATGCAGAATTTATGACTTTTTGCAAACGCCATGAACACTGACGAGGGCGAAGTGATGTCAGCCTAGTTTGTATATTTCACGATGCAGTTAGATGACTACATTGAGCTCTGTTAACACCCATCGACAACTAATTGCTTGCATATGTAAAGGCTCCCTGCTTGTGCTATAAATCAACTGCAAAGGGACAGGTTCTTGAGGCTCTTCGAGAGATTTTGTTCCTTTGAAACAGGCCCATAGTAATGGAGCACACCTGTGGTAAATATGCCTTTTTTGTTTGAATGAAATGCGCAAATACGTTCAGAATTGCATACGTTATAGATGGCGATAAGAAGTGAAATGTCAAAGTGATTTGTTCACTGAATATAAAGCGAATTTTTTTCCCATTAGCCGCAGCACACAAGAAAATTGATCTTTGATTTTCTTCACTTTAACCTTAACGCCGGACATTCGAAGGCATCCTCGGCTCACGCGTAACGCTGGAAGCACTACCCTGCCCTGAAGCATTCTGTTAGCATGTTACGAAAACAAGAAGACCAGGGAAGAAGCCATGATACGTGCAACGATAAAAAGGGAGCCAAAGATTACAAAGGCTGCCAAGCTGGTCCTAAGGGTTTTTGTGCGCCGCCATGAGCAAGAGATGTGTTCTAAACCTGAGAGAAGTGCCGCTGCCTGATAAGTTTCAGCACTTTCTAGAAAGGGGACCCAAGTTCTCAGCTTTCCTCCACCTGGAAGAAAGAGCAGCTACAGCAGGGTTGTCTCCAGGCTGTATAAAGATGAAGAACGATATAGGTTGCTGCGGAATGTGTTGACATAGTTTGGAATGAAACTTGGCGAAATAACTGTAAATGGAGTATTGGCACTTTGGTAAATTTTCGTTCCGAAAACAAGGTTCTTATAAAGAAGATTTCTTCGTAACTAACAGATATAGTATCTTCACTGAAAAAGCCATGGAACTCCAGGGGAAGAATTTTAAACCAGTTTCGGTGAAAAGTAAGCAGGTAAGAACGAGAGTGAAGCCCCTGTTGAAAATACTTTATTTAGAAAAGCTTGGCACGAGTATTGAAAAAGCGAAATGTGTTGAGCAAGAAATATTTTTCACAATTAAAACACACAAACCGAAAATTCTGCTTAGAGCAACTGTGTCGGAAAAGGACACCTGGCAGCCAGCCGTGTCTAAGTATCTTCAGAAGCACCTTTCTGCGTTGACAATAACAGACCCTTTCTGTGCTAACAACTCTGGCATTATTGTGGAGCATCTTAACAGGAATGACCTTATGGCTTCAAAGCCTTCTGCATTGATGTAGTTGAGCTGTATTGTTCCTTTCCGCACGACAAATTGTTAAGCCGTGTTGAAGATTGTATTGTAGAATATACCAATCAACTTGCCTATAGGAATAGATGTGTTTCAGTTAGGTGCGTTTAAAAAATTTTGACCTTCTACTTAAAATCTACCTTTGTGATTTGGCACAGAAAACTGTATATGCAGAAATCAGGTGTTTGTGTAGGTTCTTGCATGGCGCCATTATTGAGTTCCATTTTTTGGCGTGGTAGATAGTGCTGTAAACGCGAAGCTCCAGGAGGATGTATCAGTCTTCAGATACGTGGACGAGTATTTGATTTTTATTGACAGATCACGTGCGTCACAGAGAATAGAAGACTGTCGACTGCTTTGGAAAATAAGACATGAGGCTAAACTTCACCTCCGTGCTGTCAAATAATAATAAATTACAGTTTCTTGACTTATGCATGAATTTCGGTGCGGATCATGTTTGCTGGCACTGCAAACCACGATCTGCGAAATTGGTTTCAGATTTTGCGTCGGGACACTCAAATATTTTGAACCGCGGAATCATTCTGTCATGCTTACGCACATCATTGTAAAGGACATTGCCGCACAAGCTGAACACGAGTTTCTCAATCCAACTAGAACGCCTTAAGGCTGCAGGTTACTTTATGTACCTCATCACATCAGTTTCTGAAAAGCTCGTGCGCATTGCAAGGGAAGGAAAATGCAGGCATCATCTGTTTGTTCAAAATTAAGGACACGAAAAATTGGCAGTTATTGCCTACGTACATATAATTTCACACAGCCTAAACACTGTCGCAAAGCGTTACAGTGTTTGGCTGGCATATTCTGCACCATACAGGCTTAGTCGCATTTGCTCTATTGTTCACAGAAGGGCAGAGGCCATGTCATTGAGTGATATATGGTGTAGAAAGAAACCTACTAATCGTTCTGTCTGTTGTGCCCCAAGAGTAGTACGCAAAATTCTCCTAAGCTGTTGTCATATGTATATTGGCTAAACAGGCAGATGTGTCAACATATGCCTCAGAGAGCACAGAAATTCATTAAACGGCGCCCCATCCTCTTATTTCGCCTTACATTGCAAATCGTGTTCTTGTAAACCCATCTTCGGAAAACAGGGTCATTTTGTTTTGTCACCCTAACCAAATCATACGAGAAATCTCGAAAATCTATCATATAACAAAAAATGCCGCGCTGTGTGTAAGACAGCCATAGTTACTACAACGGGATCAAGAATTCAATATTAATAATCGATTTTCACACCTGTCTTAGATTAATGCTGTTTTTGTACCTCGCCTTGACATGCGCGAAAAGTCCATCTTCTATATATTTTTCTATATTGACATTAAACATCAATTGTGAGTGAGTGGGTATGGTGTGTGTTTCTTCTGCTACGTTCTTTCTGTTTTTAGTGCTTTAAGTTTTTATTATAAGAATTGTCCAGATGTTTTCAAGATAGCCGAAACGTGGAATGTTGTCCAGGGAAGCGATGTCGGAGACGACATGAGCGACATGGACAAAATCCGAAGCATCACGAGATTGACTATAGACTAAGCTATAGGGCTACTGACTAATCTCATTCACGATGTTACTGGAGTAAATAAGGTGAAATTCTTGCCGAAAGAAAGTTTTGGACAAACGTGATTCTTCATAAACGCAACGAAACACTTCTTTCATAAGCAAAACTTAATCATTGCACGGAACTCGTAAGTGTGCACCTGTAAAAGGTAGACAGTATCCTTAACGTAATTACCATTGTCAAACGCTTTTATGACGAAGTGCTCGAAACCTCCGAAATCCTTCGTTACACGTGTGATTTCGTTATATCGGTCGCCGACCTTAGCACTTTCAAAAGAGCAGGCAAAGCGCAATAAACAAATGAAAACATTTATTTAATATGAGTTCAAGAGAGGCGTAGTGAAACAAGTAGCTAATTTCTTTTTGTGCGCACTTCGTGTGACAGAACGTGCAACTGCAGCCAACCTTACTGCGCCGAGATTCAGAACATGCTCAACGGCGAAACGCAAGAACTAGGCGAAGTAGAGCTGCAGACGATTTACTGCCATTATCGCCTGCCTTTACGTCAAAATTCTTGGTTCGTTTATAGTATCTTTGCCACTGGCACTTTTGTTGTCACTCGCGTTCTTTCCGCTCTAGATGGCTTTAGAGATGTCATCGGTCGTCAAGCGACAATTATATCGCCACAGCGTCATCAGCTGCGACGTATTCTTCAGCAGCAGATGCTGTACAAGAAAACGCGTACTAGGTGACGATTCCTGGAGCATTGCAGTAGGACTGCCTACTTACATCGACACTGTCGTCAATTGCATCGCTAACGCACCCATTAGCGCCAGATCTGAGTGCATGCACCTCGGTGACGTCTGCGAAGGGCACTGGCAGCACCGCTACGTGAGGTTTGTTGTACGGCAACAAATATGCCATCGGAGACGCCTAAATTTCTTCGTCGTAGAGTCAAACTTGTTGTAATCGTCTTCGTAGTAGAGACGTTTGCAGTGAATATGAAAGGTAGGACATTAGGCTGGGACATAAGCAATCATTCGTTATACAGGTCATTTCACAGTAGAAGCGTTCGTTTTTAAGTCATTTGACTGTAAAAAGTTGGAGGTGACAATATATGGCGCTGTGACAACTAGGACAGGATACCATAGCCACGAAGGCAGAGCTGTGAAGTCACGTCAATACACGGGCACACAGCAGCTATGTTCCTCCCACATCGGCAAAGCTTGTCAGGAGAACATAATGGGCCACGTACTTTGCCGCATGCACTGGAGGAAAAGACAGAAAGACTCAGAAGACTTGCGGTACATTTCAGAATCACGCCCTCATTCTCCACAATGCCCTTTCTTTTGAAAGCTTGAACTGCTAGAATTTAACCTTGTGGAAACCTTTGGACAATTCTAAACTCTGATCTCTCAAAAACCATAAAAAACATGAAGATAACACGTACGTATTACGTACGACTGTACGTAAGACACAGTCGGACACGAAACTTTGCATGCATATTAGAAAACAGCTATCAAATCTACTTTTTTCGTTTATTTTAAGTACTCCCAAGTACAATTTTCCGTTACAAGGGTTGACATGTCTAATCTCATTATGACATCCAACTTTTTCAGAATGAGATATTTAGTATAAAGAAGGATGGTGATCAAATTTCAATGTTATTTTGCTCTTATTTTACTCAAATATACAGAATTGGTGCTTGCAAGCAGTGAGTATTTTTTTATTAAGTTCTATTTGCATCTGTGCTGAAACCCTTACGCACTTCATTGACTGATTGCATGTAAACATCACAAGGTAACGTTGTGGTTCTGAGAAACGTCTTGGTGCAGCAGTAAACGTCTTCCTCGTACACTAATTACTGTCAATCGCTTCAGTCAATTTATTGCGCAGGTAAACCTACATTACCGTGAGTCAAAGGAAACTGATAAGGATAAAACGAATTCGTAAAGGGAAGGTCAGTAGCGTCGGTTAAATGAAATGGCTATGCAAAACATGAAATTAGAGCTGTCGAAGTGGATGGATAAGAGCAATCATATACTGGGGGAACTACAAAAAGGCTTTAGACCTGGCAGATGCTTAAAGGATATCTTTCTACAAGCGCAAGGTATAAGGATTTTAATAGCTTAGAATTCACTTTTATGAATGTCATTTTTATATATTAAGGGAGTATGGGGGGGCGACAAGGTAGGCAGGAAATTGCTATGGGATATGTTCAAGTAAAATATTGTTTATATCGCTTTTACTGATTATGAAAAGGCATTTGGTTCAGCACAGATACCAGCTGTCGTGAAGACATTGCGTAATCAATGAGTACAGGAGGCATACATGAATATCTCAGAAAATTTCTTCAAGATTTTTCAGCTACCTTACTTTTCCACAAGAAAGGCAGAACATGACCTATCAAAACGGGGTGAGGCAAGAAGACAACTCAACAATGCTGTTCCCTCCTAGCTTAGAAGAAGTATTCAAGCTATTAGACTGGCTAAGCTAACTGGTGAGGATAAACAACGAATCTCTCAACAACCTTTGATTTGCAGTTGACATTCTCCTGTTCCGCAACACTGCATGGGGATGAATAGCAACAAATTTTTGAGGGCCTTAACCGGGAAAGTGTAAAGGTAGGGATAAAGATTAATATGCTGAAGACACAGGTTATCTTTAATCGCCTGGCAATGGAACAAGAATTAATGATGGCCAGTCAGCCTCTAGAGTCTCTACACACACAGGCGATCCCATTTATTAGAAGGAAATTCACAGAAGAATAGAAATCTATTAGAGCGCATACGGCAGGTATTACTAAGTACTGACTGCGAACTAACTGCTGTCGTTGAAAAAATAAGTTCACAATTATTGTATTCTACCGACGCTAACATATGGGCAGGAACTTGCAGGTTAACAAAGAAGCTCCAGAAGAAGTTAAGGACCGTACAAAGACTGATGGAACGAAAAGCGTTATGCGTAAAAGTAAGTGACAGGAAGCGGGCGGTGCGGATAAGAGAGGAAACGGTCATAGACAATATTTTTATTGACAATAAGAGAAAATATTGTACCTGGGTAGGCTATTCAATGCCTCGGGTAGATAACCGGTGCGCTATAAGTGTTACAGAATGGGTGCCAAAAGAAGGGGGACCTAGTGGAGGACGGCAGAGAACTAGGCGGGGTGATTAAATTGGGATACTTGCAGGTGAAAATTAGAATCAGCTAGCGCAAGACAAAGGTAATTGAAGAACGCTGCGAGAGGCTTCCGGTTTGCAATGTGCATAAATATAATCTGATGATGATACCGACTGTTCTCAACCACGATAACATAAGCGACGTTTTCGAGGAGTTCTTCAGGGAGATATCAGGAAAAAACCAAGCACAAATCGCCAGCAGAGGGTGCAAATACAATAAATTTAGGAATATTCACCGAGGACTGAAGCAAACATGCCCTCGATGTCCACTGCTGTTCACGCTTTGTGGTAAGGGCGTAGAAAGGCAACCGGAAATCAGTAAACCTGGTTTTGGTGTATCTTAGATCCCCATTTGGCAAAAGGTGCAACAGAAGGTCATTAGGCTTATGTATGGGGATGGGATGATTGGATGATAGGAAATGCGGATGGGATGGATGGTGATATGCGGATGGGATGGATGATGGGACTCTGCGATAGATTTCCTGTGACTTGCGAATACAACTGTCAAGGAAGCGACGAATCTAGAATTTAGGCTTAGCACAGAGAATAAGGATTTATGATTTCCAATGAAGACACGAGTAATGACGTGGTATTGATTCAGCAGGAAGTGTTTCTGTCATAGAACGCTTGTACCTTTGTCTCGCTTTGTTTATTTCCAAACTCTTAGAGCTGCCGCTCCCTTGTTGCGGCAATGGATGAAGAAGCCCTCGAAGACCTTCCTGGAGTCAAGCCATCACGTGGTGTCGCGTCCAGGAAACGCGGAAATGCGTCAAGTGACACGGACAGCGAGTCAACCGAGTTGTACTCGGACAGCGTCGACTCGTCGGACGACGATTTCACACTTGTCATGAGCCGAACCACAAAAAGAAGACTGCTACGGAGGTCATCTTCGTCAAGTGTCTCCACCGTGAAGACAACACCACAGCGCTGGCCGTACACCATGCTCTTCATGCCTGTGGACCCAGTGTCCAATCTGCGACTCCTAAACAGGCAAGTCCTTTCCGCGTTTCTTGAGGGAATCGCGCCAAACGAGATAAAGGACGTGAGAATAAACTCACGGAAGAATGTCCTAGCAGTAGATGTGCTACACCGCAGTGCACTGCAAAACCTACGACACGTAACGGAGATCGACAAAGTACAAGTTCGATCCATGATACCTACAGGCTGTAATGGCACTGTGAGCGTCATTTATGACGTCGACATTTCTATACCAACCGACGACTTACCTATATTAATAAAGCCAACTACAGAAGGCACTCTTATTAAGCACATCACGAGACTTGGCAACACACGTTGCCTGAAGCTGTGGTTTGAGGGAGACAGCCTTCCCTCACACGTCAAAGTTGGCCACGTCCGCCATCCAGTCCGCCCATACGTACCGAAGCCTCTGCAGTGCTACAAATGCTGCAAGATGGGACACGTAAAAGGTGTGTGTAGGAATAACCTGGTGTGCCCACGGTGCGCTGAATCTCATTCAGCAGATACCTGCCGCGCAACTGTATTGAAGTGCCCGAACTGCCATGGTACTCATGAGGCTTCATCCAATGATTGCCCGCGGGTGAGGAACGAGCGAGCAGTGCTCAAACATATGGTTCGGGACCATTCAACACACAGAGAGGCTGCCGCTACTCTCAGGCGACGACGACATCGCCATCAAAGAGCATCACGAAGAGTAACATCTACCGAAAGATATACACCATCGTCTTCCGGCAAAGCGGCTACCATATCAACGCCGACTTCCACAAAGACAGACACTGCGAAAACGAAGAAAGGGGCAAGACTCGCACCTCCTGAAGAGTGGCCAACACTTCCACGAGCACAACCTGCACCGGAGTCACATCAAATTGCGCCGCCCTCAATGACCTCACGAACCGAGGATGCGACGACGACTGGGGATCGCCAAGTCGTAGTGATGCTGAAGTCACTTATGGACGCCATGCGCATTCTACTCAGCAGCATGAAAACCCCGTCGGCACAGAGCGCACTGCAGGTGCTGGACACCTTGAGTCCGGTGCTTGCGACTCTAGGGTAAAACCACGGCCCGAAAATTGCCGTCGTTTCAAGAGGAGGTCAAGAATGCATCTGTCTTTCAGTGGAACGCCAGAGGGCTTAAGTCACGCATGTCCGATTTCAGACAGTTTGTATTTACTCACCAATTCCCCATTATCGTGATTTGCGAGCCCAACCTGTCAGCTCCCATCAGACTGTCCGGGTATGAGTGCTTTATGTCCTCTGCCCACGGAGAGTGCAGCAAGGTCGTTGTGTTTATACGCCGTGACTTGACTTATGTGCATCACACAGTGCCTCCTGACGAAGCAAATCAATACGTTTGCTTAACAGTGAAGAAGAAAAAGCTGACGTTCACAATTCTTGGAGCCTATTTATCTCCAACAAGTCGTCTAGATTGTGAGCGCTTACGGGGAATTTTGACATCGACTCCACAGCCGTGGGTGCTCACCGGGGACTTTAACGCCCACCATTACCTATGGGGAAGCTCCAAAGTGAACTCTAGAGGCAGAACGTTGGTGTCCTTTGCCTATGAACTGGAATTTTGCCTGTCAAACGATGGTAGCCCTACTTATCTGCGTGGATCCGCGTATAGTAGTTGCTTGGACCTTACCTTCGTTTCACGCTCGCTTTCGAGAAGAGTGCACTGGTTTTCGGATTTAGAAACGCGGGGTAGCGACCACATCCCAACCTATTTGAAGATCGAAGGTTTGACTAGCTCCAAGTCCTCCAGAACCGTCCAGTGCATCGATTGGCCTAAATTCAAAACAATAATGGAAGACTGTTGTCGTGACGGCACCTCCTATAACCTACAGGGCGCGATAAAGGATGCCATACAAACAACCACGCATTTCCTTTCGAAGAATTCTTCCCGCACCGATTTCGACGTCGAACTAGCGAAACTTCGAGCAATTCGCCGTCGTGCGGAACGAAGATATAGACGCACGAAATCCAATTATGATTTGAGATTGGCTAGACGAACACAAAAGAAAATACAGCGTCACATGAACGAGCTGGCTTCGCGACAATGGGTATCCTTTTGCGAGTCCCTGGATCCGCGAAAACCTTTGTCGCTTACATGGAGGACTGTTCGTGGCCTTCGCACAACCTTTGGTCAGCGCCACCCGTTTAAATCTCTGGCACTCCATCTACAATGTAGAGAAATTGATGTCGCTGAATCTTTCTGCAGAAAGATTGCTGGCGAAGCAAATTCCGATGGAACGGGTACGGGAACGCTCAACCACCCACCGTTCTCACGTGATCCCCGCATGGAATGCCCTTTTTCTATGGAAGAACTAGAAGCTGCGCTGGCTTTGTGCAGGCGTTCTTCAGCGCCAGGACCTGACGGCATTACATACCGTGCCCTGTGTAACCTAGGAGACCAAGCTCGGAAGGCACCCTTGCTCCTGTACAACGACTCCTGGCAGACGGGTACGGTTCCGCAAGAATGGAAGTCAACTCGCCTCATTCCACTTCTGAAAGCTGGCAAGTCGCCTTTGGACATTTCCTCATACCGTCCGATAGCACTTGCCAGCTGTGTCGGAAAAACAATGGAAAGAATGATTTTAACACGTCTAGAATGGTACTTAGAGTACTATGAAATCTACCCGGATGCTATGGCCGGATTCAGACGTGGCCGTTCGTCAACAGACAACGTTGTTGACTTGATAACATTTGTGCAACACCAAAAGGCCTGTAAGCGACTATCTGCTGCTCTGTTTCTAGACGTTAAAGGGGCTTATGATAATGTCACCCATGAAGCCATCCTTAGCACGTTAGAAGCCGTCGGACTTGGTGGTAAGATGTATATGTGGGTGTGCAACTACTTACAGAGGAGACCATTCTATGTAGACACAGAAAATGGCCCGACATCCGAGCATTACGGCAGCCGAGGAGTCCCTCAAGGCGGAGTGCTTAGCCCGACTCTTTTCAATCTCACTTTCTGTGGATTAGTTGACAACCTGCCAAGCACCGTACGACTTTCCATCTATGCGGACGACATCTGCATTTGGACATCAAGCGTGACACGACCTCAGCTTCGCGCTCGGCTTCAGAAGGCTGCCTCAATGACATCTTGCTACCTTCGTGAACAGGGACTTGAAATTTCATGCGGAAAGTGCGCAATGGTGGCATTCACGAGGAAGCCAATGTCTGGTTACGGCGTATCTATTAACGGACAACTTATACCATACAGCAGAAGTCACAGATTCTTGGGAGTCGTAATTGACAGAGACCTGTCTTGGACTCCGCACGTCAATTACGTGAAAAAGCGGCTGACTGCTATCTGCCACCTGTTCAGGTTCCTTGCTGGAAAAAGTTGGGGAGTATCTGTACACGCTATGCTACAGCTGTACATGGCGTTGTTCGTTGGATTCCTTAGATACAGCCTGCCTGCAATATCCAACACCTGCAAGTCTAACCTGCGTACGATACAGAGCATTCAAGCCCAAGCCCTTAAGATATGTCTTGGCTTACCACGCAGTGCATCAACGGCTGAAACCATTGCCCTTGCGCAGGATTACCCAATCAAGACGCACATTACCGTTGAGACAATGCGTATGCATCTCAGGCATTATGCTAGGACCCCTTCCCACCACTTGGCGAGCCTCACTGCTGCAAGGCCCTGCTCGACATTTAGCGGCATTGTCGGTGCACATCGTGCGTCGTTTACTTCAGGGTACGCACCTGCGGCCAAGCCAGCGTTTCCTCCGTGGTGTTTGAGCCGTCCACAAGTGCATTTAATGATTCCAGGACTACAAAAGAAGACAGATCTACCGGCCCCTGCTCTAAAACAGCTGAGCTTACTTCTTCTGCATGAAAAGTACAGAAACCACGTCCACATCTACACCGATGGATCAACTACGTCGTGCAGTTCCAGTGGTGCCGTGGTGGTACCAACGCGAGGAATGACACTGCCCTTCAAGACATCGCATGTCACGACCTCAACGGCAGCAGAACTAACGGCCCTGCGTCGAGCACTGGAATTCATTGAATCTGAAAGAGCTAGAAAATGGGCTGTGTTCTGTGATTCCAAACCGGCATTACAGTGCACGCAGTCAGTTCTTCGACACGGATGCCATGACCAACTGACATACGCAATCGCGAAACTTTACCATGATGTCCAACAAAAAGGTCACGAGGTCATTTTTCAATGGGTACCTGGCCATTGTGGAATCAGTGGCAATGATTCCGCCGATAACGCTGCTCGTACAGCACATCATGAAGAGCAGAGCGTTCCGATTCCGCTTTCGAGGACAGACGCCGCTAGGCAGCTTCGACACTTGGCACGCAGTCTCACACTGACCGAGTGGAACTCGCCAAACTTACGACTTACACGACTGCATCAACTAAACCCCTCCCTGCAACTCCGGCCTCCACTCGGACTTCCTCGACGTGAAGCTACGCTTCTCTGTCTCCTTTGGTTAGGAGTTACGTTCACAAAGGCATACTCTACATTGATTGGAGTGACTGACAGTGGAGCATGCGAGGTCTGTGGCACGGAAGAAAACATCGACCACCTGCTGTGCCACTGTCCGCGATACACCCCTGAGAGACAAGAACTTGCCAAAGCTTTTCAAAAACTGGACAATCGACCGCTTTCTGTGCAGGTGCTGCTGGAACACCGCCCCCATCGCCCGTCGGCCCAAAAAGCGGTGAAGGCACTTTTGTGCTTCTTAAGGACGACGGGCTTGTGCGACCATTTGTGACTCTAATTGCAATTTCTGTAAGGCCACACACGTCAGGGAACTCACTGCAATTTCCCTCTTTCCTTCCCTCCGCTCTCTCCCTGTTATCTTTGTTTTCCCCCTTTCCCGTTCCCCCGGTGTAGGGTAGCCAACCGGACGTGATTCTGGTTAACCTCCCTACCTTCTTCTTATCTCTATTCCTCCTCCATAAATACCTCGATGTAGACAAACGAAAAGAAGGTGTACTAAAGCGTCCACTTAGATAATCTAGAAGATTTAAAGGGACGTTGAATGCAGCAATAATGAAACATAGAACACTTTGGGACTACAGTAATTACAAGGCGGTAGAAGGAACATTGAAAAGTGTAATGCTACGAGCACTAACGTTAGAAAATAATTGAGAAGTCATGTCGGCGTTGTAGATGAACCAGAGTGTGGTGGGCCCGCTGGCTTTACGGGCGCACGGTAAAATCTCAAATGAGGCAGTGAAAAGAGAATAGGGTTATGCTTGTTTTGAAGGCATAGTAGCGCCAAGCAAGATTAGTTGTGAAGAAAGAGTAAAAACATGGTTGAAAAAAAATTGGCAGAACGCATCTCACGGTGATTGTTGACTGTAATGCGTTGAGCATTGAATTAATATAGGGACACAACACATTGCCACCATCGAAATGACTTGTGTATTATGTGAGTACTGCAACAGCACTTCTCTTTCCTGCTTCCCTAAGAACACTCGGCCCCACTTTGCGGTGCCACCGGGAAGCTTGCGCGTGACGTACGAAACGCCTGGCAGTCTAGTAGGTGCGAAAGCTGGGGAACCTTACGTCCGCTGGGTCTCCTCCCGCGCTTCTTTCTGGCCGCGCCTCTTCTGACAGCGCCATCTAGTGGGGTTGCAAATGATTCCGCGCGTTGTCTTCGATTTGGGAAGCACGACGCGTTGGTGATTGCGAATGCTGAGGATTGTTCGTTCATTTGCCGCACACCCAGGGGCATATAATCAGCGACCAAAGTTGGCGAGATGTTTATTGAAGTGGGGCAGATGCCCAGTGCATTCAATTGCATAGCTCACTAAAGCGTTTGCACATACTGAGCACATACGGAGTACATTTGTGGTGCAGCCTGCTATAGCATCGTGTTGCTGTTGTGCTAGCAGCGTTGCATAGAAGACGAAGCCTCTCGAACGGCACCGGCAGTAGAGCAGACTGGCTTTTATCCTGACAAGGCTTGGTGTTCTATTAGCCTCGTCTTTACAGTGGCGACTTAGGATGGCCGAAGACCACTCTTTCAAAAAAAGGCAATGACGTCTGTGTGATTATCACCATCTGCCGTTCAAGCGACCATTGTTCACTTTGCTCGTATTTCGGTGCGACATCCCACACTCTGGTTCGTACAAGGTCCAGAACTGTTCCAGCTTCAACGTATCACCTCTCGACATGCTCGCCTTGCCCACATCCAGTTCTCCCTCCCTATTAACGTAGTGCTGAACGTGTGCCATTATTTCTCCTATGTACCCGCTAGAAACGGGTAAGACGCTATCGTGGCAATCATCCTCGTTCGTACCGTCCTATCACAACAAAAGCGACTGCAAGAGCTTGTTTCTGCATAGGAACTCGGTGATTGCCAACCTACATAATAGCTCAACCACATCCAAGCCTTGTTTGGAGATCGATGACACTCTTTCACTAACAGTTCCTGTGGGAGCTTTTCCTAAAACGACGCCCAGCGTCCGTGATGATGATACTGGCTTCGGCGTCCAACCCCTCCTAGTCCACAAGGGCTGTGCACCCTGACTAAATGATTGAAATAGCTCAAATTTCTGCCACAGCACCAGCTGTTTCTTCGGCGCGAATTCTTGATGTTTGTGTGGTTTTGCTCCACTGCACATCTCAGTTCGCCTAAAGGGGTCATGGCACTGCACCAAGCTATCCATAGTCTCCGGGAACTTCTTCCGCAAACACATCGAAATGGTGTTTACGGACCCTGCTCTTGATCCTCTAGGGGATTTTACACTCGCCGCACCAGCTGGCACACTAGATCATCGTATCCGAACTAAAGTCCCTTGATGATTTGAAAGTAGCGACACTCTTTGAACTCTGCCGCCGCCGCGCGACCTCCTCGCCTCCTCCTCGTTCCTTGTGCGTTCCCCCCGCGGTAACCAATTTTGCCCCCGTTTTTCTGCACGACGATTGGTCTCCCTGCCGTTGCCCTTGGAAACGCGCGGATCTTGAGTTTTGCTTGTGTTTTTCTTTTTCGTTCGCGCCATTTTCCTCCTCAGCACGGCTGGCTCGGCGCTTTAGCTCGGCGTAGCGAACGTTGTACGCCGTGTTTCCTGCTATATGTGCTAACGCTATGCCGGGCTGTTGCGCATATAACTGCAGCAAGAAGCCTGAAGATGGTTATGCCGTTTTTATGATACCACAAGGAAAGCGTGACGGCTTGCGCAGGAAGCAGTGGCTGCTTGACAATGGCCGAAAGAACTTTGTTCCGACAAAGAACAGCGTTGTTTGCGAGCTGAGGCGTCTTTCTTATAGCTCGTAGCAAAGCAACCCGTAATGCTGCATTTTTTTTCATTCATCCGCTCACCACGCCCACCACGCCCACCACGCTCATAAACGCTCACCAGCGTTTATGTTGCGGTTGTCCTCAGTATGCTTAATATTCCCCTCACACGTCGCGAACTGTTGTTATTCACTCGGAAGTGCAGCCTTATAGATTGTGCTTTGCGCCCTGAAAAAATTAGTGGCAAGTATACCCGTGTTATTGCAGGTGATGAGCGTTAGCTAGTCAACATTGAGTTTTTTTGAAGTTTTAAGGCGAAAGCCTTGAGATCTCTGTTTCAAGGTCGCCTTGTAAACTGGAGGTATCACGTGACCCAAGGAAGGCCGGAGGTGACCCAAATCATGTCCGCGCCTGCATAAGAGAATGATTGCCCAAGTTAATTAATGAATCATCAGTGATTGACATAAAATGGATTAGGGAGGATTAATGATTAGCGTGTATTAAGGAAGATTAAGGTGTATTAGAGTGCCTTAAGAAGGATTAAGATGCATGAATAGGGATTAAGGTGGGTGGAGGAGGATTAAGGCCGATTAATGTGGATTAAGGTGAATTATGGTTGCTAAAGGAGAATTAAGACCGATTAAGGTGGATTAGGGACCATAGAGCTGGATTAGGTTTGATAGAGGTGGATTAGGGTGTATTAAGGTAGATTGGGACTATTAAGCAGGATTAAGGTGGATGATGGAGGATTAAGACGGATTATGATGGATCGCGGTTGATAAAGGAGGATTAAGAACGTATATGGTAGGTAAGGTGCATTAGGGGCGATGTAGATTGATTAGGTTGTATTAAGGTGGATTGGGAGTATTAAGCTGGATTAAGGTGGATGAAGGAGCATTAAGGTGGATTAGGGTGAACTAGGGTGAATAAGGGTTCATTGAGTATTAAGCCCGATTAGTCTACCATAATCCCCCTAATGCACATTAATCCACCAAATCCACATTCATCGACCTTAATCATACTTCATTCACTTTAATCCACCATAATCCGCGAGAGTCCGCCATAATGAACCCTAAACCAACGTCATCGACCTTAATCTGCTCTAACTCTCCTTAATGCACTTTAATTCTCCTTAACCAACGCTACTACTTCCTCATCCACTTCAATCCACCCTAATCCGCTATATTCGTCCTTAATTCACCTTAATCCCCATTCATCTACTTTAGTCCACCCTTATCCTCCTTCATTCACTTTAATTCACTTTAGCCCACCATAATCCTCCTTAATGCACCTTAATCCTTCCTAATCCATCCTCATCCTTCTTCATGCACTTTAATCCACCCTAATCCACTATAATCGTCCTTAATGCACCTCACCACATCTTCATCCACGCTAACCCACCTTCATCGAACTTAATCCAACCTTGTCTTCTTTTATGCACCGTAATCCACTTTCATCAACTTTAATCCACCTTAACCCTCCTTAATACACTCGAATTCATCTTAATCCAATCCTAATCAATCATTGCTTTGCTAATCATTAATCATCTCCTATGCGCGGCTGCACATGCTTTGGTTCGCTTCCCGCCTTCCTTCGGTCACGTGATATTTTCTGTAGCCCACAATGGGACCTTGATACAGAGGTCTAAGGCTTTCGCTTAATAAGCCACACACAAAGGGATGTGTCACAAGCAATACTATATCAGACGCACGAAATAAAGCATCTCATCATGCGGCAGAAAAATTGTCTGGAGTATAGAACTCGCCTCAAAAGCTCCTTTTACATCGGTATACCCCGTTCATACGGCTTTAGGAAAAAACCAACCTCGTCATAAATGTTGTCTCTAGCATTATCGATGCTGCAGTTAGCATTTCTCAAAATTTTGAACCCCACTGGGGCGCGCAACTGGCCCAAAATAACACGCCTCCATAGAATCCTGCGGCCCGTCCGCGGTAGCCAGGGAGGAATAGCGTGCCGTGCGCAGCCGGCGGGCGAGGAGAATCGAGGAGGAAAGCGCCGTGAGGAGGAGAGTGTCGCTACTTTCAAACATCAAGGGGTTTTAATCCGAACCGCTCACTCAGCCCGCAACGCCGCTCTCGCTTTTGCTGTGCCATCAGCGTTTCGACGCTGCTGCAGAGCGCCAACCACGCGCGTGTTCCTGGCCGAAAAATAGTAACAGGGGCCACATACGGCGGCGAATGCTTCTCTCGACGCTCTCGACACACGTGACACAGCATCGCACACATCACCAGGAGAGTCAAGTTTCTTGTTCACAGTGGCACCAGGGTCAGTGTCCTGCCGCCAAATTTTGTCGATTGCGCCTTCTCTACCATTTGTAATATTAAAACCGCGAGTGCTACAACCATTCATGTGTACCGACACAGATCGCTGCTTGTAATCTTCAGCCTGCGCCGATCGCTACGTTGGATTTTTCTCGCTGTCCACGTTAGCGACGATATACACGAAACAGATTTCCTTTCTCGCTTCTCCCTTCTGGTTGACCTGGCCCGGAAGATAATCTTCGGCTCCACCAAACGTCTCTCAGTGAAGGGTACTCCTTCTCGCCTATACCCAATTGGCTTTACTCTTCCTGTGGCAGTTCAAACACCATACTGCGATTTACTTCGTGAGCTTCCCCTATCACCACTTCACCATACTGGGCTAGGCCTCCGGAATATGACGTCCTTCATCACAGTGTCATCAACGGCCAGCCGACTCATGCCAAGCCATGCCGTCTCACTACCTCAAAGCTGCTCATTGCACGTCAGGCGTTCGAGGACGGCTGAAATCAGAATTGCGCACCTGTCATCAAACAGCTGCACGGCGCCCTTGCATACAGTGAAGGAAAAAAGTGGAGACTGGCGGCCCTTTGGGGATAACTACACCCTAAACTTGACAACTGTTTTGGACCTCGGCCGTTTCCCCAACACCCAAAACTTCACAACGAAATGCGTCGATGCACTGTATTGGCCAAATTCGACCTCGAGAAGCCCTACGACCAAATTTCCTTTGCTCCAGAAGACGTTCCTAAGACCGCCATCTTCACTCCATTAGGGTTTTTCGAATACGCCTCGATACCTTTCGGCCTCAGAAACGCCGCACAAAGTTTTCAACGCCTCATTATTGTCATCATTCGAGGCCTGCAGTTCGTGCTCACCTATGTGAACGACATCCTGGTCACCAGTGCCCCGACTTCCGAACACATTCAACACCTACGCCGTACCTTCGACCGTTTCAACGAGTATGGCCTGGTCTTCAACGTGGCCAAATATGAATTTCGTGTTTCATCCTTGCAGACTTTTTGGTCACTTGGTTGACTCTAGCGGCATCCGTCCCCTTTCCTCGAAGATCACAGCTATCACTTAATTACTACGGCCAGAATCTGCGCCAATTACGACGCCTTCTGGTGCTTGTTAAATTATTACCGACGCCCTTATACCTTGCTTAGTCCACCTTAGTGAGCAGCGCCTTCACTGCTATCCAACGAGACCCTCTAATCAGTACCTCTTCTCGTGCACCCGGAGCACGACGCCCCCAGAAGCATCATGGCACATTGTTCGGACGCGCTATCATGGTGTCCTTCAACAGTTTCTCAGCGGCCATTGGTGACCACTCGGTTTTTTTTCTCCAGAAAGCTAATGTCGTCAGAGAAACAATACAGTGAATTTGGGCACGAACTTCTTACTACCTACCTACCTTACTACCTACCTAACAAAAAATTATTCAACTGCCCCTTCTGTATGAGCTCATAAGCAATATTCTGCACATAAAAGGGACCGACATCGTCAGTCGCATGTCCAAACTTGCAAACGCTAACTTCATTCTCCAGCAGTTTGCAGATATTCAAGGACGAAACACAGTCCAGCACCTGAAATTGCTCTTCTTTCTATGTGAAGAAACGGCACTCTTCTGACTGGCATACACATTGTCTGTGACGTAAATATCTGTTCCGGCCGTCAACGTCCTTATGTGCCTCCACCACTAAGTCCCGACTTGCTTTCTACTAAATTCACTCGCTTTCACATCCCGGCGTTGGTGCATTAAAACGCCTCGATGTAGGCCGTTTTGTTTGGCCAAGAATGAACAGTGGCGGTCGCGATTGGGCGCGCTTTTGTCTGGCTTCATACACATGTCGTTGCAAGATGAGATTATGTATGTTCACCTGCATAACACTGGGAAGTTCACCTGTTCACCACTGCGACTAGATCTCGAGTGTGAGTAAATTGGAGTGCTCCAAGAGGCGCATCTTGGATCTTTGAGCTGTCAGGACAGTCTATGTCCTTAGAGCAGGCCCATTCATTTAAGGCAGACCGGTTATTTGGGGCGAAACAAGATTGCGGGGTTCATTCGGCCTGGTACAGCGGTAAGTAAGGAAATCTGCAGGAAGGGCCACCTCCTATGCAAAAGTTGTCAGCGGCAGGGAGGCGTGCTGGTGAAGCGGAGCCACGCTTGGATAACTTTGGCTTCGCTCATTCTGGATGTGTTAGTGACTGGGGGCTTCAACACCAGTTCTTCGTGGTGCTTAGGCGATGCACAGTGAAATTCATAGCATGTTCGCTGGTGACTCTATGAGTGGTGACTCTCTATGTCAACTGAAGGAAAAGTCATGTCGGAGTGCGCCCAAAGGGCTCGGTGTCTGCGAGGCGAATGTCAAAAGCACCTGATGCGGAGGACAGGCCCGGAGGTGACGGCGGAGGAACTGTGCTCGTGGCTACGCTGTGAAGGTTGTTTTGTCAGTAACAGGAGGGACGGAGACGCATTGGCTGACACGACGCAGCCGGTTTTCTTAGCGCGCGGCGTGCCGGTAGGCTGAAGGGGGGGGGGGTGGCGGACCGGAACACCTTTAAAAGTTTCATAACTCATGTGTCACAGTGACTCTTGCCCATTCCGTAGACTTGGCATAGGATGGGCGAATGATCACAGAGAGGTAGGCAACCATATAAGTCAATGCAACTGCTGAAAGTATGGCGCTTTTCCGATAAGAGGTATAGGTACTTTACAGATACCTCTCAGCCGAAATTACATTTTCAGGTTTGAGGTAGGAATTTATTTTTAATTTATTTTTGATTAGGCAGAACGCACTCCGCGTGCAGCGGTACTATTTTGTTGGTTAACAAACAGGCCCAGCAGCACCAGCAGCCAAAATTGTGCTTTTATGCAAAGGACTAATTTGTGCCACTGTGTAATAAATGTGCATTTAGCTGATGTGTGTTTTTTTCTTTGGCAGGTTTACCTGAACCTCGTACAACAGAAGGTAACCAACAGACAACCTGGACAAACGTTGCAAATGTGCGCATGGCATTTTGTTTTCTGTTTTTTTTCAATTGCTGAATACTATTCTAGTAATTTGTAATCGTATATGGAAAGCGTCCCAGCTAACGTGGGCCAAGCTAATAAGACAGCTTGTGTAGATGTGGTGGCAGGAGATTCAAGGACGGGACCAGCAGTTTTCCGTTAGTAGTCGCCTTAACCAAGTTCTACGAGGGTTATTCAAAAAGGAAGGGCCGTTTGGTCATAATATGTATATATATTCCTTAGTAAAAGTTCTTATTGAAGGATTCAGTTTAGTACAAACCTACTTCCATTTTCTACATAATCACCGTTAACTTCTAAGCACTTTTCCTACACCTGCGCCAGTTTTTTCAGTCCCTCTGCATAGAAGTTCGGCGCCTGGGAATGGAACCAATTGATGATGGCGGTCTTGAGTTTCTCTTTGCCTTCGAAGCGTTGCCCTACAAGCTACTGTTACAAGTGCAGGAAGAGGAAATAGTCACTTGTGGAAGGTCCGGACTGTAGGGTCGGTGAGCAAAAAGTTCCCAACCAAAATCTTGAATCTTCTACTTGGTTTCCCACGCCGTCAATTTTTGATAGCACGTCTCAGTTTGACGAGCGTTTAACAGTATACCTCAGCTGTAACTCTCATCGACCAAATCAACCAAATGAACGTCCTTTTCGTCCCAGAAAAGCGTAGCTATCATTTTCCGACTTGAATTTTATCAGGACCGAGTCGGTAGGGGTGGCAGTGAACGGATGGGCCTGTGGTAACAATAGAATGGGTTACAGTGTGTTTAGAGATTTTATCCATCGAATACTGCTTAGTAACCACCGGAATCTGGTTGAGTAGAGCTACATATGGTGACAAAGGCAGTTTGATGAAAGTATACGGCTAAGAGCAATAGCATGCTACAGAAAACCGTTCACTGACAGACCCGTGGTATTATTCACCAGGCGACAGCGGCTCATTTCCACTAGCAGTTTAAGATGGCTCAAGAAATCAGCCCCTAACATGGCATAGCGGACGTCTGCTATCCAAATTATCCATGGAAACCGCGCCATCAACGTGCACTCTGATTCGCTCGGTGAGCTTCGTCTGCCCCGGAGAAAAATGTAACGCCGCATCGGAGGAGCGTGCAAGAGAAAGAAGAAGTGGCGCGAGGTTTTTGGGTGATCGACTGTTTCGGACCGTCCCATGTCATCACTGCCTATTTTCACTGCAACTAAATGCATTCTACGTGCGTAACATTACGTTCAGAAATTTTTAAACTAGGTTGAAATTATGACTCAGATTTGATGATATTCTCGAGGTTATTGCTTCTGCTTTTCGTCGGCACAAAGCCAAGCGAAATTTACACATTCTACTAATCGACGCTTTTCTCTTATTTCCTCTAGATGCTTAGAGGCGAAATTCCTCTTTTTTTACTTTGGGGCAACACAGTCCCGGCGTCTTTGGGCGAAAACACCTGTTGGGTATCCCGGAAAGGGCCAACTGCTCCTCAGGGCTACTTCAGTCGTTACCTAGACCGCGGAGGGAAGGATAATGTAAGTATCTTATTAACTATCGTAACAAATATTTGTCTTTCTGTGTTTACTTGAACGTCGAATAAGCTGCCTCCATCCACGAAAGATTTCACAACAGAGTTTGTAATCGTAAGACAAGTACGAATATTCCAAGTGCATAGAACATGCAGCCGCAGTCGGTAGGCGAGAGAGATAAAAAGAAGTCAGAGCCATGAGGACAAACATTCTTTTATTGCGATAGCAAGGATATGGATTCTCGAGGTGCGTTCGCACCGTTGTCGCCACGGCCACCACGCTGTCATTATATCGACGGTACAAGGGCGACTCGCGCGTGCATAGTGAGGTCTCCAGAAACATGAGAGACGTGCAGTACGTTTGACTGCGATAACGACGCAGTCAAGTGAAAGCAATTTCCCGCTTCGCTCAATCGGCCTTGCAGCATAGTCACGCCAGTGCTCTGTTTTCCGATGCTGCCATATGAGCATTGTGCGCATGGTACTACGTTCGACCTGCGGAGGCTGGCGATCTTCGGGGAAGCGACAGTCACCAACCGAACGGCGCCGGGATGTATACACACAGTCGTCCGACCAGGTCTTGTCAGTGGATACGTCATCCCCATCACGGTTTGTTTGAAGCGGTGAAACAATTTTGCGTATCAGCCGGCGCAAAGAACTCTCGTCTCTGACCGCCACTACTGGGGCGCTTCCCGGTCCAGTTCTGGTCAGGTGATCACACCGGCGGCTGCGTCAGTGTAACGCGCGCTCTATGGCCGTCGATTCTTCATCGATAAATTTATTGACGCTCGTTGGCGGGTTCCGCACAAGTCTCACAAACCACTGCTTCTTTACGCCGCGCATGAGGCGGCTGAGTTTATTTGCCTCGGACATATCGGGGTCTGCACGACGACAAAGACGAGCCATGTCCTCAGCGAACATGGCAACAGTTTCATTCGGCTTTTGTATCCCCGATTCGAGAAGACGCAGAGCGTGCTCTCGCCTTTCGGTACTCCCGAACGGATGGAGAAACTGGCGGTCGAATTCATCCCAATTCGGCCAGATGCCCTCGCGATTTACGAAGCACATGCGGGAGCCGTCTTCAATAGAGTAATACACATGGATAGCTTCTGTCCAGCATGCCACTCATTATACTTGGCTACGCGCTCGTATTCCTCGAGCCAGTCTTCTGCAACCTCGTAGGCATTGCCGTAGAAGCTCACAGGAGATCGAGGAGTCAAAAGGGTCACCTGTGCAGGGCCTGGGTCTGCCATGGCTTGGGCACTCGTGGTAACAGGCAGACTTCCTGCTAGGGGGCCGAAATCTGGGCTCAGGCCTAGTAGGCGACGGCTGGTGCGGTAACCCGATGTTTCTTTCTTTTATGGGGTTTTACGTGCCCAAACCACTTTCTGATTATGAGGCACGTCGTAGTGGAGGACTGCGGAAATTTCGACCACCTGAGGTTCTTTGACGTGCACCTAATTTAAGTACATGGGTGTTTTCGCATTTCGCCCCCATCTAAATGCGGCCGATCTTCGTCTTCCTCTACGTGACTCGTCCTGGATGTGGCAATATGTATATTCCCGTTTAAGACATTTTTATTCCACTTCCCACTATATTTTACAAATATTCAAATCTGTGTAGTTCCCAAATAATGGATGATGTTATACGTGTAACTAAAGTGTCATTCTTTTTTTTTTCAGCCGCCATTAAAACCAGGAAGTCGACCGCAAACGTACGTGCCTTCCACCTCAAGTCTTAGCATGCTCTGTAGCTTATGTGGACACTAAAGGAAAGTATTAATGCGAGCTAGATCGACTGAGTATTGCTTTAGAAGCTTCATCGTTTTCTGCTTGCCAATATATCACTTTTTTTACTTGAGAAATTGCCGTGGAATGTCCTGCTGCTGCTTCCCAATCTTAACTGCCTGCGCCAAAGCGGAAGACGTGACGTCACCTCCACGTAACTGCCCTCTATGCCGTTATGTGTTTTGTAGACTATTTATTTATCGCTATATACGGAGTGTACTGCTTCTCGGATGCAGGTGTACAGCTTGCGTGAGTGACTCTGTGGCTCTGCTTGGCTTCAGGTTATCACTTCTAGTCACTTGAGCCTCCGCTGCCGCAGCCGGAAGGGCGACCGACTGCTACATCTTGCCGCCTCGGCCGCTGTAAACAGAGAATAGCGATGCCACTCGCAGTGGTGGGTCGCGGCCGCTGTCTGTGAACTAGAGGTGTTGACGCCACACATAAGAGGTACCATGGCACCCCTCCGACTTTCTATTTTCGTCGTTTTCTCGATACCTGTTTTCATTACGAATGAGGAATTATTTATTACAGGAGCATAATCTGTCACTCTAGCTTGACTAAATATTTGCCGTTAGTGTCCCTTTAATACGACGCCAGGGTTTTGAATGCAGGCTTTGGTCACCCCTCCACAATGCGTAAGGGAAACGAAAAGAGCTTCACTAGATTTTGTGCTTTGTCATGTTTGCTACGCTATATAGCAGGCTATGTCCATCTAATACGTTTTGGCGGATCTGTATAGCCAGCATATGCTATTGTCGATTACGTAAATTATTTTTGTTTCACGTGTCAGTGCGTAGATAATAAAGGGAGATCTCGACGGTACCTCGATATTGAGCTGCCCTTAAAGATGAGTGTTATGCCCTTCACGAATGATAAGAAGGCTAAAATGATCCTGGTGCTGGGAGCGGCGCACAACGACAAGAGGAAGACAGCCAAGGTATTCCGGATGTGGCGTTGTGGAGGACGCCCTAGTCCGTCAACAATACTTAGAACGAACGAAGTCCTTTGCGAGACAGCTATCTTCACAAGTAAGCGCCACTAGACTGCGACGGTCGTTCAAGAAGCGGGAACGGATGTTTTGGAATTCTTTGCTGCTAGTCCTCATGGTAGTGTGCGCGACGCTACTGCGGAGGCCGGAGCCTCAAGGTCATCAGTGTAGAGGATATTTAAAGAAGGCTATATGCACCCGTGCCATGTACATCTTCATAAGAAATTTAGACCCCGATTTTTAAAACAGACTTGATTTTGCCAATTGGATTTTCCCGAAATCCGAAGAATAACCAGACTCGTGTGCTTTCGACGGACGGGGCTAATTTCTCCAGAAACACACAAGTTAATGTTCACAACGCGCACTACTGGAGTGAAAGGAAGCCCCACTGGATGGCACAAACACAACAACAATACCAATGGCCATGTAATGTGTGGTGCGGTATTCTTGATGTAAACATTATCGCACCCATCTTTTTTGACAATACGCTAACGACGCAACCCTACGTCAACGACGTCCTCAATATTTAATGGCGGCTGTTGAAATGTGCCGAATGCGCACCTTCGCAATATTTAATTTCAACACTGTGGTGCTCTTGCGCATAGTAGTACTCAGTATTGAGCGTGGCTCGAGAAGCTCTCTCCTGGAGAGGGGATTTGCCGGCACTGACCTGTACCCTGGTTTGCAAGGTCGCGGGAAATGACACCACTGTATTTCTTGTGGGTCTACGTGAAAGGTCGCGTGTATAGTAGCGCAACTATCACACCATACGCCTTAAAGGCAAAAATAGGCAGAGGCTGCATCAAGATTCAAACGTCGTTGGTCAAAGCTGCCACAGCGCAAGTGTTGAAAAGAAACAAGTATGTTTTCTTCAGACCGTGACCTTGTTTGAGCACGTGCTATAAGTGGCAGTAGAAAATAACCGCTCAAAGCTGGAGTAAAACGAGATTGTTCAAGCACCTTCATGATTTCACCCTATCATTACATAAACAAGCTTGCGACAAAGATAAAAATAGGTAAACAACTGCTTTGTTTTGCCTCTTTTCAGGAGTTCAAGAGACAGAAAGGGTCAATGGCTAAACCATGCAGTTGCACCTTTGAATATTTTTTGTGGTTGGCTCAGACGCCTTACGTGCTTTGGGGTTATTTTTTATTGAAAGAAACGCCTGAGCACCTCTTTACCGTTCTTCCCCGAGTTGCATTTTTTATTTTCGGGCTCTTTTGCGCACGGTCTTTTTTAAACGTTGGTTGAATTTCTTTTCTAGCTTTATTTCATGATACGTGAAGGTTAAAGCTATCCCAAGTGCCTCATGACCGAGCAGAACATTCTTGCGTCCGCAGATGCGGAAACTTATCGCACTACGCTAGTTAGGTCGCCAGACCTCCCTAGCCAACCTACATGACGAAGCCTTGAACGATGCGGCGATAAACGAATGCAGCTGTATAACTTTCGAAGGTTGCTTGAAAGCGCGTGAGTAGAGGCACGTCAGCGCCTGTCTACTTCATATATCGCGTATTTCGCTTGCTTTCGTTTTTTCTTGGAAAAACCGACCAGAAACACTTTAGCAAGAAATAAATGCTTGATTCGGAGGTTACTTAAGGTGCTCTACAACTTTGTAGCTGACATGCTTGCGATTCAAACAATAATTAAAGAAGTTCGATCATTAAAAGCAAATAATTAATTAATGCTACGTGATGAAAAAAATACTGGCTGCAAGTGCCCGCGACTACGGCTACTATGCAGTCGATTACTACGATTTCTCTAAAGCTCTTGGGTTTTTTTTTTTAAATCTTGGTCGTGTTAGCTGGGACACCCTGTATAATGGCGTTGTGTGACGCACAAATTTCAAAGCGCAGCTGTTAAGGGCTACTTTCCCCACTATCGTGTCCACATGTAGGAAAACATTCCGAAAATTGTGCAATGCCCGGCCGACCCGCGGCAGATGTGCAGCAGGCGTTAAGCACTCCCCATGCGTGGGCCGATCCCGAAGATTGTGCTATGCCGGGCACACCAATGGCGGATGTGAAGCAGGCGTTCAGCAGCCGCCACACATGGGCCGATTTCAAAGATTGTGCAATGCCGGGCGGTACCCGAACGGAGGTGTAGTTCACCATCAAGAGGCCGAAAAACATAGCTTCACTTGTCGTCCTTCTTCACAAGGTGCAAGCGCACTGAGTTTTTTGTCTATTAGCTTTGAGGACAAAAATGGCAAAAGTTTAGATGTACAATAAATTCGGGCGACTTGGGCTGTGACGTGTGCAAAAAGTCTGAAAACTGTTGGTTAACTACGCGCTTCGAAAGGAAATAGTGAATTGTCTTCTTCCAACTTTCATGAATTTTATGAGGCATGTAGTTTGTTTCTATGGACAATCACCTAAATTGTTTCTACACCAACACCGCGTGGGAAGCACGGAAGATTAGTGACTGCCACTTACAGTAGCAGCTTGGGATTAGTAGAATGTCTTGCAAGTACTGCAAACTTCACCAACATACCACATTGAGTTGCACGCTATTTTACTTGCTGTCGAAACCGTAGGCAAGGCACAAGCCGCAGACACAGACATCAGAGGACACTACAACATGTACGCAGACTCCTTATAAGTGGTAAAAGCCCTTCCGATGCTTCTTATAGAGGGTGCTTGACTTTGCGACATAAAATTACTCGCAAGGTGACTCCACCGAGAAGGATGAGTGCAGATACGAGTGAAATGGATGTGGGTCATGCAAGTGGCGCTTGAAATGGCACAGCTGCCGCAGCGGCGAGCGCGATGATAAGCACCCACTCGCACGTCTCAAGACCACCTATCATGGATGCGCAACTCCTAATCGGCCCGCAAGAAGTGGAGATGAGGCGCAAACGAGTCAATCTGAAAGGTGTCATGGGCCAGATTACTCCAACGTGCAACTGAATCCCATGCGGCAGCCTCTCGGGAGCCGATGTTGTCATGACCAGGGCGACAATTGGCGTAACAGCAGACATTGTGGAGTTGTGGCGATACAAACATAAAAAGAACGCACAAGATTGAAGTACCCAGATCAATCTCGTCAGCTGCCATTCCTGCACGACTAGTGCAGAGCCGGACAATAACCATCTCCTGCGGGAGTGTCTGGAGCTTGAACGAGTGCACTGGAGACAAAACTTATAAAGTCCATTTTCATAACGACTGTATCTGCCCACCAACACACCTGAGCACTCAGGCTGTTATCGGCTCCTTCTGGGAGTTGGTGAAAACTGCAGACTTTCTGGACAGACAATAGGCCATTTCTCCCAGTAATCCCCGGTACTAGTCCTTATATAAAATGGTGCAGAAACTTCCCACTAGGAAAGTGTCATGCAGTGCGTAGCATTATTTGGAATTATTACTTATGAAGCTTACTCTACTCTCCAATCCTAAACTGCCGTACCTTAAGGGGTAGAAAACGCCGAAGAATACCACGCCCACTTTGACGATCTCTCCAGTAAACGCGCTTTTACCACAAATGCACTTTACGTTAAATGAGAGAAAAGTTCTTGCAGCGCTTTTTCTCGCATAACTCGTTCTCGACACGCTCGCCTGCGTTTCAATGCATTTTCTTCTGAAGCATCTGTCTTTTGTTGCTCGCGCAATTTTCTTGTTTTTACATGCGAGTGTACATGTACATATACTTGCACGTAAAAACGAGAAAATTGCGTCAGCAACAAGAGAGGGCAGGAACAAAAATTTATGAACCACGGGATCTCCTAAAAAGCTCAATTGCAGAACATCTCGTAGCAGTACCCAGTAAAATCATATGCGACATTGTTAGCACATTCTAGTCGGATCCCGAAACGCAAATACCGGACTGCGTTGTGAGGCTGCGGACATATTCCGCTTTTTCCCATATTTCCTGGTCCGTAATATTTTGCGGCCAGGTATACATGCACCGTCTGCTAAATCAGCGAGTAAGTAGGAAGCCGCCGAGCTGGGAGAAGGAAGCGAGTACCTGGAGGTAGGAAAGAGGAGCGCGCTGGGGAATGTACGGTGGAGCGTGCGGCGGTGAAGAGGGTATGGAAGAAGGAGGCGGAGCATCGCCGAGGAGAATGGTAGGCGAAAGCGGCCTGTGTTTTCCTATGGCCGTTGCAAAGCAATCTGGGTGCGCTACGAATGTACCCGGTTCGTCTACCGATAGAGAGGCCGAACATCGAGCGATAAGGATGGAGCAGCAGCGGAAGCAGCGGCAGGCACGAGCTGAACAAGAGCGAGAAAAGGCGTGGGCTAGACGTGCTCAGGAGACTACGGAAGAACGTGCTAGGCGGCGAAAGCGGGTGGATCAGGCAATACAGCATAGCTTATAAACTCCGGAACAGCACCCACATGTGCGTTACCCACAATTGCGAAGCGAAACGCCACTATAATTTATTTGCGTTTACCACCCGTATCTTGCCCTCGCAAGATATCGCCTGCGTTGCACTTGCGCGTGCGTAAAGTTATACGTTCCCTCGCCACATTCTAACTTCTTTGCTCCTAGTCACTGAGAAGTTTCTTAGGGTGCGTCATAGCAGCAGAATTTCATATTCAATGTAAAACAAGCAATCAACTCACTGAGAAATGTTTATTTTCATGCCTATGCTGCAACGCTAGGTTCCCCGATGTTGAGAGCGCCGGTCGCGTGCCGAGAAAACTCTTAAGAGCAGTTTGTGCCATAGAGTAGCCTGCGATTTCACTAGAGGGTACTCTGGCACTGCGATGATTCAACCACCATGGGTATTATGGTTAGCACATAGATTTCTCTGATCTTCGTGCTTGTGGGTCCAGAAATTCTTGTGGCTTCGTTTATTACTCTTTACCTGTCTTTATTGTCCTCAATTTCGAAGCAATCTATAGTTGTGCAAATGCAGAAGACCCCATGAACGCCCCTAATTGCTACTAATGGCAGTGGTTAAGCCTGTTGAGGTCACCAAGTGAAAACGTGCCAAGCGTCTCAACGCACTCGCTAGCCCGTGTTGTGAAGTAGGGAGTCCGTGCGGTCACGAAAGTTCCATGGATGGTGCTGTGCCATGTGTCGGGAAAAAGAAAGGTCTGGAGCGACGTTTAAGAGATGAGAACGTGTTTATATTCAAAGGTTCGATGATTCATTTTTACAAAAACGGCTCTAACACTCGGAGCACACTAGATCCTAAAGTCTTTGCATGTCTAAGCCTTCCTTTCCTCACCCCAGTCCAGTTCTGCTTTTTGTGCCATTTATTTAACTCTTTCACTCATCGAGGGAATTCACTGGTCAATCGCAAACGCCGAACCATTCGCATTATATCCCAGCCCCGACGTCCCACCTTTTTGCTGATCACCCAACCTTTTGCAGTTCTCTCGTCTCCAACATTGTACAATACGAGCCAACCACGTGGCAAACTGTGAACCTGTCGTCGACGCAATTCCAGGAGTCCTCGACAATAGCCGTTTCATCCCTTAGCAGCCTCTTTGCGACGGTCAATCTGTCAGGATCGGGAGACGCTTTCGCGGTAGTCGGAGGGCGACGTTGCCGTCTTGAAGTGAGCTGTCATTATAAGTCACCGTCGGCGTTAGGCCCAGTCGTAGTCCATGGCGGACACCAGTCTCGCCTGTGCGCTTTCGGTGGTCGAAAAGCCAATGATACGGAACATGACTGCAAGTCTGTCGGTCTCAGGCGCCTCTGCTTTAGTCGCCTTGAGTAAACGACGAAGCGCGAATGGCACCCGCGCCAGCTGCACGCCTGCCGGTGCAGCCTGCTTTGTTCCGATGTATGGCGAGGCACAACACCCGCAAGAAGTTCATATCGGAGTTCTATGCCTGTTATCAATGAATGCATCCGCGTCGCAATGTTTTCAATATTGGTCTCCTGTACTAGACGTCCTATGTTCGAATCCGACCGTCTGACAATTGCAATGGTGCTTGTTTAATAATTTCTAACAAGTACTTTGTTTAAAATGATGTGTTTACAAAGTCATGAAGCCGTTTGAAGCCAGCAGAGTGAAATTTAGGCAAATGAATGTACTAATCATGATTTCCACAGTGGCTAAAGCACATCGCTTGCATTTCCCGTAGACACAGCGCGAATTTCCTTTAGTAATCACGGTACCAAATTCTGACGTTAGGACTTTGTGCGGACACACTGCGTCAGCACCTGGCGGCTTTATGACAACATATCGCGTCAGAGGTTTCTGCATCCACAAAGCGGTGGTGGTAAGCGTGCATAATATGTGTATTTATCTATTCAAGCCTTGATGGCACTAGGGGCCTCTTGTGACAAGAAAGTGGAAGGACGGACGGAACGAAGCAGGAAATTACCCCAGGGGCTAGCCAAGGAATGCTACGCATTAAAACATTTGTGTGATGTGATTGAATGTGTTATCTTTCCTTAAACGCTCCTCTCACGATACACAGAATGATATTGCAATATTAGCCACATAAGCTCTCTAGCCTTGTGTTTTCTTCTAAAACAAGCTACCCCAATCCTAATAAATTTTATTGTCATGTTTCAGCGAACATCAGATGTTGCTTTCATTGTCATCCAAAAGTGATCAATTAACTCTCACGGTTTCTCTACAGGGTGAGAACAACGTTGTCATATACTTTAATATATTTCTTGCGTTGAATAGAAAGTTCATACCACTTAGGAAAGTGTACTGAGTTTGATTGGTTTTCTTGATTTATAAAGAATACCTGAAAATTTCACGATGTGCAATTAAGTCATTATGATTAAAAAAGCAGAAGCATGGACGTGGTGCAATTCTATATAGATCTTACCAGCAGACGAACAGCGTCACACATACACACTAAGAAAAATAAGTATCCCTTACTCTTTTCGAAGAGCCTGTAATCGTCACATATACGACGCACTTTACGGGAAATACCCGAACTCTCCTTCGGCATGGAGTCCGAGGACTATCTATTATCGATACAAGGTGGTTGCTTAATTCCTCCCACAACAGTGAGGCAAACTCTATTCTTGTAGTCTCCTGGACCCTCTCAAGAGGGTTGCAGTGCTACTTCTGAGAGAGTCCGTTAACTAGTCTCGATGAGATAGATGACTCAAGATAAAGGGTCACATGATCACTGCTGAAGGATTCTGGTAACTATTTTTGATGGGTCTGGTGACTCCAGCAGCGTGTGTCAAGTTGCTCTTAGTGTGTGGTGAGGACTTTTGCAAATAGAGTTAACTAATCCACGTAAGTCATTCGACTCTTGGTTGGCAGTGTCGAGCTGCTTTTCAAAATGAGTCATACCCTTTTGACGACAGTGCAAGTGACTTCTCAAGATAACTACGGTGAGAAGACAACATAGAATAATAGAGAATCCATAGCTGACTTGCCAAAAAGCATGTGGCAGGTTAGCAACAAAAAGTTAATATTTCATCACTCCTTGGTAATGTCTTCTGGAAGTGTGGAATGTATCAGTCAGCAGAGAATCATCATGAACACAATAGAGTTTGTTTACCATTAAACTGGAATCCAAGGCCAACCATGGAAAACAGCATTAAAGGAGCATCCAATATGCATGTTGCAGTTGCATATGCATGACACTGAAATCCAACTCAGAGCAATAATGGCACCCTAAATAGCACCCCTCTTAAGCAAAATTGCAATTCACCACGTCACAAGTCTATTATAATATATGAAAAGATCTTTAACCTACGCCCTCTTCTCTGTTCTCACAAACGTATTTTTATTTGGAACTTAAGATTTAACCTCCTAAGCAAATAAGGTACATATAACGAAGGGCTACACTGATGCAAAAAGGAGATCCATTTAATGAAATTCAATTAGAACAATATTGCATCTTAGATTACATAATCTATGCATTACAAAATGCTTCCTGAAAGCAACTGTTTGGCAATCGATAATTCAATTTAACAGTAAAACAGCTGTCTTACTTTATGATATTCTTCTTGGCGCTTTTCCTACATAACTCGCGCATGTTTCTTAGCTTCAGATGAATATTGGTCTGAGAAACGCATTAACTAGTTGTGAATAAATTTTATTATTACATACAATGTGCTTCAGTGCGCAAAACTTCATAACCGACAATACTACAAAAGATATACAGTAATATTTATACTATTATAATGTTTATGTTGGCAAACATATATCTTCAAGACTAAGTATATAATAGCTGACACCAAAAATTGACAAATTGCAATAAGCACTAATAAAAAACTTGTCATAAAGCAAACACGATGGCAAAATATATAGCACAGGGAGCTGTATTTTGTTACAACAAAGATAGAACATGGATGAACAGGACAAGGAAGCTGAACAGGTGATAACCAAACTGCACCCAGCTATGCATGCAGCTGTAACAATAGAATACACATGGAGCATAAGGAGCCAAAGGCAACGAAGAGAAAATAAAGACGTGATGAAACCTTCTTTTACACATCCCAAGTCATTCTATCAGAGTAGATTATGTACAAGCTGTAACCTACCCTGAGTAAATATTGAAGAAGTTACAATATAGGTGTCCCATTTGCATGTCACCTAATGAAATAAAATATAAAAAATTAAAATAAAACAAAATAGCAAATATTTACTGAAGCGACAGGCATTAGAACTCCGGGATAGTCGTCAATGTCTTCTTAAATAAAATCACAATAAATGAAGTTTTAATAATTTCAGCAGAACGCAGGAAATTATGAATCTGCTCTTCAATGCATTATTACAGCTAATCAGTGCTGACGTATGGCAGTTTGTAGGAATCCTCAGAATGGCAGCCCTGAAATATTTGTCTCCATACTTGATAGAGCAAACTTTGCTTTCCCAGATATTACATTGTCACAAGGGCTTTCGTAAGCCCTGTGGGACAATTCTTTGTGGAACAGCAATCTATTTCATCATTGCTTTTAGGGGTGTGTATCTCAGAGCTGGAGCTAGTCTGCGGTTTTCACAAAGCAAAATTATATAGTACTATAATTCTAACGCCTGCCACTGCTATAAAGATTTCATAGCGGAAATGTTCGCATTGACTTGAAGTAGCTATGTTAAATTATTAGAGACAGTCACCGCTGAAACACTCAGTACAAAACACAAAACAAGGGGATGGAGTCAAAATTTAAATGTCGTGATTGTCGATTCTGCATTTCAGAGAATAGTTTTTTTTTAGTATTAGTGTGCCTATACCAATGACATATTCACAAGAGCTTCAGTATTGCACTTCGGGCAAATGCAGGAAAATGCAGTGTTTATCAGCAGCCCAAGTGAAGACAGCCCAGAGTTGCTTCGACAAGAGGACTTGCCTTCAACTTTGTGTCGCTACGTAGTAGGTCACTATAGCAAGGGAGATGTTTTCCTTATGAAATCATTGAGTTAGGGGACATGCTGAGCCTGTATTTGACTATGCTTGTGTATACCTTGGACAACATGCAATTCTTCAATAATTGTAGAAACACATCACCCTCTTGACACTTGTTTTTTTACCGCAGAAGCTATTTTTCCCGAGGTCTATCGCACACTTCCGTCTCACAGGAATACACCATTGCCCAACGTGGCTTAACACAGGACAGCACACAATGAACCGGAGTGTGTAGGCATCTGTACAAACAGTAGACCTGCAATAGCCACCATCTCGGTTCTCTACGAAATCATTCAACGAAACAAACGCTTTCCAAAGATCTTCGCTGCAACAAGTACACGTCGTTAGGCGCATCATTACCTTAATAAGCCAAATTGATTTTCTTGTTCTCTCATCTATTTGTGTACTCGGGTTTTCTTCCGCTAATGGTACGCGCACTCGCACAACCGAGTTTGGGGAGGGGGGAGGGGTGCAGTCGTCCAATTATATATTTCCTGCAGCTTTCAGACGCATGTGCTTTCACACGACTAGCTTGTTGCGTCTGGAGGATTAGATGCTGTGGTCGGTGGTAACACTGTGTCACGTTTCTCCCCCGCCAAGGCTGACGGTTCCGGCGCACGTTTATCGTAGAAAACCATGGTGCGTTTATTATCCTAAATGTCATTATGTACTGTGATTATATGGGCAATATACGTCACCAATCCAAATATTCTGGCGAGCCTATTTGTGATTATACTTTCACTTTTGCTGTGACCTCTCTGTGGCCGCAGCTTCAGCGGTAACCTATAGTTTGGTTCAGAACTATAAGCTTTTTCGCATATAGGCTCAACACAAAGCGTACCTCCTAGCTATTCTGCAAGTAATATAGCGATTCAAACGGGCAGAGATCTCTTAGCGAAAGATGAATTTCGGAGCGCACACGTTGTGTGGTGAGTCGTAAGCAAGACAATGAGCTTTCAGTAGAACGAATGTTTCTCAAAATATGCATGTTTATACTTGACGTTAACAACTGGCCATTTATGTCAGGTATACTTTTTACAGATTTGATAATGTCAACTGGCAATCTTGGAACGGGGGTTTAGCTTATAAAACTCTAAAGGAACTAACAAAAGCGGTTAAAGCCACACAATTATGTTTCAGCGAATACCTGGTCATTGCAATGTACGGGCGAGCGTTGGACAAGCGCATGAATAGACCGTAAACGTCGGGACTTCATATAACACAACACAAATGGCACCATATTTTAAGGCTGCCTTCAGCCTCTGTTTGCAAAAAGACGTGGTTGCACCAATATTCAGAATTAACAGATTTATTTTATGGAGATAATTCCCTCAGTGTTCGGCAGCCCACCCTACCATACCGACTGTACTATCACGAATAATGGGTGCATTCGGTCAATTCCTTCATTGCCTTTTATTTAAATTCTCATGTATGGAAATATTTTAAAACGAAACTTCTTTACGCAGAGAATACGGACTTCGGAGACAAATTAAAGGGAGAGTATCCCGTTCTATATGCCGACCGTAATTGCTTTATTTTAAGCCTTCCGCAAGCTACACCAGGTAAGTGGATCCATGAATATTAAGTAAGGCACATACCAAAGTTTTTATAAGAACCACCGGTATGCAGTTGCTGGGTGGATTCTGTCATCATCATTCCGAACACGAGCGAGTAAAAATCAGAGTGGGGAGTCACAAGAGGGAAATCTAGCGTTAGGTATATCAACGCACGCCATCGTTACAGCGCTTTGTGTAGCATGGAAACGATCAGTACACTACATGAATTTGACTAAACTTCGTCTCTTTGACTTAAAAAATCCACGGCATTTTTCGGGGCTTTACGATATGCTTTCCCTTGGGGTTGTTGTATAGAAATATTTGCCATCGTTTACTCTCTATAAATTTGTGCTAGCGTGTGTAACTCAGCACCTCACTGCAATGGTAAATCTTCCACTTGTTTTTACTCGCTAAAAGAGTCAGTAAGATTTACCATTGCAGTGAGATAGAACAGACCCTTCTTCGGTCGACTTTCCAAACAACTGTTGCTGGAATCACATAGATCTTAGTGTGTAAAGGCTCTCTGCCCCCTAACCCCTCCCCCCCCCACCCTGCCTGGCCACCTTCGCCAATATCATTTCAGATACTTGTATCGCCTGCAACTTGCTTTTAAGGACAATCAGCGTAAAAGCTTTTTGTGAATCCAGGACCTGATCTTTACGGAGTAATTCTTTAGCCTTCATTTGACAAATACCCAATTAATACTCCTTGGATGAATAGGTCAGCCTGATGAAAGATA
Organism: Dermacentor albipictus; assembly: GCF_038994185.2. Lineage (NCBI taxonomy): Eukaryota > Metazoa > Arthropoda > Arachnida > Ixodida > Ixodidae > Dermacentor > Dermacentor albipictus. Next base: position 23,366,375 of record NC_091830.1, on the reverse strand, counting down.
AGTATTAACATCCGTTTGAGGCGGCTATGAAGCTCTACACTGAACGAAGGGGTTAATTGAAATTCACCCTTAAAGAAAAAAGAACTTCACATCGTAGAAGGGATTTTTTTGATAAATCTGCGATTCGAACATCACCTCTTCTTGTCCGTCATCATATTTTTTCAGAGGGTTTACGATGCGTAGCATGGGCGCCCGCAAGCACAGCCAACTTCCTGCAAACCAATTGCAAAAAGGCATTCGTTGCGCAATGCCCGGCATGCCAGCCTTAACAGCCAGCACAGTCAGCAGAGCCAGCCTCCGAGATAACAGGTACAGATGGCTGACAAAGAAAGAATAACTGAAGAATGACGGACATGGTTTCTGCGAGACAATGTCGTTGTGATTGCCCACAATTGTTCGTAGCCTGCGTTCTTATTCACGAGTGTATAAATATCATTCGCTTTGGTACACCAAATACATTATCTGTTAATAAACAGAAGCTTTCCGAAAGCACCAGTAATTATTGTCTCATTAGTTCCCGGTTGCAGTAGTCCTTTCTTTGTACTCTTCCACACTACCACTAAGCAGCTTAAGTTACTGCAATGACAAAATTATTTTTGTTGTCGTTATTCTTGTACAATTTCGATTAAAAACATATATAATTTACAGCGAAAATGGGCGGGAGAAACATGCTTCCAAACGCCACTGCAAGAGGCATGACTACCTATATTCAGGAAGAAGGGAGTAGATACAAAGATTAGAAAACATCACAATCAAGCAACAAGGAGGAAAAGTGAACAAAAGAGAAAAGACGAAGACATATCACAAAGACCAAAATAAAACAACCACAATGAATAGTTTGGCAGTAGGCACTTATAAGAAAGGTTGCCGCCGAACGCCCTAATTACTGAATAATACAGCAAAATGTATTGCGTCTCATTATCACAAGACGAAGAACAAAATCTACGGGATCTGCACATATGTGGGAACTTTTTCGAAGCAGAGCTTCTCTTGATGTTTGCAGTTCAAATGCTCTCACTTCTTTACTACTTTGTTGCTCAACTCTCCTCGCTCATTGCATGCTCTCCCTCCCCTCCTTTTTTTTTCACATAGCTTATTTCTCTACGGTCGGCTGCTTAGCTTTATGCTTAAATGGTTGGAGCAGTTCTTATGAGGGTCTCATCAAGTACGATAAGGTTTACAAAGGCCGATAAGAGTTGATAAAGGCCGGATCATATCCGGTAAGGTAGATACGGACAGATCACGGTTGATAAGGATTCGATGTATCAATTGCGATAAGGTTACTAATAACAGATAAAGGTTGATAAGAATCGCATCGAGACGGTTAAGGTTGATCACAACCGATAAGCGTCGGATCTACTGATAAGGTTATTAACGACCGATAAGGCTCAGATCTAGTCCAATAAGGTCGATAACCGGTAAGGGTTATCGACCTTATTGTGGGTTATCGTTATCGTTATTGGGTTATCGACCGTACTGATTGTGTCAAGTTTGATAAGATCGACAATGATACCGGGCTGCATGGATAAGTACAAGGGACACAATGCTTACGCATACTTAGACAACTACATTGAATATCTGCGTGAATTTTTTCACTTCACAAAAGCTGACTTCTCTTTTCTGTTGACGGCTTCTTCAATTCTTGCCCCTCGTTATGCTTGTCTATTCGGGCACCTATAAAGGGGCACATAGCCATTCTGGGGATTGGCCAAAAATATTCATATACCGAGGAACACATGCCCGATTTCCCATACCAAGCAGTCTATTCGAGCACAGTCCTGTCGCGAATGGCTAGTCGCACATACGCAGAGGCACATTCCCACCGGCTCATATTGTCGTATATTCGACAAGACAGCCGCCCCTAGCAATCGCAATGGAGGGGAGAAGTGCAATGTAAGCTTTCCTTTAGGATTTCCCCTGCAAACGGGAAGTCAGGTCAGTTTCTTCTATTAAAATACCGCCAAACCTGAATATCATATATGCGAGCCTCAGTATTCAAGTCCACGTAATGCTACTGCTCATGTGGGGCTTGAACTCTATCAATGTAGATATCGGGTTTGATGGTGTAACATTTTGCAGTTCTTTTCCTGCAGCACGAATAGCACAAGGAGGTAGAAGAGAAGACATACACACACACAGGAGCTACATATAGTGCCTGTGTGCGTCTGTTTTCTCTTCTACCTCCTTATGCTCTTTCGCGCTACAATAAAAAGCTTGTATGAGAAAAAAAAAGATCGCAGTTTCGCCCGAAAGGCAAAGCATCGACAGTGACAGCAAATTAGTAGACTAGTAGACAGCTATACGAAGTAAGGATAGTAGATTTATTGTCCATTGAAACTTGCAAACATTTGCTTACTAAGTAAACTAACAAACATGGTGTTACGCGTGCACAAGCAAATATTAAACATCCCACTCGATGACCGCTGAAACCTGCTGTGAGAAGGCTGGCGTGAAGAAGCGCGGCAGCTGCAGCGAGTGAATTGACCTTCATGCGGCCTCTCGATCCAACGCGAAATAAGCGGCGAGAACACAGCGCACATGCAACTATCGATTATGAAGTGTTGGCAGGGAAGCTCGCCTCCTGAAAACTTTGGTTCGCGACACTTCAAATATTTGTACATCTGTTACTAATGAACCAATCTGCAAGAATTGTTGAAATAGAACTCCTCCCCGATGACGCGTAACACTTTTCAGCGTATAAGCAAAATCTGCTGTAGGGTCTGGGGAGGGCCCCTTCAAACGGTTATAAACGGTCGCAGAGACCTGTGGACTTGAGGTACTGTAATAATTATTTCGTTGCTTAATCTAACAGGGACGCGCACTGCTCGTAATTGCAGGAGCGAAGAGGCGTTTGTTCACGGTGTATCTCCGGATAATACCGAGCCAATTGGGCTCAAAAGCGAAGATCCTTGGTCTGAACATTTAGAATATTACTACGGAAGCATTAGCGTTAGCTAGAAATATCTGCTTTTGGTAAACCTGCTGGTGTGGCATCAGGCGTGCTTACACTATAGCAATATGAAGCGTCACTCGCTTCTGATTGGCGTATTTCCAGGCGTGAAGTTCGACGTTTGGCATTTATTCGTAGTGGACAAGTAACGGTTGCCACAGAACCGGTTTTCATCAACCAGTAGAAGCGTCTTTCTCCTTGCGGTGCCGGCTTACAAATTCCTCTAACACACCTGTACGCCACCATCTAGTTTCACGGTGCTGATAAAAAATAGTACAATACAAACGGCATGGCAGGTGCTCTATCGGGCGTTCCTACTTAGCAAACTGATTTGTCCCAAATGAATTTATTTGGCTTGACTTTCTACTGCCATCTTCTCATTTCGCTATTTTTTACGAGCTTTCTCATGAGCCCGAATGCATTCTAAGCTTCTGTTCAATACTTTATCTCGCCGACACTACCCCCCCGCCCCTTCCTTCTGGCACCCATCACCTCAGCTGGCTCTTCAGCTGCACAGAATGCTGTGTAGTGTGAAGGTTACTTTATGTCCCGCGAATAATTGATTTCGAACAACAGCATGAATATGTTAACTTTGTGCCATTTTTTATAGGCAGCTCTTCAAGATATATCGGTTATGCAAAATTTCTACTTGGTGTATCACCGTCTTATTTTTTTTTTATTTTGGTCGCATTTTTTGCATACAGTACTGCACAAACACGCACACGCACGCACATACTACGCACACATACGAACACGCACACACACAAAGTACACCGTGCCCTTCCGCCCACCATGCCGATACCTTAGAAGTTCAGCCTCTTGCTGTAATCCTGTAGCGATCCGCGTAGTAATTCGTGAGGAAAATGGAAGTCCATTCGGTTATGAAGTACAACTGCCTACCATGGAAAACGAGTCTGTGTATTCCATAACGTTCGAATTTTCGCGCTCGATATTAAAAGCAAGAGAAAGCGACTGACGAAAGGGGGCCGGGTAGTTTCTTTGCTTACTCATAGATGGCGCCGCGCGTTCATGGAGTCAATTTGTTGTCTCCTGCTTGCCACGATTCGCTTAAATTGATTCTGACTTATTAGCACGTGAATGTTACTATCTGCGGCGCAGTTAACTAATTACACTGAGAAGCCGCATTTTGTAAATGTTGTTTTCATCGTAGGGATTGCTTCATTCGTTCACAACTGCGGCGATAACGCAGGTGCAATTTCATGCTCTCCAATGAAGAAGGGCTTAAAATATAAAAAGCGAAAGGTTTCATCCAAAAGCACAGAGCCAAGTGTTTTATCATTTTAGTTCATTGTGCAATATGAATCAATGTAATCAATTCTTATGCGTAGTAGATAAAAAAGCTTCTTGTCAGAAGCTTATCAGAAGCCACATAGATTATCACGTATGTGGCTGGTGTTTAGAATTTCAGTACGGCAGAACACTAAACCTGTTTGGCAATTTAAAGTAAGAAACGTTTATCTGCATTCATTTCACATTTATTTTACGACGATGGTCCGGGGAAATCAAAAATGTGTCCAGCATTGTTGGATGAGGTTTATGAGGTAGGATGTTAGGATGGCTAAAAAATGACCTTTTCACCGCACGAAGGAACTTATTTCTAACATGTACATCCGTGATTCTCGTACACTTGCTTAGAGCTATGTGTATTACGCTGTGTTGTCAACATAACTATTTTCACGTCCACGGTGTGGTCGTTCTTACGAAGGCTATTTAGTTGCCAAGAAATGCCACTCCCCAGAATAACATAACGTATTGTATTACGCAATTTCTTGAAAATCATTGCGAATTCATGCAGTTACTTGCCTCTTTCGAAACTCAGGGAGATTACATAACGGGTGAAGGCATAGTACGACCATCAAGCAAGCTCAGCTTCCATCTCGCCCACCCCGTTCAATTTTGCACACTGTTCAGAGTATAAATCATCGGCTCGCTAGAAATGTCATACATGTTATTTCTATCAAAATGAACGTGCATTGTTATCACGTCGGATTGCAAATGCCGAACAGCTTCGCATTACGAGAAATTTATTTACACTCTAGCAGTATGCGAGCATCATCCTCTCAACATAAGCCGTTAATAGACGTTGTACTACTTCCAAATATTTGTGCTGAAGGGCTCCTAACACGTTTCTTTTCTTAAACACCAGAAGAAACCACACAGCCACTGCTTAAGAGTAGCTGTTTGTGTGAATACTAGAATCAGAGTCAACATTTAGAGGCATGTGAAATTGTAACCGAAATGCACTGAGATTTTCTTACCTTATCTAAATAGCTGCGCCAGCGTGTTTTCTTCAATGTTTGCAGTGCTAGGCCTAAAGAGACTTCCTTGCTTGTTTATGCGACGTCACATAGACAATGCCGCTAACACAACTGGATCAGAAGATAGCGGTCTCAGCAATCAGGGTGGAACTTAAGGTTCACTAATTCGGCGCACGAATGTCGCCTTCATGATGTGGCTGTCCTTTATTTAATCGAGAAGACTTTGAGAATAATAATACTGCAACATACAGTACCTTATATATTCTTAAAAATGTTATTTAATCGCATGATATGTCGAACAACCATGTTGCCAATGGGAGCAACAGCCATAGTAAAGCCTGTATTAACAAAGCCACTCCAGTCGAGGCTCCTACATGTAACTCTTCGTGGAACAGACTGCCGCCCAACATGGTGAGCACGAAAGAGAGTGCTTATCTCTACCTACAAAACTGATGACACTCACAGACTGACAGGCAAAGGTGTCTCACCGCTTCGACGTGTTTTGGAAGTGGAGCTAATTGCCATGACAATACGAAATTCTCTCGTGTTAGCAAACGATGTACGCCTTGTCACAGAGGACTAGGAAAACTGGTGGCCAATCGCGAAGTGCCTCTTCGTAGGCTGAGCTGCCATGCAAGCGTTGGGAGTCTACAGGCCGGGAACACGAAGGAACCTCTGAATTCCACTTGGTCAGCGTGAGCATAAGAGAAAGTACGTACCAGTCTGCTCACTGCACCACCACTAGCTGCTGGGTTATTTTGGTTAGTATGTGTTACAGAGTAAAATACGCGAAAACAACGAGAGAGAGAGAAACGCCCGTCTCTTTAACTGTCCAGTCATTTATTCGTTCGTTTCGCATATTTTACACCATAATAAGTCATTATGCTTCTCGGATCTTTTCAACTAAGCAAAATTAAGTGCACTAGAAAACACGAAGGACTCGATGTCCGAATGTTCTTAACCCCCCCTTCTTTTAGGTTTTGTGCAAACTCATGAAGAGCCTTTTCCCAGCTGTTGCTTCCCCTTTTGTCCTTTCTTTTTGTCTAAAGGGTGAAGAAAAGTTTATTGATTGTTGAATGTAACCTGCCCATTTCAATATCAGTCCCCCCGTTTGACAAAAACTTGGATCCACCATTGCACTATCAGTCATGACGAGTGGAACGGGTGGCTTTAATTGGTTCGCGAAAAAATTAAATTATGGGCTTTTAGTTCCAAAACCACGATGTGATTATGAGGCGCGCCATAGTGTCGGACTCCGAAAATTTGGACCATCTGGAGTTCTTTAACGTGCACCTAGATCTAAGTACACGGGGGTTTTCACATTTCGCCCCAATCGAAATGGGGCCGCCGAGGCGGGACTCCATCCCGCGACCTCGTGCTAATTCTTTGGTGGATTTCGAAGCTTTAAAGTTCCCCAAACTCTCCACAATGGTACCATTGTAGACGCCATAGTGGGGGGCTGTTGATTAATGTTGGGAAAGTTCAGGTTGTTTCACATGCACCGAAAGCTAGGACACTCCACTTCTTTTGTCCCCATCAGAATGAGGTCGCCGCGGCAGGGTCTCGAACGTTCACTCACCTGATCAGCACGAGAAGGCCACTGCTGCTGAGGCGCCTATGTCAAGTATCTGCAACCAGCATTCTCATTTCAGGCGCTGACGAACTGACCCGACAGCCATTGCAAAAGTATATCGTGGTGTTTCTTGGTTAGGGGAAGAGGGATTTTGCCTGATCTGCGAGAGCCTTCACATGTGTTTGCGGTGTTACGCCCCCCTCCCCCCTTCGTTTGCACTTAAAATTACGCATTTGTTAATAGCTTGATCTTGTCGTCTTTTTCGTCGTCTTATAGTTGTGCAGAATGATTGTGGTGGATACCCACCGTGAGGGGTGCACCGTCCTTACCGTAGTTTCCGTTGTGTTCGTCAGCAGCCACTGCATCAGACGAAGACGACGTCGTGTGCGTCGCGAACCCGAATTATTTTGTTCTCCAGAAGATATCACTGTCCACAACGAAGGCCTGCTGATACTACAGTGAGTGGATTTAGAGCCCGAGCAATCATTGTGACTTTTCCTAGTCATTCCAATATTGCTCAAAAGGTTCGAAAGCCTTCAAGTAAAGTTGTAATAACAAACGAAGAAATCAACAAACAAAGCCATCAATATGTAGGGCCCTCTTTTCCGTTACCACATTACGCAGCGTGGTGTCAGGGCAACAGCAAGAACAACGCACCGGAAGAAAAATAGGTCTTTGAACTTCGGCTTGCGTCAGTCTCCGTTTGACCGACACAAGTGTCATGCACGCGGTGAGGGATTGTTCCTTCCGTAGCAGACAGTTTTGGACGGCATTTCCTTTGTTAGCGCAGCTAGTTTTAAACCTTCCTCTTTGGTCACAGGATTGACGTCATCAAATCTTTTTCCAGTACCGAAAGCCTCGCGAGTGCGAACTGCTCGGTAACGAGAAGGTCTGAGAAGTGCAAACCCGGAAGCAGTTTTCAAGGTTGCTACCCCCTCTACCCACTCGTTCGTTCGTGGTACTCGCTCGAAAACAATAACGTTTACTTATGAATGCTAATTCCGTTGTGCAAATGTTCAACATGAATAAAAAGCCCTGAAGTCACTTCAGAGCAAAGCCGATGCAGCAACAGGGCTGCACGAAATGACAACCCCTATGAACTTTCCTTCCCCTACACCTGTGCAGCCGTTTCCCTCCTTGCCACAAGAACTGCTAAAGATTTTAAAAAGGAGCAATAAAGGAAAAGAAAGGCACATTTACATGAATAAACCAGGGTCATCTATCCTAAGCTTAGTCTCTAGCATTGCTATCATTATGCACGGGTTCACTCAACCATGTACTTTCACCGAATAATCATGGCCATCCCGTAAGTGTTTTTTGTTCACCTTCTCATGCGCATGAAGCACTAGTCGGAGCAAATGGTCCAATTAGGTAGTGACGAAATTTGCTTACTCTGCTGAAACTTTCCAACATACACCAGTTTGTACCGTCTAGAATTAGGGAGCAGAGGTCTTAAGGTAGCTACACATGAATGCTTCAGTATCAAAGAATGCATACACGTGGATCTTCGAGTTTCGATGTGTACTATAGGGCTAAGCTATGGTGTTAGCCACCTTCTTTACTCCGAACCCCTTCGCACGGTTTCGTGTTCGTTGAGACTCTGACTTCTTCTTCGCAACATACACGTACATCTTGTTCGCGAAATTCGATTGTGGACACATGAGTTTGTGGTTGGAGTAATAAAGCGCAAACTATTAACATCCTCTTTCAAACCAGATGGTGCAGGACACCACCAGTCTTCCTATCTTTTCCTTCTTCGTTTATTCTTTGCGCTTACGACAGATCCTTTTAACAAACCAACGAGACTGACTGAAGTTTATTTCCCTAAAATCCTTATGTTCCCTGTCTTTGCGTCACAAATATTGCGTCTGTCCTTTACTATTCTCCATTACGTGTTCATCGATGCTTTCTACATTATCTCTAAAGCACAAGGCCTCGAGTCGGGCTATTACATACTCGATACCCTTAGAATGAATGCTTGAATGTGCTTCCAAAATATTTCCTATAACTTAAGTAATTTTTCCACCCTGCACGCAGGCATATTCGCGATGAACAATAATATACCACATTATAATTCCCCCCACATCATGGACTCCTGGATTCCTTCATGCATCAGATCTGTCACCAATCCTGCCACTCTGGAAGCCAACATTTTAACCCTAAATACAAACGTTGATAAGACCACCACAACCAAAGACACGATTCCTGCAAAGGCTCACACGCCCTCTGGTGGCTACGCGCACGACCTCCGGCGGCCGCTTGCTGCAAACGCGTGTCGCGCTCGTTGGCGTCGCTTGTCGTCGCGTTTGCCGCCCATCCCGACCACTCTTGCTGACTCTTAATCACTGTCGACTCACTCACCCGCACTCTCGCCCAACTGCCGCCGGCTTGTTAAAAGTTGTTCTCTGTTCGCGACGGCCGCGTTCCACGTGGCACGCGCCACTACACGTGGGTACTACATCTGTCTGGTTCTCGGCGCGCCTATCTCCGGACGCCACGTTCTCGCGAAGCCGCGACTGCGACAACAAGCGGCAAGGGTTCTTAATGCGGAAAGAAGGTTAAGTTTACGTCGGGGCGGGGAGGCCCGGTCCCAATAACGCGGATCGTCTTACGGCGTGCGCAGGACTCCCCCCCGAGTTAACGGCGCAGTTCAGTGGCCCTGACCCCGTGGCCGAAACGCGCCTCGGCTGTCGCACGCAGTCGACGACACGACGCCAACTTGTCGAGGCGGCCGTCGCGGCCGCGACAACACCGCCGCACGCGGACGGCGTTCGCCACGGCTTGTTTGTGTCGCCAGGAAGACGCGTCGTCGCGAGATGCGACGACGACGACTTTGCCCGGAATAGACGATAGCGAGCGCGAAGGCGAGCGGCCGGCGACAGCACACGCGTTCCTTCCGGGCTGTTTTAGAACGCGGGGAGAGAGAAGTCGAGAGAGAGATTGGCAGTGCTCACAGGCATCGACGTCTTGCTCGGGATGTGGCTGCTCCTTCCTGCTAGAAGAATGGCAAAAGAAATGGGCGAGCCGGAACCCGTACCGAAGCTTGGTGGAGGGGGGCGGTTGGTAATTTTATATGGTACTATGATTCCAGAGATGCACGCGTTCCTTCCGGGCAGTTTTAGAACGCGGGGAGAGCGAAGTCGGGAAAGAGATTGGCAGTGCTCACAGGCATTGACGTCTTGCTGGGCACGTGGCTTGCTCCCTCCTAGCTGTTAGTAGAATGGCAAAACTGGGCGAGCCGGAACCCGGAACCACCGAAGCTTTGTGGAGGGGGGCGGTTGGTAATTTTATATGGTACTATGATTCCAGAGATGCACGCGTTCCTTCCGGGCAGTTTTAGAACGCGGGGGAGAGCGAAGTCGGGAAAGCGATTGGCAGTGCTCACAGGCATTGACGTCTTGCTGGGCACGTGGCTTGCTCCCTCCTAGCTGTTAGCAGAATGGCAAAACTGGGCAAGCCGGAACCCGGAACCACCGAAGCTTGGTGGAGGGGGGCGGTTGGTAATTTTATATGGTACTATGATTCCAGAGATGCACGCGTTCCTTCCGGGCAGTTTTAGAACGCGGGGAGAGCGAAGTCGAGAAAGAGATTGGCAGTGCTCGCAGGTATAGACGTCTTGCTCGGGATGTGGCTGCTCCTTCCTGCTAGAACAATGGCAAAAAAAAAAAAAAATGGGCAAGCCGGAACCCGTACCGAAGCCTGGTGGAGTGGGGCGGATAGTAATTTTCTATGGTACTATGATTCCAGAGATTGCCCTACGTCCAGCTTTTGTACGTTAGCCTAATTATACGCTGTGGAATCCACTGAAGCAACCCACAGGGAACACGACAAAGCGAAAACGCAGATGAGTGACCACTATACGTCTCTCAAAAGATAAGTGTAACGTGCGTAGCATATCCGATGACGTCGCGTCGAGATAGACATAGTGTTGCGCTGCCAAAAGAGTGGAAAGCAGCACGTTATCTCCGTTTATCCGTTTATCTTTAGCATCACTGTCGAAGCTGCCGGGTAAAGGAGTGCAATATTCCGTACGTGACTTCTCGTGAATACTCATCTGCAAATATACACTGTAGATATGTATGTTTTCATGGAACTGCTCGGAGAAGAAAACTGCAAACAGGCGATATCAACGTTTTGCAAGCTAAAGAAATCACATTTGTGAGAGCTCAATTGAATTCAATTCTGGGGTTTTACGTTCGAAAGCCACGATTAGATTATGCGGCATGCCGAAATGGGGGACTCGGGATGAATTTAGACCACCAGGGGATCTTAAACGTGCCCCTAATGCAAGAGAAACGGACCTTTTTGTATTTCGCCCTTATCGAAACGCTACTGCCACGGCCCGGATTTCCTCTAGTGACCTTGTGCTTAGCTACGCAACAACATAACCGCTAAGCCACCGCGGCGGGTAATTGTAAGATCTGCTCTGCGTGTGTGGAAGCAGCTATGAACACCTCGGATATTCGGGTTCAAGTAAAGTATAAGGGTTAAACGTCTGCTTCAGTTAAAGCGCTACTTTGAATGATTTTCCTAACTGCTTGTGTAATTAGCCCTTCGCGTCATGTTAAACTGTGGGGCCATGGTAAAAACAATTAAGAGGAAATCGCTCAATTTTCCTGTCGTCTGATATCTTTAAATGGACTTCCAACGGATTCTTTGAAAGATCCTGCATAGTATGCTACCATCGAAGTTGGGTAATTTGTTCATTTCGTTCTTTAGCATCTCGTAAGAACGAGGCATATACGCCTGCGTGGTGGCTGTGTGGTATCCTATTGTTTTACTGCAATATAGCCACTCGCTGTTTGTCAGCGTTCTTAATGTATCCATACCTGTCTGTCTTCGTGTTGCTTCTCTGTCTTGCACTTCTCAAACGTTGGTTTTACCTTTCCATGAGGTACAAAGTTGTATTTTTCATAGCTCGGTTGAAAGTATTTATGCAACACCCAGTATTGAAAATCTCAGGACCCCATACCATTGCCATCGCACAGCAGCCCATAGATGTGCTGAATGTTTCTTGCTTTGTTGAAGGGTGATGTATGGATTTTTTTTTTGGCGCAAGGGCCAGAGATGGCAAAAGAGCGCCAAGCAAAAGTAAGCGGAGTGTTGATGGCGGAACATGACAAGCGTCAGGGTTGTGAATCAGAATGTGAAAGGTATATATACCTTGGCTGTAGAGAGGTCGAAAAACTAGTAGCTGTAAAGTGCGTAAAATGCACAGGTATTAAAATAATGACAATGACGAGTGGTACATGCTATAAAGGTAAACGTTCTGTAACCAACGGATGATGTACTGAACGTGTGAATGTACCTAGCACATTATGATGTGTTGATGAGATGCGTATAAAGCCCAGATGATTGAATAAAGTTCAGTAAAAGCAGGATTTTACTTTTTGTGCAGAAATTAAGGATCTGAGGACGCTTAAAGAATATGTTAGTGTTATTCCATTTTGCAGTAGCTTGCTGATGGAAAGATGCATTACAACATTGGCAACACGTCACAGTATCGCGAGGCATGACATACTAGTCCAGCAAGAAGTTTGGATGATTCCCGCCTTCAACGAGCAGTTGCCATCTCTGAGCGTGCATATATATTTCGCATATGTGCAGTTGCTACGTTAGCTTCTACAAGTCCTTCAGACTTCACTGTCTATTTTCAACGCCTGCACGCCGGAGAAGAAAGCGTTTCGAATAGCGAATTCACCCCGAATATTCAGAAACTGTTCAGTGAAAACTGTTCCTTGGCCTCAATTACTGTTATTGCCCAATTTTTTAAAGAACTATCTATTTAGGCAAATCTAGAAGGTCTACGTACGTGGGCATACCCAGCGAACTGTTATTCAAATCTAGGCCGCAGACCTCAAAGGCTCACAAGCCACGAAGCCGGGTTCTTTCAAAAAGTTCAATAGGGGTACGCTGACAGGTTTCCCCTTTCCCTAATAGCCTTCAAGTGCAGTGACGGGAGAACCAGGCTTCCTAACTAGAAAGCGTCGACCCCATCGACCCGGCGACCTCATTTCTTTGCGTAGTTCCCGGGAAAAAAATATAACTCGCCCGACAAACTAAAATAAAGTAAAAAAAAGCCCACTTTCTTCCAGAGCAGCTCGCAATTAGGGAGCGGGATACCTTTTTTACCCCCTTCAAACGCGACCGCGCGTTCGCTAGTTTCGATGCACGTCAACCCGTATTGCGTTATCGTCGCCAACGCTTTCACGCGAGTGACACCACCCCGGGGTCGATGAGGGAGCTGTCCTCTATCGCCGGCGTCAGGTTACTTTTCCCGACCGTGGAATATAGGGTCTCTCTCCCTCTTGAAAGGACGCTCAGTTCGAGCGAGGCATAATCTATAGGGTTTCATTGGGGTCGCCCCGCACGCATGCGGCTGTTTCTTATTTAACGACTAAATAGATCCAGCCGGACCCGGCCATGTGTGCACACGTTAAACGTGGCGTTCTCGGCGACAGGACGGGTCAACGTTTCCAGCGTGCGACTTCGTTCGACGTTGCGGGACGAACCCTCCGGGTCGTGGGGTCACGAGAATCGATTCGCCCTCAACCCTTGGGCGTCGACGTTCCGCCATTGAATCGCGCGTTCTCCGTGCCTCGCCGTTGGCTTTTTCGGTTGTGTTTTCGTACGTAGCACAACAATCGGCTTTTGATCGCGATGTGTCAGTGGCCCTCTGTTGCGATCGGCCGTCTTTCTTAAAAAGAAATCCCTTTTTTGGTTGTTGTTGTTGTTGTTCAATTCCAACAAAATCTTAAGACGGACGAAGAGAAAATACTGGAAATCCAGTTTCAGCAAGCGTTTAAGAGCTTCTTTTCGTCTCATTTCAGTGGCCAGATTGCCTGAAATGTATCGGGGAGAAAAGCACATCGTCTACGTTTAAGTGGAGTGGCGCGCAGCAATGTGAGCTGATGATGTCGATGAACCTCGGCCAATTTTTTTTTTCTAAGTACACAATCTATAAATAACGGCTCTCTTAAACTTAGACAGTTCTGGAGAGTGTTTTATAAGTGTTTCGTCTGTCGTTCGTCGAAGCATCTGTTTTTCTTCGGGCCTTCTTTATTATTTCTTTCTTAGAAGAGCAACTCTGATTACCTTGTTAGCTTTTTTATTTGTCGATCACGCACAGCGCAGCTAGGTTGCTTTCTAATGACATTACGCTCGCGTACTTTAATACAGCAAGAAAACTACTAGGTGAAATCATTACGGATGATTCGTAAGGTAGTACAAGAAAAGCACATCCAAACAAGTCTAGACTACATATAATTGTGTGTCTGTGCGCTAGCAGTGGAGACTAACGGTCGCACATATACGATAACAAGTATGTCGGGACTCCTTCTAAGTTCTCGACATCATCGTCGCCAAGATGTTTCGTATATATTTGGGTATGCGCATGCCACATATTCATCTATCAGGTATATCTAAAGTAGATGCTATAATATTAGGCCGAAAAAAGATGCCCACAAATTGTAGTGTTTTCTTTACTGAAACATTATTCAGAAGTTTTTAGAATTGCAGAGCCCCAAACAAATGTGATGACAGATTCTATTCGCATCACGTGCCTCTTATACCAAAATTGTCTCAGTATTAATTAATAGTCAATCAGCGCTTTCTCCGTTCTTTTTGTCTTTCCATCGTTCAGTGTCAATTATAGTGCTATCATTAAAACCTAAATCTTCCTAATCAAAAAAGTGCACAACAATATTCGTCCTCAGAATCTGAAACTTGGGTAATTTCGCTGTCGCGCCTCTGTACGGGCATTGCAGCGGCACCTTGTGGCTCAAACGCGGGCCGCACGCGTCACGCTAGATTTTTCAAGAGTGTGCCGTAAATTTTGGCTTACCCGCGTTTGTCGCATCCGCGCATTGTCACAGGTACGTATAGTTAGAACACCGTCCCAATTCAAGAGCGTTGAGAAACTGTGCTATCGCTGTCTGTCACTGTTTTGCGCTTGAGGGAAGCAGCCAATTTAATACGAGCAACTAACAACTTTTGCAACCTTCAAGGTTTGAACTTCGGCAAAAGTAACAACAAAATAGTAAAGCAAACATTTTTGACTAATTGTGTACAGCATTATTGCTTGATTAGGGGCTTTGTGACCTCGTAACCTAGTTAATTGTCAAGAAGGGATTTCTACTCGATGAACCTATAGAGTTGTCCAAAAAAAAATGCCTTGCCTCCTTTAATTGCGACCGCAAGTTATACTTATTACTTGCAGTGTTTTGCGAATTTTGATACCGTTTGTCTGAAGCGTCTTTCTTGTCATATGTTCTTCCGACAGTATTTGATAGTTATTTATGAGTGTTGATTATTTCTTGCCGTCTTGTTTCACTCTGTATTACCCGTTACATTGTGATGTTTTTTTTTTTTCATTTCTTGTGTATGTCTGGCTGTCATCTTGCTGTTATGCCAACTTACAAGGGGTCGGGACCTCGTCAAGCTGTCCAAGCTTTTAGTCCTGTACTCCTCCTTCTTTAAGGAAATAAAATGATTGATTGATTGATTGATAGTTACTTCTCCCACTTTGCGCTTTGTTTGGCTGATGAACCGATGACATTACGAATGCTTTGTACCAAGAATGACACAATACGTGGGGTGTCTATTAAGCGCTTTGTGCATGGGAATGTAGTTGTACTGTTGTTGGATAGTAGTGGATTGTAGACTGACAGTGGTAATAACAACTGCGATGGTGGTATATGACAACAAATTTTATGTATACAACATAAGTAGATCATCAAGTCATGAATAAATAGGTGGCATCAGTAGATCAAGATCGCAAGGGCGAAGTCAAGCACATCACTATTTCACATGGTCGTACTAGTTCACAGATGATCATAGTAATGGGGGGGGAGGTTATACGGATAAGAAAAAAATGAACATCAAAATTCAGGGCACCACAGTACTGTGACATTACAGTCCCTGAGCTGTAGCATGAAGTATGCGCGAATCCTGTATTATATATTACTCTAGGCTCAAATGAAGGTCAGCCTCCACTAAAAGCCATGAGCACACAGGTGCCCCAGAAAACCTCAAAACGACTCACAGGCCATCTCGTTATGCACTCAACAAAATTTTAAACAACGGGAAAAAAGCAGGGCATGAACAGAAACATAGACTGCATACGCACGTTTACTGTTCAAGTCCTGTCTTCTTAGCACAGACTAAAATTATGCTGAATCTATGAACCGACTAGCCCAACATGACTTACTTCGTTTATCACCCAACAAAATATTCGCCAGGCGTGTTTGGGTTCTTCTAGCGTGCGCTCAGAAGTTCCTGAAAGCTGAACTTTCGTAAACCCTCAGAAAGTTCTGGTATTACAGGTGGGTCCACTTGTGATGGCCCTAGTATAAAATTCCGGTCTCGCTTCAGGTGTTCGTCGAAGGAAAAAAAAAAATTACCGACGATTACGTTACTTCCTAATGCGAAATTTGAGCGCAGCAAATAAGCTGTTTCGCCTTTTCGATAGATTGAGGCAAAGAAATCGAGCAACACATGTATGCGCTATCACAGAATTTTTTTTTATTTTTCACACGTATTCCTTTAACAAAGACTCCATTAACAGTTCTTGACAGTCATGAAGGAAGCTTTGTGGTCGGAGAAATAGACTGATATATGTTCGACTTGGTACACCAATGCTTGATTCTCAAAGACGAGATCTATACAAGTGCCTCGCGAGGTTGTCACAGCCGTGGGACGCGTTACGAGCGAGAGGAACGGGATGTTCTCCCGCATAAGTGTTAGGAAATTGCTGTTTGTCTTTATGTCAACATTAAAGTCCCCCACTACTAACATCGGTGTGGATCGATGGACGGTTAATGCGAGTTGCAGGAAGTGCACGACGTCTTTCGTGAGTGCGGTAGCGGACTCACGAAAGCGGTATCAGTCGGTCGCTGCTAGCGCTGGGGGGATGAAAGGGGGGCGGAGCTGGTTATGAGGCCGACGACAACGCGAAACCCAGGAACGGACGCCAAAGAGCCATTTGTGTAGCCAGCCCTCCTCCACAGTCTCTCCTCCTCCCTTCCATCATCCTCCCTCGCCCGGAGAGCCGACAGCGCGCATGCGCGGCGGCGGAGCAGCGGCGCATGCGCGGCGGCGGAGCGCGGCGGCGGAGGCGAGCTGGTTACGAGGCCGACGACAACGCCGACAACGCCGACGCCGACGACGACGACGACGCCGACGACGACGCGAAACCCAGGAACGGACGCCAAAGAGCTGCGCTCTAAAAATGGTGACGCAAGGTTGCGGAGCTATACCTAGGAGAGCAGATAGTTGTGCTAGTGGTTGAAATGCACACTGAAAAAGTTGTGCGGATACGCCAGGACAAGCCGAGAAAAAAACAAGGACGAGTTGTTCTTTCCCCGCTTGTCCTAGTTTCTCCACGCTACTCTTTCAGCATGCAGGTCGCAGAGCTACACTCTTAGGTTCAGGCTTCATACGGACATTGAAATGTGCAGAAGATCCGAGATTAGACCAATAAGAATGCCAGAGTAGGCGGCCGCTTTGTGTTGCTCGGCATGGTATTGCACAACACCAATCAAGGAAACAACTCTTCAGGTATGACAAGACCCAGGCGACACATGATAAAAGCTTGACGAAGGCAGCAAATGGCTTGAGCATGGGCAAAGGTTGAGAAAGGCATGTCGAATATGTGAGAAAGGCAATTTCCATAGTAGGTTTCAGTAGAAGCAAACACCTGCGCCAGAAACACTACAATAAACCGGTGCTCTGGGGATTTATTACATGCACAGTAATTAGGCAGATCTTCGTTTTCTTGTAAACTTCGTAGCAGATTGTGTTTCTTATAAGAAAAGGGATGCAAAAGGGAAAAGATGAGGACATACTGCAGTGACAAACCCGAACCTTTGAGTGGCACATCGTGTTAAATTGTAGGATTAGTAAATTGCAAATTTGAAGCCTTGTGCTTCAGAAAATGGCTACTAAAGAAGAGTCAAAGTCTGAGCGAACCTGTTAAAAAATTAAGAAAGATATGTTTAAGCCATGTAATTACTCATAGAAACGTATGATCGATTTAATGCAAAGTATTGTGCTTAATTTGAAAGCTAATGACAGCATTAGCAGCCAAGATTGCCATACCACTCTTTTTGGCTGCTAACGCTGTCGTTTGCGATCCGCAGCAACCAAATGTACGGCGCACCAGAGTCGATTTGAAGGCAGGAAAATGGGTGCACAGATCCGTTCGACCAGGCTCAGTGTTTAGCGATAAATGCACGATACGCGAACCACGTAGCGGCCTGCGATTTTTGGGCCAACCTGTGAGCACTGGATGACCACTGAGGGGCCGAATGCCGTCACAGCGCACCACAGGGACTCTCGCTTTCATGTTAATAAACATTGCGTCAGTTCGGTGTCCCCAGCACCCGGCAGCCTAACAAAGATGGCCGGTCGCCACGTGCTCAGAGTGTCGCGTTTCTATCGCTAAGCTCTGTTCATATTGATGCAACTGTGCGCAGAACGGAGAAAATGTTCGTGTAACAGCCCGAGAATGGGGGCACCCGCGAACATGATATAGAATCGTCTATCAGCATACGCCGCTTCGAGCGCTAATTACAGTTCACTCAAAATGGCCATAGTGAACTTATACAGTTTGCTCTTAGCACGTGCAGTGGTCCACGTGCGTCAGGTAGAACTCTGCGCGCGTGCACCGTTAGAGGGCCTTGCCGCAGGGCCTGGTGGATGGGAACAAAAGAAAAACCTACTTTTTTTCATCTTAGATGGCCACGCGGAGACAGAGGACTCTTCAAACTGTCGCCAAATGCAAGCTAGCTTCGTCGACCCATTGCGCAATTCGGTGCACGCGCAGTGCGCGCGGTTACGTAGTCTACTGAGAGCCTGGCAGCGAAACCTAGCACGTGCCTCACCAAAAAAGTTTGAAAAAAAACCTATTTTACACCTACTTGGGCCTCCAAGCCTTCTTCTTTTTTCTCTTAAGGAGACATTGACATGCTGAATGAGTGCGTGCATTGATGCGTCTCCATGTGGCCCGGCGACAGGTGACCCGTTTCCACCCCTTCGGAAAGAGCTCAGCCGCAGCGTAAGAAAACTGTTAGTCCCAGAGTCAGTCTACACATTCGTCCCTTCGCGCCCTTCGTGGAAAGTTTCCAGGGACCTCGGGTTCCAACACACACATACGCGCACGTGCTCCCTCGGGGCCACGACACCGCGCCGTGCTCGATTAGTGTGTTCACCGCACGTGTCGTTGTGGGGAAGGTTGGCCATCGTTACTACATAAACGGGGGGTGGGGTGGGGGGGGGAGAGTGAGCTTGGGTTTAGGTGGAGGTGTGGAAGGAGAGTTCTTGTGTTGCTTGCCGACTTGAGCAAGGCGCGAGCTAAGCAGCCCACTCCCCGTGGCACACAGCTCCCGCGAGTCCCAGTCGGGACGGCTACAACAAGGGGCTGGCTAACGACTTCACCTTTTTTGAAAAGCGGGACGTCGACTCCCCGGGCAGAGCGTCCAACCCCGCTTTCCCTGTCAGCGCCTTGCGGGGTTTCCGAGTGTGCAGATGTCTCCGAGTCCTGCCCACCGGCGCGTGGCAGAGTGTCGGCTTGCTGCTTGAAGGAGGGGAGAGTGCAGGCCAGAAGTCGCGAAACAGAGAGAAGGACCGAGAGAGGGGCGACGACAGTCAAGAACCTACCGTAAACTGCGCCCCGCGGGCGCCTCGTGGCGCTGCAGGAGGTAACGCTAGGCACGTGCCCCGGCTCTTTGCGGGTGCGTACGAAGACACCACCTGGCGGAGGTTCTCGGAAGAAAGAGAGTGTTTCTTCAATGTGCACGCGCTGCCCCCCTCTGTTTCCACGCGTGTATTTCTCTCTCTTTTTTTTTCTTTTTCTAACTTCCACGCGAATGGGGCGTTGCGTGGGACAAGACTGAATCGGCAAGCGAGGGGAAAATTGGACGCGTGGGGGCTAGAATGCCTTTTGGAATTCGGAAAGTGCTAAGAATAGCTCCGCAAGTGGCTAAATTTGTAATTCCGCGAAACGCCTTGGTAGTTTAAGGGCGGAAAGTGGTGAACCCTTACTATAACGAGTAGTTAAAAGTAAGAGCACAGCCAGCATGGTTATAACAGCAGGGGGTGGCAGCACTGTTTGAAGACATAGTTCTATATTTAGAATTGTTTAGCTTAAACAGTGATTGAACGTCTTAGTGGTGAATTAGTTTGGTCAGACACTGATTTGGTTGAGTGATGTGCTCAGTCGAACAAGCTGGAAGCAATGTAGATCCAACGCGCATTTTGCAGGGAATGATATCAGGTGTTCCGACGCATACGCACTGAATATTCATCCGAAGGCTTTACAGCAGTTCTGAAGTATATTGTTTGGCGTCGACAAAATCCACGCTTGGAGAAACATTCGCAACGGTCATACGTCCGTAGACACAACTTGTTCCATTCCTTGAAGCGATACGCGTCAGTTCTTTATTGCATTTGGCTTCGGTGAGTAGTACATCAGTGGTTTTGGTAATCAGAGGTTATCATCTGGTAACAGAATGGCAAAAAGCTAACACCTTAGCCAACAAGAAAATAGAATTTACACAGAGATTTTTTTTTTCTTTTGGAAGCTACGTTACCGGACATCACTGGAACCGTAGAAGAAAGAAGGCCAGTCTGCAGAAGCAACAATACCAGTGTGGCGTTTTCCTACGATGACGCCATATTCTAGAGAGAAATTCTAGGTTACGACAGGCCCACTTCAGATGCAGTCGGGATTACGAAAAAAGAGTGTATATTTACACAGAGACGCAAGGTGTTAATGGAGAGATAGGTACGTAGGTTATTAAGAAGAGGTCCTACTAACTACCCTTAAGAGACAGAGGAGGACCATTAACAACATTCTGGAGGCTTCCCTTAATATAGTGCTGCTCTGATCTATTGTTTCAGAATCGTGAGGTTCCCTTGAGTTAAGCAAGTCTGCAGTGATACCACTGGAGGGCGCCATCCATCATAATGTGAGTGAAGCGTCTGATAAGGCATTCATTACAACCTCTCCGCATGAAGCCGTAATAATCTCTTGTGCATATCACTGAAAAGGCAGTTTGTTAAACTGAATATGTGACTTTCTGTTGCGTTCAATGTGGTGATATCAGTGATTTTCTAACGGCATAAAATTCGCTGCATAAAACTTCCTCGCCTAAAGATCATGGATACCACAGTTTCGTCAAAATGTATCCTTGAGGAGCAGCCGATCCGTCAAAATGTTTTACGTAGCTACTTTGATACGGATGCTTATTCCTTTATTGATGAAGGAAAATAAATTTGATTTAACTTTACTAGGAAACTGAGTGTCACTTGCGAACACTCAGAAAAAATGTAGCTCATATGTTTATTGGGCAATATAAAGAAATCGAAATAAAGATCCAGCAGAATAGTGGTCTCACTTGAGTAACTTCTTTGGGAATCGTTTACACGGTATATGCCATCCTACAGCAATATTGAGGAGCCCTAAGCGTGAAATTGCCGTGCGCCAAATAGCAACTTTGTGGCTACTACGCATCAAAGTAAGACAGACAACCCTGTAGAGCCTGAAAGAAATTCTTACCTCCTGCTTAAAAATACTGGCTGCATCCAGATTTTTTTTCATCGGGTTTTACTTCCGTCAAACTTTTTCATGTACCCGTGATTATAAAGGAGTTTAGAGCTTAAAAAAACGTTATTAGCAAAGTTCAATGAGCTAATTCATCGAAAACCGCCGCGCAAATTCCAGTAAGTTCTTTTTCGGAAGCGCTGCTGATATGAAATCAACAGCTTTGTCGAGCAACCCGCAACCCGTAATCCGTAAGCCTAAAGTCAACGCACGACGCAGTGTCTTATAAAGGCTGTAGCCTAAACTATATTTCATGGAAGTTTTCTAGAAATACAGATTAAATTTCTGAAATCAAACCAGTTCAACGACAAATTCCGTCTCAAGTTTGTTACTTGACTATTTCAAGATTGTATAAAAGCAGGCCAGGACTCACACGGAAAGTGGATAGTCGAAGGACAAAGAAGTTTGGTTGATGAATGTAGTAGTGGAAGGCTTCATTTGAAGTGTAAAAAAAGATTTTCTCTTCAAAAGATACCTTTCATTGAGAGGCAAAGGATGTTACCTGGAACGTAGCGAAATTTCTTTATTATTACAAGGTTCTTGGTCAACGACACTTGCGTAAAGAAGGATCGGCAGAGTAGTTGGGCACAGGTAATGCCGCTTGCGATATGTTATTATTTTTTCGCATGCCGAACACTGACGCCTACTGACGATCACGTGACTTGCACTTTGAAAAATCTAGGAGGGCCACTGTCCGATCACAAAGTAATACGCTGTGCATGGTAAGACGACACGGCTTCACTGAAGCCATAGCATGTTTCGAAAGCACAGTTCATGCGAACGTAGCAGGGTTTTCGTGTGCTGAAAATGTTTGACCTATCGGAAGCGTAATGGCACTGACGTCCATAGAAGCAACCAAGTAAGGGTTTCTTCCGTGAAAGCTATATGAGGGAAGCCGAACTAAAACATTGAGCCAGCCGAAACGATGAAAAAAATATGGGCTTTTTACTTTGTCGGCACTAGGGCTCTATTCCAAACGACGTTCTTGTGTCTGTCACACTCTTTGTTTGGTACATATCAGGATGCATTTGTCCAAGAGATAAGTCTTTCTGATGAGCTTTAAGTTCCCTTGGTGAGCAACCAATGGTTTACTGCCTAATTGGGACGAGATGGACGAATGGACTCTGTCATACATAGGCCCGTAACTAGTTTCATTCGCTCATCAAAACTCACTTTGTCCCCAAAACGTTTTGGTGTGCGTCTGACACTGGGTCAATGGTGTCTAAAAGACGAAATAAAGACGCGTTATCGTCCTTGTTCCCTTTAACATTCGAAGTTGATTTTATATCTTCTGAAAAGGATCTTGCTTTCGGGTTTTTCCGGATCACAAGTTGATAAAGAAGATAAATAATCTGCCAGCAACACGTCTGGTATCATATGGCTGCCGTCCATAGAATAAAATGATACAGCGCGTTGCTGTCGTTCGGGCAATTGCCATGGCATTGTCTTGCCGTGAGACACAAGACTTCCTTCCTAACGCAGACCACGATTTCTGTGTGTGCTCTTTCCAAGCCTTCTATTCCCGAGTGTCACTGTTGTGTAACCGTGTTTAGTGGTTGGATTTGGCCTTCTACACGTCCATCGCGGTGCTCCGACTTTCGTGGTGAGGTGACTGGCCTTCACGCTTTTTCGTAACGCGACACAACAGCTCCTCGGGTTTCGAAAAACGAGGCCCTTTCTTTTTGTTGATTAAGTGAATAAAAATCACAAGGTAGCCATGCATCTCGAGGGCCGATTACCCTGAATTTTCAAGCACTGTATTTTGCGAAATAATCAGGAGAAAAAAGAGCCAACACCCTCCATCGCGGAGTAGGAGTCAATAAAAAAAAATTATGAGGTTTTACATGCCAAAACCACTTTCCGATTATGAGGCACGCCGTAGTGGAGGCATCCGGAAATTTAGACCACCTGGGGAGCTTTAACGTGCACCTGAATATAAGTACACGGGTATTTTCGCATTTCACCTCCATCGAAATGCGGCCCCCATGGCCGGGATTTGATCCCGCGACCTCGTGCTCAGTAGCCCAACACCATAGCCACTGAGCAAGCACGACGTGTAGTAGGAGTCACTATATTAAAATAAATAACAAGAAGAAAGGTGTTAACCGAGAGGCTCAATGTTTATTAGTCTTATCATAAGAATTCAACAAACACTGACACCAAGGACAACATAGGGGAAATTACTTGTGCTTAATAAATGAAATAGAGAAACGATAAATTAATGGGAATTAATGTGAATGAAGAAACAACTTGCCCCAGGTGGAGAACCACAACCTTCACATGCGAAGCTTGTGGGATTGTTCCGCACCTGCGGCAAGTTGGCGTAGTAATGCTGCACTTTACACTGTGTTCATTTCATGGGGCTCACTGCTGGTGCCTTTCTGATTTTTCAGCTCTTTGATTTCTTGTGATGTGTTAAACCTGTAATGCCAAGCCATTTGTCTTTTTTATTCGGCAAACGTCTCCACCTATCATTGAGGTTATTTGTTTTTCTCACACGCGCGCACGTATTTTTGCATGCTGGTTGATATAGTATGCCATTTCCTCGTGACGCATTCTCGGAATCTCGGAATATGTGCAAGCTGTGTGCACGGTGGGTGGACTGTGCTTTGCGAATAACTTGGTATGTCAGTGCAAATTCAAGAGAAAAGTGCCCTAAAGTAGCGGCATGGCATTAGGCAACATCAACATTCTCAACAGTTCAGCTCACGGGACCCTAATGCAAGATATCATATCTTCTTTTTTTTTTAGTACCGTGTATCCCTTTCTCCCAAACGAACGACAGTCCTGTTGCCTTACTGTCAACGGAACATGACGAGCAAAGTAATCAAAAACGATTGCGATAATTTTGGTACACTGAACATACGCCCCAGTAGTTGGTATGTACGGCTTCCTAAACCCAAATGAAGGAATACAAATATCGTTTGTGCCAGCAGTGAATCCTCGTCATGTAAGGCTACGTCAATTTTTTTTCTCTTCTTACACCTTTTACTCCCTTTATCACTTTCCTCAGCGCAGGGTAGCCAGCCGTTACTTACAATAGCTAACCTCCCTGTCTTTCCTCCGCCCGTTTGTATCTATCTCTCTCTGAGCAATGAATGACCAGTCCACAGACAATAAGTTATTATCCGCAGTCAGCTCCAAAAGTTCCTTATGCAGTTGCTTTACGAAGAGGACTACCCGCATTCATTTAGCTATAAGATACCATATAGACGCCCGTGTGGTTGTGATTGAGTCATGGTTACGTCATGTGGTTCACACGTGGTAGGGGGCTAGAGGAGCACTTGGGCTATAAACGACGAACATCGTGTACTGGCAGTTTGTGGATTGAATTTAACCGCGCGGGTTCTATTAGGTTCACAAAGAAATCTAAGCGCACGAGCACTTCTCGCATTTCGCCTCCATCGAAATGCGGCCGCCGTAGCCGGCACTCGAACCTTCGACCTCTTCCGCATCGCGGCAAGGTCAATCCGCACGATAAAAACAACAGTAGAGAGTACGCTTCAAATGATCGAGCGCGCAGAAAGAAAAAAGAAAACGAAAGGCAGGACGTAAACTGTGTTATTGTGTTTGTTTCGCGAGTAAAACTCCACGTGTGGGTCATGAAAAAAAAGGAAAAGGAGCCGTGTGGCTCAATTTTTTTTCGCATTTATGTTGAAAATCAAAGGTGTCAAGCCCGATAGCGATGAGCATGCGGTTACATGTTCTTTTCTCGCCACGCGCGCGATGGGTACCATCGGAAATCAAGGCGTCGCAAAAGCGCGATGCCGTTACAAAACGAGGTTTTTACGTAATCTCGGACACCTGTGCCCTGACATCGTAAACAGCAGAGGCGCATAAACTGTGCTTACGTAAATGAGGACCACTTCTCCTTAGCGTCTGGCCGTTTAATTATGATTACCATACACTTTCTTTTTTTGTTTCGCGGTAGTGGTCGAAGATTTACAAGACGACCGTTGTACCCGGCACAGCCTTCCTTGATGAAATAATGTTACGGCACCCAACAGGTGCGCCGATCACTTAGGCCGAGAAGCACTAAGACAGAACGTCTTGCTTAAGCGATCAATCTCTGCCTCTCGCTTAAAGGACATGTAATCTTAATGTCGGCGCTCTGTGCCGACATTAAGACATTGTGCCGACATTGTGCCGACATCTCATAATGCGAAAGAAAGGCACCAAGAAAAAAAATCTTGAGCGTGCTTTCATAAGCGTGGCGGCCTTGCAAGCGCTCAATAAAATGTATATAATAGCAATAAGCGAGGCTTTACAAGTGGTACGAACGCGCCTGCGTGACTCAGGAATTTGACATGATTGCCTTTGATGCAATAAGTTGAAAGGCCGAGCGAGGCGTTCTTCCTCCGTGATTCTACGATTCTGCAGATAAAGAGAGCAACTTTTGTTTGAATGCTTTAGTAGAAGCGTCGAACAAGCAGGTGCTGAAAAAAGAAAAAAAGAAAGAACTACGAATAAACTCCTATTCCGGTTTATGTAGCGTTTGTGCCAGCTACTAGAGGAATCTTTTCATATTTGCGAGGGTTGCTTCGGAGGTATTGAGGAGATCTTTAAGAAAATAAAATGAATGAATTCTCGTTAGCGTGTTTAAGCAACAATATCGCGTGGTATTCCTAAAACTGTCTGCAGGTTCCACCACGCGCTGACGCAACAGACCCTTTCGACTTCAACGGGTGAGTAAAAAAAAGTGTTAGCATCTCACATCAGTCTTCCCAGGAATTAGCGCCTAACAAACTACCCAACAAATTTCCTCCGTGTATGCCAACTTCTCATGTCCGGCAAAGCGTGGTTTTTTTCTTCACACGTGCTCTTTACACCATTTAACAAGTGCCTAGTTACGAAACCTTTCCCGACTATACAGGAAGCGTCAGCACAGGCTCGATGATTGGTATGGTGTTTCCACAGTTATGGTGCCCAGCGCAGTTTCAGCAATTTCTCTTCGCAGAGTGCAGAAACAGTAGGGAGGGAGGGGGTAAGGTTATATACAAAAAGATTAAAGGAAAAAAGAACTGTAATCAATCCGATTGTACCACGAAGGTACAAAGGAAGCTCATACGAGTTTCTCTGAAAGGAAGCCTCGCACTTAAAAAAAAAATCTCTTTGTTCAACCTTCATTTACCTTTTGAGCTTCCGCAAAAGTGATTTGCGATACAAAGGCATGCTGAGCCAGCGTACAATTGAAAGCAATACCAGAGTTTCAGTGACGCATTGAAGGTGATCCCAGATCGCTTCGCAGCGTAATAGCAAAATCAAATAAAGAGGATCCAAGAGCGAGCGTAATGAAATTCATTCGGCTCTGTCATACCTCATTAATTACCGCTTCGCCATGGTGTCTACATGGGCGCTCGGCCGATGTAGGTCGATACTGTCACACACGTAATCATAGCGCGTAATGGAGTCTCCTGGGGTTGACAAAAGGCATTGCACAGATCTCGTGCTGTTGCGCGTAATCGTTCGTTCAGGCACCGGAAACTCTGGCCTCGGTTGGATAAGCGTACAAAGACATGGATAAGGGTTAGCATAACGTGGAGATGTCGACGGCCTCCTTAGCATCTGCGGGCCATTACGTGTATACCACCGAACAATGGACAGCAGATATGTCCGCACAAAGAGGTTACGGTGTCCAATGTAGAATTATGCACAGCTTTCCGAGCTTGTTGGCTCTCGTCTTATAAGCTCGACCTGGCCTTCGGGAGGAACCTCAATACTGGAGCCGAATTCCCCGGTGCGCTATTCAGTCGCATGCGGAATTTAGAAACGTCCAGAACGGCGAAGCGCTATATCGATTTCAATGGGAACAGGAGCATTTAGAGGGGAAAAAATCAGGCTTAACCTACCACCAGAAGAAAAGTCTGGTTTATAGCTCAAGCTTACTTCGTAAGTATTTTATTAGTACGAGAATTAGGCGTAGCCGACGCTAATCTTGTAGTCCAACCGAAGCGAAGTTTTCGTGAAGAGAGTGTTAAAATTCTATAAATTTTGACCATTTCATTCCTGCGCCTTTGGAGTAAAGGTAACTGACACACGTACGTGTGCTCTTGCATACCGGTGTTATGCAATGTTAGAAACGCGTAGATCATCTCAAAGAGCAAGTTGGCGTAGGCACGATTGAAGTGCACCTACGATTATGGCCAGTGAAGGCCGACCTGGTGCTCTGAGAGGATACATGCGCGAAGTACAGCTCTTTGTCGAGATTTTAACACTGAGATTTACCATGGCATACTTGCGGAGCATTTCTAAGAAAAAAAAAGATATGTACAATGACCCTGTTGTTACACTGATTCCATAGCATGTGTATTGATTGGCACAGCATGAAGAACAAGAAAAAATTTTTTCAACCAATGTTGAAAATTTCTCTAGAGATGTCAAACCAAAAACTTTCTTCTTCAACTTACAAAAGAATTCACAGCCACTCAAAACATGCGTGACCTAAATGGATCTGTCATACTATGCACGACAAACAGTTTACTCCGCGATAAACGTGAAACTGTGGAGGGCGTTTTCTGACAATGCCATGACACAGATTTCCACAGGCATATTCTACCGGAGGACATCTATCCATCACTCAATGCGCATGGCATCAGGCTCCTACCACTTGATGCCACAGAAATGCCCAATGAGATTATTGTCCTTGGCCTCCACAACTGGTGGGAAACGCGTATGTAGATTAAATGTCCTCATGTCAATACAAGCTCACAACGCGAACAATGTGGTAAGTGCTATGCTGCGTAAGCCTAGGTTAGGTTAGGTAAGGTGAGGTTCGGTTAGGTTAGTTTAGGTTAAGGCACTGCCTGAACAACCCGCTTGACGTAGAGTACTTGAAAGCTTTGTTGTATAGAAATTTTAATCCAGCCGCCTCATCGAAAAATAACCCGATTCGTTTTTAACTATTGTGCACTGTTTTCGTTTGTTTTCTCGAAACTGGCTGCAAAGAAAATAAAAATTGGAGTCTAATGGTTAGGCCATCTTATTGCTGTTTGGGGAAACGAGACTCGATCCCGCCATCTGATACGTAATTTAATTTCTTTTAAATGTGAGCTTTCAGGGAAGACAGTGGCGGCACTCAGAAGCGCCCATTAGGAACGCTTCGGGAAAAGTCTGGGATGATTGACAAAAAAAGCTTCGCTTAAAAAAGAAATAGAAGTGGCTTTACGCACAACAACAAAGCGGTGCGGCGAAGAGCACCCACAGCGCAGAACGGATAATGTGGCGAAGTCTTGGTGTTGCGCTACTGCCGACATTATTGAAAGTTCATTCGTTAACGCTCTTCGTTACCGACGGGTCTGATTAGGTCCACCTTCACCAAAAGTATAAAAAAACGAACGTTAGCAATTACTTCAGCTCCGAACTCCTTTATCGCGACATCCAACCGGCTCAGGGACGCTGCAGTGTTTCCTGAACAATTTGTGTGGGATATGCGCAACGACCGCCCATTACCCGTGTTCATTGTTGCAGAGGATTTTCAAGCGCTCGTCGGTATAAGGCACGTTATTTTCATTAGTATTGACATGATACGATTAACCAGCTCTTCCTCGTTTCTTTTTTTTTTTTGCTTCGCTTGGTTGGCCGCGTGCCATAACTTCGTTATGAAATAAAATAAAAGCATGCAAGCCCGTTTCATGGAGGTACTGCAGCAGTGACTTGTAGAATGTGTTGTACATACTCCGTGCTTCATAGTGTTGAGTTTTGTGACTGTTCGAGTTTATACCTCTAAGAAAGCATTCGCGAACTCTCTTTGTCCTATCTGCACAAATCTACACCTACCATAAGTCGAGGGTTCGTGTTATCGAAAAGGAGTAAATGCGAAATCGTAGAACTGAACGATAATCGAGATCACAACATGGGAGTGCGTTCACTTCACGAAGTTTATAATTTAATTTTACAACTAGTAAATTCGCACTCTCAAATAGAAGGCCACGGTTTTGTGTGCAGCATGATGTACGGACGTAGCAGTCGAATTCCTGTTAATTCGGCTCCTGCGTGACCGCGAGATTTGGTCGAATTATCCGAAAAGTCGAATAATCCGAATAAGCGCCAAAACTAACAAATTCAACTCTTTTTGCTAGTGATTGAAGTAGTTTGTGATGCCTTTGACTTCTTGCTCTTCAAGTGCTAGCGAACCAGCATGCGATATAGAACAGCGACAAGTTTAAATGCAGTTTCAGAGTTGGACTCTCGCATTGCTGACAGTGTCGCCGTCGGCGAACGGGCCTCACAGCTCAACACTGTCGTCAGCACTGACAAAATCCGCAAAAGGGACAAATAAAGTAGCGCCGCCTGCTTAACTTCGTGTCCTGTCAAAGATTTAGCAACGACTAAGTGTGTGCAGGATCAGATGAGGGGTAGGGATCGAATTAACCAAGGTTGGAGGCATTTGCGTACAAAGTAAACTGGTTGTCCTTCCTCGGCAATGCATGGTTTCTGGCCGGGACTTTCAGTGCGATTGAATTAAGCCGAAGGTCGAATTGAGGTCGAATTAGCCGCGATCGACTGCATTGAAAACCTAAGCAATCAAGGTTATCAGATATTTCCTTTCAAATAGTAATTTTCTCCTAGATACTGCTTCGGTTTAGGTTTCTTTGTGTCACAAATTGCCGTCCATCATCATAAAAAGTTGCGGCAACACTGATCACGCGCATTTTGTCAGCTATGCGTGCCGTTTTACGACGCTTCTTTTTCTTTCACTCCATTTGATCTTATGCAACCGTCCAGATAGCACGATGTATCAATGCCCTGCGTCCCCCCTCGATTTGCGTGCACTTGTCAAGGGCGGCTGCCAATGTCGTCTGTTTCGAAATCCAACAAAAGGGAACGAAGACGCGGCCGAAGCCATTTCGAGGCTTCCCCCGCTTGGGTAACGCGTCCGAAGAAAGCCCCTTTCGGGGCGAATGTGACAAACGGTCGCTGCAGAAGTAGGAACGATTTAAAAAGGACACCCGAAGACCCACACGCGAGCGATCGCATTCAAAAGGAGTCAGAGACATGCGCGGACAGCGAGCAGGGGAACGAGAGGCGGGAGGGAGACGTCAGGCGCCGTCGTCGACAGCTTCACGTGGGCCATATGTCTTCGAAGGAGCCAGAGCAAGGAAATAAAAGGCTAAAAAAGCGCGCGCGGGCCACGGAGGCAAAGCGCAATCACCGAGCACAAAGGCGAGCTCTGCTGGAGGAGCCCGAACGCCGCGAAGAGAGGCGCAGAAGAACCCAGACGAAGAGCGACGGAGCGGCCAAGAAAACTCAAAGCGAAAGGACGCGCGCGCGCCCATTGAGCGTCGCACGTGGAGCGCGGCGGCCCGCTCCCATTGGCCGAGATCGAAAGCCACGTGACCGAGCGACCCGCCATAAAACGGGCGCTGGCACGCCGCGAAGGGTTCATCGAGAGAACGTTCGCCGCTGGCAGGGACGCGAGCTACTTTCGGTTCAGTTTCCCCGTACGCTGGCTACCGACGGCTTCGTTCGTTCCTGTTTCTGGTGACTCTTGGTGCTTGTTGAACCCCCCTGCGGTTGCGCGCTGCTTCATCTGTTGCATCGGCGTTTCGTCGGCGGGACACGTTTGTACGCGTTGCACTTGGACATCCCCGCCGATCATCCCACGCCACGTGCTTCTAACGACGAGGATCTCGCCGGAACGTCCGTCATCCATGCCTCTGGCAACAGCCGTGGCAATGACCCGCAAGAGCAGTGGACTGTCTCCGATCCGCGTCATGGTCATGGGAAGCCGGAGCGTGGGGAAATCAGGTCAGTGAAGCCTCTCGCTCTTTCGTTGATTTAGGCTGAGTTTGCCAAAGCGAAACTGTCGTTGCATTGATTTTCTCTCGAGTGTGCAGCAGGTTAAAGTTTAATGTCTTGAGAGTAAAGCGCCCTAATGGAGTCGTGAGAATATTCAGGGATAAGATCGGGCTTCATCTTTACTCGTGCATTTGGCGTTAAGTTTATATATGTGCGCTTGAGTACGGTACGTGATCGATAAGGTTCGTATGCGTTGCAGGAGAGCATATGAAACATCCTTAACTGATCGTGGTCTAAGCACAATGATATGGCCACACCTGCAGGTCTCACAGCATCTTGGGGATTCTAGGTTAACTCAAGTCAAAATATAAAATCGCAGTTCGTCTTGCTTTCTTGCTTTGAATTTGAAGCTTTAGTTGGCAGTTTTGTTCTAGACTCATCATTCCCATCAGCGACTGCGTATAAACCGTAAGTTTTCGTATTCAAACTAGCCCAAAGAAAAGCAGGTGTTCAACCATTTTTGAGTATTGTTAAAACTCAAACACGGTGCTTTAATCCACAGGTCAGTAAGTAGTAAGACTGCTGCGCATGAATATGCGGCCTCGATTGCTTTACGAGTCTTTGGTTACGTTTCTGTGGCACAGCAATTTCTAGACTAGAATGTAGCTTCGCGTACGTGATTTATACAAAATGAGCAGGTCTCCAATTAACATCTGAAGTTTCATATTTCGATGGAACTAAACGCTGCCTATGGTTTTGTACTCTGCATTTCTATAATGCTTCTGGCTTGCTGCTGCAGTGCATTGCTGCAAAATGCAAACACAGACATTATGAAGACAAAAAGTTGTTGAACTTAACCATAAAGTATCTGGTTGGGCTGGCCTTCACAGCGTATGTGAGAGGCAGAAACAGAAAGGTGTGGAAGAGTGAGAGAAAAAAAAGGAAGTTTCCTGAACATATAAAGCGGAATGAAAGTCTCACGTGGTGGAAAACACCCACACGGGACTGCTATAGTCTTCAAGAAAGAAAAACGCAATGGCATGCAGCATGGGGGGTGGGGGGGGGGGGGTGCAACTCCAGAACAGCATGTAAACAGCAGCGTTCGGAGTTCAGTTCCTGACAGCTGGGCACTCTCTTTAAAAATTGTTGGGGCCGTGCCCAGACGGCAGGTGAAGAAAAGACCGCCATGGGCAGCTGTCGTCCATGTGTTGTGCCAGCTGTTCCAGCCAAGGCGCGTGGCAAGACGCGTGTCGCCTTTAGCAGAAGACGCCGTGACCTCCGCGGCAGACGGTCTTGCAGAATGCCGAACACCACCTGGTGATCGCTGTCGATAAGGGAAGGGGGGAATCACGGGGAGGGGGGGGGCAGTTCCTCGTGTTTGGGCACTCCGCTGCTTCTTCCACTTCTTCCGCCCCACATCTCCTCTCTTGCGTATTTGTTGGGCTCCCGGAGCGGCCGTTAAAAAGCGAAAAGGAAAAGAAAGAGGCGCACCGGCTGTTTTTCCGCCACAGTGCCCCTCTCCCCTCCCGGCGGCCCTCCAGAGGGTGCTCAAATGGAGTGAGGAGAAGAAGAGGGAAGGTGTATTGCAGACTGATTGTTGGTTCCCCTAACGTGGGAGAGGGGGATAGGTGGATCAGAGGGAGAGCGGGAACCTGCACTCGAGCGGCGTGCTGGGGCGGCGAAACTGGGGTTTCTTCTGCAACCCCCACGGCGGCCGCCCTGTTTTCGCAGCTCTGTTGCTGTTTGTCCCGCTGCAGCCTCCGGCTCTTCGCCCCCTCGAAGGTGTTTGTTTCGTTTCGGGTGCTGCCGACTGCGGAGGTTTAAAGAGCGTGCCTCCCTGGTGCCTCCGTCTCATCCCCTCCTCCTCTGCGCACGCGAGAACTGGCAGGTACCTTAAACCTCGCCGTCTAATACGATGCTGCGGACGCTTTCACGACGCCCTCTCTCTCTCTCTCTATCTCTCTCTCCGCTCCCGGTCTACATTCTCCAGGGGCGCTTGTTTGGCCGGCCCCGCACGTGTTTTCAAGCAGAGGTTTGCCGCGCTAGCTCGTGCTTTTTGAACGCTGCGTGGCCAATTTCCGACCAGCTCCCTCGTCTACTTTTTTCCCTTCTGTTCGCGATTCTTTCTCGTTCTTTATTTTTTCGCTTTCTGTTCAGCCCCATTAAAAGAAAGAAAGGTAAACGAAAAGAATCACGCTGGCGAGGCAAGAGAAAGTGTTCGCGCTCCGAGCTAGCATCTGACTGTTGTGGATGGAATGGGCAGCGGTTGTCCTTGGAACGCAGGTCATTGTGTGCGCGAATCGTCGAGTCATGCGAATCGAATCCCACTTGCCGGTGACCGGCGGAGCATGACGCAAAAATCGTGCGCATTCTTCATCTTCGATCCGCAACGAAAGCAGCAGGCGAACGTCGCTATGCGATCGCGATCGCTAGGCGACTGGTTGAAATTGAGGATTTCGTTTTTTTTTCCTGTTCTACTGGTTTCGGAATCTTCCTTGTTTTTTTTCTCGAATCTCTCCTGTTGAACACCGCAGACGGCTCTTGGAATCTCAGCTGCTAGCTTTTTCCATGTCTTCAATAAGAGATATATGGGGTGGTTTCTGTACCAATGGGACGACATCCGAGTTACTTTTTGTTTATTAGCCATATTACTCTGCATATTACGAACGTACTGCACCCTCTAAAAACGTAGACGCAGCTGCCCTACAAGGAAGGATTGACAGGCGTGCATAGAGAGGGGTTGTAGCTCGTGAGCTGGAAAAATGGGATAAGTTTAAAGTATGACTGCTGGGTCATTAAGGACTTCATTTCTGTCAATGGCAGAACCTATTTTCATGTCCTACAATTGAATGTTCTGATTCTCACTGAGCTTGAGAAAGTGAAGATGAAAGGCGTTGCGAAAGCCTTGGCAGCCATGCATCAAACACAAGAAGAAGCGCTTGCCACCTATTGGAATCGCTCGCTCTGTTTGAACGCAAACGCTCGGCAGGCTGATCAGTTCACCGAGCCGCACTCGCCACCCAGGATGCTGCCATTCGTCAAGCTCATACGGCGGCAATAACCTGTGGCCAACTCTGCCCGGCGATACCGCCTCACAGAACCGACCAAGGAAAGGGCGGCTTTCCGGAAATTACAGAGCCGCGGGAGATGGACCGCTTTTCGCAACCACACGTCAAGTGGCCCCCCGCTTTTTTGACGAGCGGCACCGTGTTGTGATAACAGGCCGATGATCTCGGCACTTCGCCGAACCCAGGCCTGTTTCGCGCCCATATAGGCATCCACTGGGAAGAATGCTTGAACTGGTGAGGGGCAGCCGAAAATTAGCAGCATCATTTTCAGTGTTCCGATATCTTGCACGGCATACTACTTTGACGTTGACGAAGAGTAATAGCAAAAGGAAACTGCTCATGGGTGATTTTCTTTGGCATTGTCATCCGGTATTCTGCTGTGTTTAACGCGAAGAAAAAAGACAGGAAACAGAGACAGACAAGCACCAACTACAAGCTGCTTGTAAGACACAGTTTATTACTGTGTTTCCAGACAAATGTGAAGTGGGCTTACCACGGCGCGGGGTGCATAAGCTCTAGATGACAGTTCAATAGCCAGCCGTCCCATAGAATCAGCGGCGTTTCTCCAAACACGCTGTTCTCTCTGTGAAAATATTCAGAAGGATAGCGGAAGGTTTTGCATGCTTGAATGCTCCTAGAAAATACAATGAGCCAACAAAAGGTCCTAAAAGCTATCATGTGAAGCTACCAGGCGTGCTCAAGGACGTCGTTGAGCCTCACCAGGTGTCGTGCTCCACTGGAAACCAGTCCCACTGCGGTCTACAAGTTAACATGGCCGAACGCCCAGCGCACAGGCTCGTCAGCCTGGCACCCAACTGTCGGCGGTGGCTTCCGACCTTGAGGTAGACGGCATCGCGTTTCATACGAGCGAATTAAATGATCCATCACGGCCGAGGATCCGGCCACGGCTGTCTTCGCGCCGCTCCCATGCGAACTTGCAGGAGTGATTGGGGAGCCGGCAGGAGACGTGATACCCAGAGGGCCGTGACGTGGAAGCCGTCATCACGTCAGCGTTTTGTGGTCCACAAAGCACGGCGCTTCTCTCAGGCTTACGAAGTATGGGGCTGTGGCCAGCGCTTCGTGGGAATGCAGGAGTGAGTTGAGGTGGGGTGGCATCCGGCGGCTCAGCAAGGGCTGCTACCTGGTGGAGAACGGGCGCAGCTTTCCCTGGTTTCTCAAGGCCACGGAATTCTTACCGAAGTGACTAGGGCGAAATCTGACGCAACATTTCTTCAGCTCTCGTGAAAATCACAGCCAGCACATATATTTTTTTAAGATCTAGCTTGGATTTTCTTGTGAGACATGTTGTAACTTCTGTTACCGTTTTTAAAGTACTAGTATGGTGCGTGCTGGTCTCGTAATGTTTAATTAGTGATGTCAGATGTTTAGTCTACTATGGCATCACTCTACGCTGTGATTTTCAGCGCTTAATTTAATCTTAGTGTACATTTAAGCATATATGTAACTAAATCTAGACGATAGCTGAGTGGTAGTCTTAACGACAGACAAATATTTTTGGAGCACTTCAGAAATACTTTTTCACCTAATATCTTGAAAACACCTTAATGGTCCATTTAAGAGCCAAAACGAGGCTCACCATTGCCGTAAAGGAAACTCGCGTTGAAAACAAATTTGCTTGAGTAGGAGGTCATTCTGTACTAGAAGGTCTAAATTGGGGCAAAATTTGGGTGTTGCCCATCGTTAAATTCACGGCTGAACGAGCCATACCGGAGGAGCGCGCGGACGCTATGGCCTCAAGTCCCCCTGGTGTTGTGAGTATAAAACTCGATGGCCAAGTCTCTGTCTTCGCCTGCGATGGCAACAGTAAGCAGCGTTGACTGCAGAGGTACTAGCGTTCGTCCTCCCCTCGTGGAGTCGGTGGACGAGGAAGAAGTTCCAGCATATCCCGCTGTGATCTACACGATATTCGGTCGCCCGAAGCCCTCCGGGTCTACATCGGGACTCGCTCACTGTGTGCTGCGCTAATTCGCTGCGCTTTTGCCCGGCACCCGAGGCTGCTGAAACCCGATACGCGGAACCTACCCGCTTTGGCGCTTTGCTGCTTTTAACGCTGCTGGTTGGTCGTTTGCCTCAACGCTTGGCCCTTCGCAAGACGTCCCTGAATCCTCTTCGTGGCGCTCCTTTTGGCTTCTTATTTAAGGCCGCTGGTTTCTGCAAGATCCTTACCGAGTCCACCAAGCGTACATAACGGGCAATCGCGAATGTGGACTGGTTGCTCGGAGAAAGCTGGTCTTTCCAGCTCGCTGACCTCCTTGGTTTTGCCGCTTGTTTCCCCTGCATGTACTTTAAAAGTTGTTCTGAGCTACAGCTGCCAGTTCAGGTTCATTCGATATGAATTTCTACTGTACCGTTGTGCGGGAGTCTACCCATTTCAACACTGCAAGGACTAAGACCCTCTCCAACAATGTGTAGTCTTCCCTGCCTCGCGTAGCCAGACTACTTTGTGCCGGCGAATTTTCTAATCTCATCATAGCTGCTGATCCTCTGCACTTGTTGGCTGCGTTTTCTATCCCTCGTCAGACATTTTGTTGCTGTAATATACCACCAGTTATGGGGTGTAGTTTGACAATATCCCACCGAGATTCTGCCTTGGGTAATTGTAAAGTTTTAACGGGCAATGCTTGGGCTTGATGTGGTCCATTTAGCCACCACTTTCACTCTTTCGTACTGTGGCCAATCGCCATTGAATTTCTCTGTTTGTGACTTCACTATCTAGTTTATATATTTATGTGTTGTACTCAGTACAGTTCCATCTTGGTTGCGCAAACCGAACCATTTTGGTACCCGTGGTGTGGTTGAAATGGCGGGAAATAGAATGAAAGAGAAACAGTGAATAATTGCAATGTGATCGCGATATTTATTTTAATGACATTGTTGTTACGTTATGTTATGCGATGTTGGAAAAGCGCGCCACGTCTCATGAGTCTGTTTTCTTTTGTTCTCGTTGCAGCCGTGACAGTGCGATTCCTCACGAGACGGTTCATCAGCGAGTACAGCTCGATGAAGGACCTTCTCTACAGGCACACTGTTCTCGTGGACAACCGGACGTTAGAATTGGAGATCCTGGACACATCGAGATATCAGGTAGGCAAGAGTAGATCTTCGTTTTTAGAACGGTTGCGCTTCGAAACACGTGTATACGGACTCCCGGTACCGAATTCACAGACCTGCGCTGCAAGTCAAGCCATAACAAAGAACAGGTCGCGATATTTTGAGCGGGTGTCTATGTGGCGCGGCCAGGTCTCGCAGTTGCACGAGATACTCTTTTTGATGGAGTGGTTTGAAAGCCTCGAATGAAGCAAGTACGCATAAACAGTTGCACTGAGTGCTAAAATCTTTCGCCATACCTACTTTGCGCTTTCTAGTTTTACAGCATGCACTAAACAATAATATTGTCACCTGTAGTTCTATAACTGCTACGCGATGTTATCAAATGGAAAGAGATTATCTACTGCGGCATATTCGCAAGTCTGAAACATCCGCTGGATTGTGTGAGCATGTGGACACTACTTGCAAGGACTATTTGTGAAGTGATGTAAGATTCTGCACATAATTTAATCATGAACATTGAAGTTATTCAACTTAGAGTAGATGTAATGATAGCGTAATTCAAGCGCGTAAATATTCGAGCAATATCCATTCGTCAAAATCCCTGTCTGTAGCACTAGTTTTAAGAAATACGTCTTTAAGATCCCTTGAACAACGCATTGCTGTTCTAGTTACCGCGTATCTGAACTCCATTTTTCATTTAACACCTATGAACTTATACGACCCCAAATTGGTTGCGAGTGTGACGCTTGGCGACATACATCTCGACTGACTTTTTTTATTTCTTGTGTCTTTCATAGGAGAACAAATTTCCCGAGGACAAGATGGGCTGGGCCGACGCCCTGGTCGTTGTCTACAGCATTGAGGACCGGTGGAGCTTCGAAGAGGCCACTCTGTGCCTTCAGAAGGTCCAGCAGCTCTGCCCCTGCCTGCCCACCATCCTCGTGGCCAACAAGCGAGACCTGTCGCACGTCCGCCAGGTCGACGTGGACGACGGCCGGCAGCTTTCCCTGCAGCTCCACTGCCAGTTCTACGAGGTCTCGGCGGCGGACAGCTACGCCGGCGTTAGCATGGCCTTCCAGAGCATCCTGCGGGAGGTCCTGGCCACCAAGATCCTCCGGTCGCTGACCCCCGTCCGGCGGCGACTGACCGTCGTCACGGTCTCCAAGATGCTGGGCGCCGTGTTCGGCAAGAACGGCAAGCGCCATAAGAAGAGGCCGTCCCTGTCCTTGTAAGGAAGGACAAGCAGTGCGAGATACTACAGACTCGTTTTGTGTACATAAAATGCGGAACTCGTCGAAGGGTGTGAAGATGACGCCGTCTTGGAGTGCTTTGTGATCGGACACTTTCTTTTTTGGTTGTTGTTGCCGTTTCCTTTTTCTGCCATGGTAATGGGAACAGCCCGACACGCAGCCTGAGCGTAAACCGCCATCGTATCGGGCTTATCTCGAGAATGTGCAGCTTATGTCGAAAGTACCTGGCCCATATCGACCCTTACGGAATACATGTAGCCAGAATAGAAAGGCGCTCTCTGCAAGAGCTCTGTATTCCTATAGAGAGCGAAGGTGGCTGTATCCCTCAAGCTTCATATCATTTGGGGTGTAAAAGTGCGACGGGCTTTGAGATAACGCGCATGTACGTGGTACCTCCCTTGAGGTGGCGAGTGGCTTAGGAGCTGAGAAACAACTTGAATATTTGGTCAGGCATTAGAAGTGGGCAGTCTCGTTTTTCGCCAGGACTGCAACTGCCATACTTAAATTCCGTTCATACCAAAGTGCGCAAACTGCATTCCTGTATTCTCTTACTTTTTTGTTTCACGCCCGCCTTATTTTTCTTCTCGGAGTATAGATCAATCGATATTAATAACAGTTTGTTCTGTCTTTTCGTGTGCAAATACGTTGATTGTGAATAATGTTCGTAAGCATACAATTCGTGTGATGGCAAGACACACGAGGGACATTAATGTGGCCGAATTATTGACACCTCAATGTACTGCATCACTGGTGACAAAGAATATTCATCATTAATAGGATGGCTGCATTCAAGCATTCAAGTTTATTTTTATCCTGGCTTTGTACGGCGAAAAAATTCTAGTCGCTATAAGTTGTAGATCTTGGACAGACACGACCAATTCTCGTAGTAAATGCTGGGAACCGTTTGCACAGCAATACGCTCAACGGTAGCCGCCACATAGGTATCATCGATAACGACTCATTGTGCCAAGAATAGCAGTGCTCAATTTGTCACTGCCAGACTGTGATATACGCCAAGTGTGAAATAGGTTTTTGTTGTCTCGTTGTGTATTTTCTTTGTTTTTTTCTGTGAAACTGTGTTAAGGTCTTTGTGTTCTGCGCTGTAATGCTGCCTTCAAGACTTCAGTGTGCATAACGGTCTGTCATTATTTGCAAGTCGCAGCGAAATGTCGTGAGAAGGGAACAATGCTAAGAGACCTCTCCTTTTGTACATGTTGTTCATTTCATTATATTTGACGAATATAGGCACATAAATTATGAATCTCATGTCATGTATATTATTTATGACTTGTGTGTGCCATTGGCATGTTCTTCGTGAACAGACATCGCATTGTCACTGATATTCATGTGTATGCGCCGAGCTCATTTCGATGCTCAAAGTTCCTGTCGTCGTTGTCGCCTTGATATACTTACTCGTGATGTCGAAAATAAAAAGTCAATATAATTCTTTCTAAGAGCAGCTCTTGTTTTCCTTCGGTAGCGCTTGAAAAGCGCGGTTCTTCTCTGTAGGCTACATTTACGTCGTGGGAAAAACTTTTTTTTTCAGAGAACAGACGCCACAGAACGTGCCAACACACAACTATATGCTAGAATTAGCACCAAAATAAGGTAAACCTTACTCCTTGTTCACGCCTACATTGCATTTCCTGAAAGGAGCAACACCAGACTAGCATACTCTCTGCAATCGGCTTTGCAAGGCAGATAAATGTTCTTTTCCTTCTGAAATAATAATAATTTGAAGGAATGGTGTTTAAGTATATAATTAACACATGGTGCACGACACACTTAAAGTGTGCATAAACCAGGACAACCAAACACCACGAAATTACTGTGCACAGAGAACAACGCAATTGAAAATATTTGAAGAGAATGCTTATTTGGAAACACAATTGAACTGAGAGCTACTGGGTCTACTGAGATCGGCAAATTTTTCAGGCTCGTGGGCAGTGTATTCAATGAATTCACAATGCCACATTGCAAAGAAAACCGCGCGCAGGAATATTTGCCGTACAGGTGACATAGGTATTTCGGGATCCAATCTTCATTTTAGTAAGATGGATCCCAAACGAAAATGGGGCATTCAGCAAAGGATAGCCTAACAGGAGCATTGCGATGATCACATCGTTGGGTAGTTAAATTATATCTTAAGGTGCTCGCACGAATCCTTTCATTTATATTGAAATGAAATAAAAGATCTAGACGGTGTCACCTTATCATGGTGGTGGCTACGCAATCTCCGCATAGCGGAAACGACAATATAAAAATATATATGAAAGAAAATGAAAAGAAATGATGTCATATGGCCAGAAATCCAGAACACACAGTCCTATATACTCATGAACATATAAATGAAAAAGGCAAGGGGAAGTCGCACCACAATGACTTTGTAAACAAAGTCACAAATCCTCTTTGTTGAAGGCC
Organism: Dermacentor albipictus; assembly: GCF_038994185.2. Taxonomy (NCBI): domain Eukaryota; kingdom Metazoa; phylum Arthropoda; class Arachnida; order Ixodida; family Ixodidae; genus Dermacentor; species Dermacentor albipictus. The sequence goes on along the minus strand of NC_091830.1, from coordinate 23,325,422 downwards.
TAGGTATACGCTTTTAATGAACAAGTGCGTCTCAGCGTCCACAAGTTTCGGTCACTGTCACAGTGCCGTGATACATCGAATAATTTAGTCAGCTGAAGATGTAGATAGGCTACGCTACGAGTAGAGCCTCTACTCTAGGAATACAGACTGTTGGTTGGCCGGTCACAGTGAATGTAGGTGATACCTCTCTAGTTTGTCCAAGTTCTCCCTGGAATGTTTTGTTAGTCAGTGAGCACCCAAAGGAATGAAACAGCGGGCCCGTACAGCAGTGTAGTATCCCGAAGCGGTGTTATTGCGTAACGTGAGAGAGATAAAAAAGGCAGTTAGCCTGGAATGCTTGGATTTCGCCCAAGTACAACGGCTGACACACCATAGTTCTGGTAAAGGTGAATGTTTTCATCTCAGTAGATTCGTAATATTTCTCCACTTTCTCAGTCTTAGGGACACTCGGAGTAAGAAATCTGAAAATTTGGACTGGAACGGTCACCACGTGTGGCATCTAGTGTGCCCATCGCTACGTACTGCTCTGCTGTCTATTTAAAGCAGTGTACGTAAAAACTATGCATCCTGCCACAAACTTCAACGGGAAAGATGTCTTCTCAAAGGACTGTGCGTGTGCGGGCCTGCACGCAAAAGGCACCGCGGACCCGGACGCATCACTCCTCTTCTAAATGCTTTCGAGAAGAAAGCGGATGCCACATCTGCGTCCACGCATGAAGTCCGAACGCCAGCTCGCGGTCTCTTTCAAAGTGCATTTCTCGAGACTTCAAAGGCTCAAACCGACGCCCGGTTGGAGGAAGGAGGTGCACGAGATATGCGCGCGAAACATTACAGTGAGCTCCATCGCCACAGCTCCCTGAGGAGCCCTCCCCCCCCCCCCCCCCCCCCGCGATACGACGCTGACACTTAGTCGGGAATTCGTGCCTTTTTGTCAGCCTCTTTGACATAGACTCTCTGTGTTTTTTCTGTCAAAATAAACATTCATTCATTCATTCATTCATTCATTCATTCATTCATTCATTCATTCATTCATTCATTCATTCATTCATTCATGTGCGGTCTGTGGCGCGCCCGTGAACGGCGGCCGTCGAGGGACACAACCTTGGCTCGGATGCAAATGACCAACATGCGAGAGAGCGAGGTCGCCTGACCTGCTCGAAGGGGGGGTCGTTGGCCGCATTGCGCGAACATCAGCGGCCTGAGCTGGCGTTGCTCCAAGTAGGGTCAGCTGCGCTTTGTTATGGCTGCATGACCGCCGATGCTTCCCTTCCTTCCTCCCCCCCACTCTCCCACCCCCCACCAAGCTGGCGGTATTCGTGTCATGCCGGGGTTTTAGAGGACTCCAGTCACAATTGGTGTTCCTGTCGGTGCTGTTATTGCACTTGAATCGCAGTGCTAGTTCGAAGAGAGAACCACATACTGCTATGTTCTTCAACAGAGTTACACAACTGAAAGCCTCCAGATATCGTACGAATAGAGTTCATATTTTGAAGAATGCTAACACATTCACATCGGCTCAATTCAGTAACAAGCACACGAAGCTAAGAGACAGTGAAGCCAGGGAAAGCATATCGGACATGAATTTCTAGAAATTTATTTGCTCAAGGAAAAATGGAGAGAAACGTTACAATGAGCAGAGAATTCGTGCTTTGAAGGAGAATGAACAGAGCATAGAGGTTAGATATGTAGGTAATTCCAGCCGCGGTTGCTAAGTTGCTATGATGTCGGGCTGCTAAGCACGAGGTCGCGGGATCGAATCTCGGCCACGGCGGCCGCATTTCGATGGGGGCGAAATGCGAAGACACCCGTGTACTTAGATTTAGGTGCACGCTAAAGAACCCCATTTGGTGCAAATTTCTGGAGTCCCCCGCTACAGCACGCCTTACAATGAGATCGTGGTTTTGGGACGTAAAACTCCATAATTTAATTTATTATTTAGTTAAGAATCACGTGAAGCCATAGGATAACAAATTAAGCCAAGAAATGAACGCGATAAAGAAGATTATTGAAATTGTCCTCACAATATAGTTTAACGGAAAGGTTGAATTTGCGATAACATGAGCATGGCTGATCTAAAAAAAAATTTAACTAGCAGTGCCACAAATCCCGCTGGTATACTCTGCCAGCCAAGATGCAATGCCGGCTCAACTCTCAACAGCATTGCTACCTGTGTTTGTTCGGTACAACGTTCAATGCGACCCCTGGAAAGTTCAAGCAGCGTTAGCGAAATGCTTCCTTCACCGCGCAACAGACCAGTAAGTTTAGCAAGCCAAAGTAAAGAGAGTCAGAGAGGCTGTAAACAAATAAAAAGCAATAGGAGGTCCCATTTCAGTTTGAGATCTTGGGACTTCCTCCAGTAAATATATACATATTATGTAATTATCTGCGTTTCTTGACATAAACTGAGTCTAATTCTGAATATACGATCGCTAAACGCACACTAAAGACCTATTTCAAGTTAAGCTGCACTGGTAACCATTTCCAACGCTAACAATTCCAACACTCTCACCCGTAAGGGGGACCTTGAAATCGGTGATATACCGATTGAAATTTGCTTTTCTCTTTGTTGACCTTTGCTCACACGTAACGATGAGCTCTGCAACACAGGAAGCGGAAATTTCATGAAGTAAACATAGCAACACAGACACAATATCAGACACAATATCCATGACACCACGTTGGCGTGCGGGCACGAAATTCCCGTAGCGGAAGCGTTTGTTTCTTCTCTGGCTGCATTCCCTCCAAATTTAAGAGGAGAAAAAAGAAAGAAACACTGAGCACTGAAAGAATACTCCAGATGTATAAAAATCTTATCGTGTGTTGCTTGTTTATATCCCTTGAACGCATTAGCCGGTAGTTAGTTACGCGAAGGAAAAAGAGGCGGTGCCAGTGTTAATGAAAGAGCCATTCTACGATCGCCAACATCGGCGCAACGTGGAAACAGGAATAGACGGCTACGCTCCCGAGTCGCTGCGTTCCGTGCCAGACGGTCAATGGGGTGCCTGTTTATTTGGGGGGGGGGGGGGCGAGGGGGGGGGGCGCTTTCCAAGGAGGGGGAAAGGAATCCGCTCCGTGGCACGGTCGTTGGCGCTGATAAATATTTGGCCCGCTCGGACTAAGCCGCTCCGCAGTGGGCCCGCCGGGGCGTGCCTGGAAGAGGCCCGGCGCGATGATGAACGAGAGACGTTGTGCCGCGGAGGCTGCAGCCGCCCCCCACCCCCCCTGGCGGCCACTCGGTTCCGGCGAAGGTGAACGCGGCCCCTTTCTTAACACCGCGGGCAGGAGAAATGCGCACCCACTCAAGTACAGGAAGTGGAAGAACTGCCGCGTCTGTTTGTGCGCGAGCTGCGCGCTTAAACGTGATGAGCGGGAAAACGGCTGCACTATATATGGGTAAACGCGCCGCAGGCTCCTATAGGTGACGTCAGCCTTGGCTCGTGGGTGGATCGGGTGTGTTGAACTGTTGCGCCGCCTTGCTCTCGTTAGCGGCATTTCAGCTTGAAATACCTTCTAAGAGCGATTGTGCATCTTGTTCCGCTGTAAAAAGTGTCACTTGATTGTGGAGCACCTGCGAATTTCTTAATTCGAAGCATTTTGTGCGAACTTCACGCGCTTTTAGCGTTTGTGTCTGTCTGTCTGTCCGTCCGTCCGTCCGTCCGTCCGTCCGTCCGTCCGTCCGTCCGTCCGTCCGTCTGTCTGTCTGTCTGTCTGTCTGTCTGTCTGTCTGTCTGTCTGTCTGTCTGTCTGTCTGTCTGTCTGTCTGTCTGTCCGTCTGTCCGTCTGTCCGTCTGTCCGTCTGTCCGTCTGTCCGTCTGTCCGTCTGTCCGTCTGTCCGTCTGTCCGTCTGTCTGTCTGTCTGTCTGTCTGTCTGTCTGTCTGTCTGTCTGTCTGTCTGTCTGTCTGTCTGTCTGTCTGTCTGTCTGTCTGTCTGTCTGTCTGTCTGTCTGTCTGTCTGTCTGTCTGTCTGTCTGTCTGTCTGTCTGTCTGTCTGTCTGTCTGTCTGTCTGTCTGTCTGTCTGTCTGTCTGTCTGTCTGTCTGTCTGTCTGTCTGTCTGTCTGTCTGTCTGTCTGTCTGTCTGTCTGTCTGTCCGTCCGTCCGTCCGTCCGTCCGTCCGTCCGTCCGTCCGTCCGTCCGTCCGTCCGTCCGTCCGTCCGTCCGTCCGTCCGTCCGTCCGTCCGTCCGTCCGTTACCTTACTAATTACATCGCTAATTTTTCCCCTTAGTGAACATGTTCCAACCACAGAGCTGAAGACAAGCAGTAACGAAATAATATAAAAGAAAATAAATTGCGGGGTTACCCTCATTTCTCAGAAATATGTTGTGAAATTTTCGAATGTTTCATTTAACACCTATGTAAGATCATCAATCAAAATTATCAACACCACGTCACCATCACCAGCACCATCAAAATCATCATCACCATGTAAAAAGAAAGCCTTGCTGCTGTTGCAGCTCGAGGTGGCGTTTGGGCCAAGAATCCACCAAGCCCATTGGTGAGTACGTCCGGTGGTAGGAATGAAGGAAAATTGGTTATTTTACAATATTTACACTGACTCCGCATACGGAAGCCCACTCGATGTAGGAGCGTATTAAACACCCTAGTTCATATCCGGACACGTTAGCACAACCCCTCAATACCCCAAAAGTCTCCGCTTTTAATACCGTCCTCTTCCCCAGGATACTAAACTAGGGAATCTGGTGACTATATCGCAGCCAATCACAATTGTGGAATCGGTCGGCCCCCTATAATCCCTATAATCCCCTATAATCGGCCCCCTATAATAACGCACCGATCCGCCACTCTCCGCCTGCTACACTGCACCTTCTCCCCCACATATCGTGCAAGCGCGTAGCAATCTCGAAATCTTAGGTCGAAGCGGTACACACGGTAGTCTTCGACGTCGCCCTATCATCAATTAGTTCAGCTTGTCAGGGTCAGGTTCCTATAGAGGGGCCCTTTCTTCACCCGTCAACAGTCGGTGTCAAAACTGCGTCGACTTATGGATAGGCGATGATGAATTGGCCCAGGGTTTCTTGGCGGAAACATCCGAGGCAACCCCCGTGTTGAGACGTAACATTACCTTGTCGGTGCTGAACCAATGAAGACATCATTAGCCCTGTCAATATGTCCCAAGTAAAGCCTTCCGCACCGAACATCGCTGCCGCATTAAGTATTGTGGATATAACAAACAGGTGACTTCATTTTTTTCTGAAGTCCAACCATGCGAGCTAGCTTAAACGCAGGGCGAAAACACCGAAGCTACTAGAACCAAAAAGTTTGCCTAGATGATGCTCTTTAAATGCCATTTTTCTCTCATATGATTATTGTGTGGTATTAACTGCCGAGTGAAGTTATTGCTAGTGCGTCTGATTAGCAATTTTTCCTTTTTTTATGGCTCTATGATGTATGTGCCTATCGCATTGACATGCTCAGTTTTGTTCCTATTATCATTGATGTGGTTTCTCCATACAATAAATTTCTGTATTGTGACAATTTTCTCTCTTGTAATGCTTAATGACGCTGCAGGTACATTACATAAATAAATAAATTAATTTTAAATATAGATAAACAAGTTCATTATAATATAAATATAATAAATTAATTAGGCTATACATAAATAAATAGCTGTATTAGAGTTTACAGAAGCCAAACAGACAATACAAATCAATCGATGTAGCTCAAAGCGGAGAAGCTTCAACTAGTCTTTATAATACAATCGCGCGGACGAAACGTACAGTAAAAGTCGCTGCGCAAGGAGCACGCAAAAACCATATATCTGCATATTTTCATGGTCATACATGATCACGAATTCTGCTCTTGCAAACAAGCGATTTATATGGTTGAAGATCGTCTTTCTTTCTTAGTTTTCTAGCAGGGCGCAGATGCGGTGCCGATGCAGAAGTCATTGTTTCATTATATAATAAGGTTCGAGCATTTACAATTGGGCTTACGTATTAAAAGTCACTGTAAACTACACTTCGAGATGCTCAGGCGCTGTCCAGCTATTCAGCATGATTCCGCTATGGCCAGACGTATTCAGCTAATACATGTACTAGATTTAAGGTAATCACCCTTGGGGTAAAGTGAACAGTGAGGGTGGATCCTCAATGTGAGATTCCAGCACCCTCAAGTTTCGAGCCGGAGTTCAATGCATTCCTTATATTGGCTCTGACAAGCATGGCAGCTCGTACATCCGGGGCCTTCCAGTGTCGGTGACCTGTTAGCGCTGCAGCAAACTGTCTATCGAATGGAACCGAGCACAACACATTCTTCGGCGTCACCCGCATGGCTGCTTGACAGACAGCAGGAAATGGAGAAATTTCCCAAAATATCCCTTATGTATGCTAACACATCGAGGCAAGTACGGGAGTTTGTTTATTCCCAAGGGCTCGATGTTGGCGTGGGGAACGAACATACCAAGCAATAAGTGCAATATGCAAAAGAAAACAAAAAGGATTGGCTGAGGAGCGTCACATAAGAAGTCTGTATACCGTTAGTAAATATTTGTACAGCTCGGCACATATACTGTCAGATATCCTTCACTGCCGGTTGTAGTGTTTCGGGCTGTTCGGGCACTGCCGTATGCGTGGATCAAACAGGAGTAGAGGCAGTGGCTCAAGAATCTGCTCTCTTGGCACACACGGAACTAGAGGAAAGGCCTCGCGAGAAATGCAGTGACAGTTGGGGATCGATCTTAACGCCAGTGCGTAAGGCCATGAACGCCGCGAAAGCAAACGGGCTGACGCAGTCCCGTTTTAAGGAGAGCAGAGTTCGGTCGTTCTACGGCGACATAACGGAAATGTCGCGCTTGAGGTGGCTGTGGCAGTGGAACGCCGAAAACCCACCGATCCCAGCAGCGGTGCCACTTTGGCACGGCCCTCGGGACAAGCTCGAGTGTCGCGGGAGCTCGCGGAGCATGGCGTCGGCGTCCGACTGGGACGCCTCTCGGGACATCGGGGCAATCTCGGCATCGGTGGGTGCCTGTCCAAGGGAGGTATTCTGTAAGAGTCCACCTACCGGACATGTCCATTTCGTCTGCTGTTAAAGTTCTGACTGTTCTGGGTATGACTCCACCTAGTGGACATGTTCATTTCGTCTGCTATTGAAGTTATGGAGAGAAACTGGCCACCCTGTATACGCAATGCCTCGTAACCTCGAGCGTACCGCAATCTTGGAAGAACGCTAACATAATCCTAATCCATAAGAAAGGGGAGGCCAAAGACTTGAAAAATTATAGACCAATCAGCTTACTGTCCGTTGCCTACAAACTATTCACTAAGGTAATCGCAAATAGAATCAGGAACACCTTAGACTTCTGTCAAGCAAAGGACCAGGCAGGATTCCGTAAAGGCTACTCAACAATAGATCATATTCACACTATCAATCAGGTGATAGAGAAACGTGCGGAATATAACCAACCCCTATATAGAGCTTTCATTGATTACGAGAAAGCGTTTGATTCTGTCGAAACCTCAGCAGTCATGGAGGCATTACGGAATCAGGGTGTAGACGAGCCGTATGTAAAAATACTGAAAGATATCTATAGCGGCTCCACAGCCACCGTAGTCCTCCATAAAGAAAGCAACAAAATCCCAATAAAGAAAGGCTTCAGACAGGGAGATACGATCTCTCCAATGCTATTCACCGCGTGTTTACAGGAGGTATTCAGAGACCTGGATTGGGAAGAATTGGGGATAAAAGTTAATGGAGAATACCTTAGTAACTTGCGATTCGCTGATCATATTGCCTTGCTTAGTAACTCAGGGGACCAATTGCAATGCCTGCTCACTGACCTGGAGAGGCAAAGCAGAAGAATGGGTCTAAAAATTAATCTGCAGAAAACTAAAGTTATGCTTAACAGTCTCGGAAGAGAACAACAATTTACAATAGGCAGGGAGGCACTGGATGTAGTAAGGGAATACATCTACTTAGGGCAGGTAGTGACGGCAGATCCGGATCATGAGACAGAAATAATCAGAAGAATAATAATGGGCTGGGGTGCGTTTGGCAGGCATTCTCAAATCATGAACAGCAGGTTGCCACTATCCCTCAAAAGGAAAGTGTATAACAGCTGTGTGTTACCAGTACTCACATATGGGGCAGAAACCTGGAGGCTTACGAAAAGGGTTCTGCTTAAATTGAGGACAACGCAACGAGCTATGGAAAGAAGAATGATAGGTGTAACGTTAAGGGATAAGAAAAGAGCAGATTGGGTGAGGGAACAAACGCGAGTTAATGACATCTTAGTTGAAATCAAGAAAAAGAAATGGGTATGGGCAGGACATGTAATGAGGAGGGAGGATAACCGATGGTCATTAAGGGTTACGGACTGGATCCCAAGGGAAGGGAAGCGTAGCAGAGGGCGGCAGAAAGTTAGGTGGGCTGATGAGATTAAGAAGTTTGCAGGGACGGCATGGCCACAATTAGCACATGACCGGGGTTGTTGGAGAAGTATCGGAGAGGCTTTTGCCCTGCAGTGGGCGTAACCAGGCTGATGATGATGATGATTGAAGTTCTGACTATCTAGAGGAGGTATTCTGTATTCTGTACTTGTGGACATGTTCATTTTGTCTGCTGCTGAAGTTCTGACTATCCAGGAAAGGTATTCTGTAACAGTCCACCTATGGACATGATCATTTCGTCTGCTGTTGAAGTTCCGATTGGCTGGGCTGGCCTGTGCGTCCGCAGCAGCAAGGCTCCACAGCCAATCGGCACTTCAACAGCAGACGAAATGGACATGTCCACCGTATGTCATCCGTGTGGCGTTAAATAAAGATATTTAATTGTGTTATTGTATAGGTAAATTCCCTCCTCTGCACTGCCTCTGTGCTAGTACAGATGACGACGCTGAAGCCCCAAAATGTCGTCCGTCTTCATCTGCGAATTGCAATTTCATCGTGTGGTTGGCTGTCTAATCAAAACAGATGTTAAAAAAATTTGCGATGACGCTTAAGTTTCGTCTTTAAGAACGCAACGCCCCCGATAGCATTCAAAGATCTCTGACAGTTTCTCACGCTTCCCGGCAACTGTAGCTTATGTAACCGCAATGTTTTTCGGGAAACGTTAGCCCCGAACGCTAGGCATGAAGGCATAGCGTTGGTAGCGACACCGACACTGGATTTTCTGCAACACGGGGCTCTTTACGCTTTCGCGTTAAAAGGAGCTCTGCTTTTACGCATTCAATGGAAATATCGCATTTAGGCCTCACGACAGGAGGTATGCGGCAAGACAACTATCGTTTCGCTGGAAGCAATTGTTTGCCGGCGAACCTGATATACGCTATCGTGAAAGAACACCGTGGTTGCTCCCATTGTTCTGCAGGTTTCGTAAGCATATATAATTAATACTAAGGTTTATCTCAACATTTAACCGTGTCCCATAAACACTTTGGCCATCCTTCGAATCCTTTAAGCTAGCACTTTAATACAACCTGAAGCTGGGCTGTACAAATGTTTTCTACCAATGGCTACTGAAAGAATGTCGCCTTGTGTCAACACTAGGAGCGCAGTTGCGACCTTGTCTAAAGTACATGATGCCTGCATCACGCAGGCGCGCAACCAGGCACATATGCACGCATGCACACACGCACGCACGAGCACGCACACACACACAAACAGTCTGGCTCGCTCACTTACTCACCCAATCGCGTACAAAAATTAATGCTGAAACTCCATAGGGGTTGTCCGAGTATGCGTAAGCAAACCCCCAAATTTCAGTTGACCTACCCCTAAGTTTTAGTTGGTCTACCCCGAAATTGAGGTTAGCTAACCGTCAAACTTATGTTGGCCCACCCCTAAAATTCAAGTTGGCACACCTGCAAGTTTAAGTTGGTCTTCACAAAATTTGATTTGGCTCACCCCCAAAGTTCAAGTTGTCCCAACCCCAACGTTCAAGTTGAGCCACCCCCAAATTGAGGTTGGCGCACCCGCAAATATTAAATTGTCCCACCTCCTAATTTGTATTTCAGGTTGGCCCACCCTAAATTTAATTTGGCCCACCCCAAAGTTAGGTTAGCCCTCCCCCAAATTTCGAGTTGACCCATCCTAAACTTTCACTTGGCCGACCTCCAAATTTTAAGTTGACCCAACCTCAGCCTTCACCCCCCCCCCCCACTTGGCTTACCGCTACTATAAGCTTCCATGAATTTTCTAAGGAGCGCTATGCATCTGTATGAGTATTCTGTCGTTACCTACCTTATTTTTGTTTCAATTGTTCCTTATCGCTTATGAAGCTACTAGTAATCTATATTTACACTATTTTAATGATTAAATGCCCTAACTTTGCAAATTACGTCCTTTTTGGGGATACAAAGCATTACACTTTTCGCGTGACAGGGCTCAATGAATGATAAAGCATTAATACCAATTGTGAATGGCGGTTTGAAATATGCCCACTGCATAGAGATTATTTTTGATTTAGAATGTTAATGTTTTTTTCTAAAAGGTGATCCAGAACTGCAAAATAAAAGAAAAATATGACAACCATTCCACTCTGCGAAGCTGGAATGGGAACGAAAGCTGACGACAGTCAGAGCTCTCAAATGAAAGGCCAAGTGATTTCGCTGCCATTCCATATTCACACAGTGGAATGGTTGTCACTTGTTCGTTCAGCATCGAGGGAACGTTCTTCTTCGATGGTCGTTTCGCGCCGGCGACGTTTACATTCTCATTCCTGTTTCCTTCGGCACTCCTCGTACGCATGTGGTTCTTCGGGTGCACGAACTATACGTGTCTGCCACATCGATAACGCAGCTGTTTTTAGCGCCGATACTTCTCCTGCTTATACACTGCGATAGCCTTGACGTCACGCTATTGTTCACGTCGAGCCTTCTAATCTGCTCCGCATTTTGACATCGGCGCGGCCGCACTGCAGCCGTATGGGTTTGTTAGAAATGACTGAGTCTGTTTCTGTTGCTGGGCGCCGAAAAATCTGCGGAAGGTTATTCACATACAGCTTTCGCTGTAAAATGGTAAGCAACCCCAATCTTTTACTTTGGTGTCTGTTAGTGGCACTTGCACTTCGGCTTTCTAGGCATGCTAATTGACAGCATTTCTTCATTTCACGTGTACATGCATATAAAGTTGGCGCATACAGAAATCACTGGTAGGCAAATCAAAGTTGGCCCCGAGCTGAAGGAAGAGTGAGCGATTAGCTTGATCTCCGGGGTCAAACAGCGTGCGGTGTTTCATCTCAGAGACAATTGCGTGGGGTTTATTTCGACTAGCCCATTCAAAATCACGTGAAAACCAAAATACTCTCATTCTCAAATATCGGAACAGATATGAATGTTTTTTTTATTTGAGAAGGACAGCGAAATTCCTGGCATAGTAGGAATCATAATTTTGATTTCGGGCGTAATTTTGTACGAATATTTCAAAGCGATTGACAAGTTTCAAAATAATTGAAGCGCAAGGTTTACAGCGCTGCACCAATGCTCTCATAACTGAGGCGAAGGCAAGAGCAGCTACGCCATGACAGACTACATGACCACACGCAATCACCTTCGTAAGGGAAAAGGCATGCGTGTCCATCCTCCCTATTGGCATTCGAAGGACTCCAGACAATCTGGATAATGTACCGCTTTAAGGAAATGACGTCATTCGAGGACGAGGTCCGACAAAGGGCTTACGTCAGAGAAACTTCATTCGTTACTGGCTTTCCGTGCGAAACTTCCATATTAAGCCATACTTAGCTGCTTTCTCCTCCCAAACTTCCCCAAGTAGGCCTAGAGCCAGCATTTAAGTTTATCTCTTCATACTTACCCGTATTTTTCACTTGCACTCATAACAAGTTCCTTATGGTTACACTCACGACCACGATGGCGATTCGAAAACAGAGCTGTGAAGCTCTCATTCAGCGCATTGCTTTCAATTTGGTTGCCTCTTTTAATGGTGTTTCCAGCAGTAATGTCCGCAAATTGGTGTGATCATGTACACGTTTTGATGATTTACGAGCACAAAGTGTTCGCCTCTATATTTACGGCATTCTGTTTCAAACTTTGTGACTCTCGTGATGAATCATGCGAAAGTCATTAGCATTGCAAAATGTTACGAATAAACGCGTTGAAAGAACTGTAGTGGACGGAGAACCGGGCTCTAATAGTACTGTTACGTAATATTTTCAAGTGCACGAATGCAGTTCAGATTAATCCTCACCGTTCTGCGGAGGCGGTCTTTTTGCTATAATTTAATTGTCTGTAAATAACTTCATTTCCATTCCTAGTGAAAGAAAACTGGATATGCGATTACAATAACTGCTGGCGGGTTCTTTCTTTATCTTCATCTGCGTTAGAATTGCTCTCCTGGTTATATTCATCATATTCTTTTTTCTCTGTTCTCGTTTCCTTTTCTCTTTACCTTAACGCCTAGTAGCTCGCTAAAACACAATAATTCAGGCAGACCTCTCAGCTTTTCCATTATGATGAATCTCCCTACACTGCCCCGATAGCGGGAATTTCGCAATTGTCGATCCCAGCGCTGATACTTCAGCGACTCTAACTGCGTGACAAGACAGACATTCCCGTCTTGCCACGCCGTTCGTATCAATCAGTCCGTGCTAGCTAGTCCACCGATCAAAACTCACACTTCAGTGCAGGCAGGGAGACCAATCATGCGGCAGGTTTCCTCGCCATGTTTTCTAAGGTGCACGACGCAACAAGTGCGAGCTCCGACGCAACCCGCATAGATTACAAATGCGAACGGATCCGAGAAACGGCTTTTCCTCCAACGATTATCTCCTCGCCGTTAACCGTTAGGTGCCCCGAAGACACGGGCACCACCCCACGGGACTGGCCCCAGCGTTCTCTGAGTACGCAACGACTCCCCGTAATAATGCAGCCGCGCTCGGAATCAGGAGCACTGTACAAAGAGTGTGCAGAAACCAGCAGCAATGACAGGTTTGGCGTCAAGCGCTTTTATCGGCCAAGGCGCGCACCGCCAAAGGGAAGGTCGGCAGTGGTCGTCCAATTACGGCACGATGGAAGAGGTCATCGCGTCACGCCAGAGTGCCACACGCGGTGTCCCCTCTAATCGCCCCGACCTCCGCAGACCTCTAAGCGGAGAAGAAACGGAACGGAGCTATTTCTGCATTGGGATAACTCGCAGGTGGACGGACGCCCAGAGCACACACCCTGCCACCCAATCCCCTCTCAAGGAGGTGCAGAAAACCTTGGTTTTCGGCAGGCCATCTATACCAAACCTTACGCAGAGACACGTGACACGAATAACAGTTGTAACCATTCCTGGGAGTATGGGACGGAAATGAAGCTGAACCACGTGGGCGACGCTTTCCTAAACTGGCAGCGCTTCTTTCTCGCTCTCGAAGACAGGATGATTGCGCGTTATACCCCCCTCTCGCAGATCTAGAGCGAAAGGAACCGCCATGTATGACGATGCATGGCCTTAAGTGGGCGTGCACTCCTTTCAGCGCCCTTCTTTTCGATGTGCGATCGATATCTCTGGACTCCCGCGGCCGCCAACGTGCGTGTAACCACTGTTCGAGCTGCCGTTGATTAGAATGTAGTGTGCGCAGATAAGCGAAGCGTTCCACCTGTATGGGCGCATATTATGGTCTATGCATATATGATCCTCACACACGGGCGATTCGTACAGTGCCGCCCGCTTTCCCCGCTTGTTATCTGTACGTGGCGCGAAGTATCTCATTCGCGTGTAATTGCCATCGGTGTTCGGCATTTTTCGTACTATATCGCAGTTTGAGATACCTCTTCAGCTATGCGAGATTCAGGGTATGGGGTATTGCGCAGCCTGTTATCGCTGCTTTTATCGATACAATACTCTATATACCTCGGACTAGCTATACCACGTCGTTTAGTCCTCTTATCTGCGCATCTTTTCTTTTTCTTCTTAATTTTCGGAAATTGCGCCGTTTCTTATAATAGTACGTAATTTTTGTTCGATTACTGCCATGTGGAAAAAGGTGTGGCCTTGAGCATTATAAGGTCAATAAACCTTCCGTTCCTTTTTTGTTTAAACAAATAAAAACTTTCGCGAGTCCGATCTACCATCTGTAGCGCGTACTCAATATTCCATAATCATTCATTGCGGGGCAACGATCTGGCAGCATCTTGATGGGCGAACTTCAGTTTGTCTTTTTAGTAGAATGAAGTGATAATTATATTTGCATCCCTCTTCTGTTTTAACGCGGCGTGCAGAAAACAAACAGTGAAAGCGGGCTGCACTATGCAAATCACCCACATGTGAGGATCACACACACATGCCATTATACACCCATACAAGTGGAAGCCTTCGCTGAGCTTAGCGCACACTATGCGTTCCAATCTGCAGTCGCTCCAGCAGGGTCTCAAAAGCGCATCGCCTTTGTGACAGGCTGTCATGCTGTAGACAAACTGCCCCCTTCTTCAGCATGCACGAGAGGTGTCGGAACCGACGAGGCTCCGGCACCCCGCAGCAAGGGGATTTTCGCCGCATAATCCTGGTCATTACGCTTCTCGGACGCAGGGACCACATTCTCGATCCCTCCTGGACTTTATTAGATCCGCAAATATGTTTTTGATTCATTTAATCATATTTATTCGCCCTCATCCCCCACCCCTGTATGCCCGAGGCACTTACCCTCGCATTAAAAAAAAAGAAAAAGAAAATGAACGCGAAAGCAGCTGCGCAAGCTCTTGAAGTTGGGGCATCCGGCCCCTTCTTGAATGAGCAGCCTTAATGGCTTCTCCTGCGACGAGTCAACTTCATTACTCGTCGCAGCTAAAGTGGAAGCTTGGGCGAGTTGGCATGACGCACGTGGAATTCTAAAGCAGCGCAACAAGACGAGGCACGACGCGAAAAAAGACACAGATGCAGCGCTAAATGCACAAGCACGTTGACAAACGTTCACTGTGCTGGCGCAGCACGTATGTTAGCAAGGGAAGGGGGGTGGGGTGACAGCCGTACGAACTAAATGGTAAATTAATCTTGCGGGGGCTGTGTGATTGCCCCATCTGAATAATTTTTCGTTAGGCGCGACGATAACGTGTTTGTTTCTAAGCCAGTATGATGCAAGGATTCTCTTAAGTCGATTCTATTCTTTATTATCGCCTTTCATAGCCGGCCGATTGGGGTAGTACAAAGCGAGGAGGCGCCGGCCGGACCACTAATGAAGCACGGAAAGTAATAGCTGTTTTTTTATTAAAATAAAAATAAACACAGGAGCACTGGAACGAAATAGTCGCAGAGCACGAGCGCTGATTTTTGCATTTTGTCTGCTTGAGACATTTTCATGAGAAAATATTTCGTTATATGCGCACGTTAACCCAGATGTATGAACGTGGCAATAGGCATAGATTGTGCCTATTACCGGAGTGACGCGACTGCAGCTTCGCGCGTGGCTTCAGAAGGCAGTCACTTTAACATCATCCTACCTTCTAGAACAAGGACTTCACATATCATACGAAAAGTGCGCAGTGGTGGTGTTTACGAGGAAATCAATGTCTGCAAAGGTGATATCCGTCGACAGACAACTGATGTCGTACAGCACGAGTCACAAATTTTTGGGGGTGGTCATTGACAAAAATCTCTCCTGGACCCCTCATGTGAATTATGTGAAAAAATGCCTGACAGGAATTTGCCATATGTTTAAGTTCCTTGCAGGAAAGACCTAGGGAGTGCCAGTACACTCTATGCTGCAACTGTGCAGGGTCCTCTTTATTGTATTCGTGCGGTACAGCCTACCGGTCGTGTCCAGCACCTGCAGAACTAACCTGAATATATTCCAAAGCATCCAAGCCGAAGCCCTCAAGATACGCCTTGGTCTACCGCGGAGTGCCTCAAGGACTGAAGTTATCGCAGTCGCTCAAGATTCCACTATTAGAGCGCACATTAGTATTAAAACAATGCGTGTGCACATAAGACACTTCGTCCGGACCCCTACCCACCACCTCGCAAGCCTCCCAGTAGATAGGCCCCGCACGATATTAAGTGCGACTGTCTTCACGCACCATGCCTCTCTCACGTCAGGTTACACACCTGCGGCAAGGCCTTCCATTCCTACATGGTGTATGCGCCGTACTCACGTAAACCTTACAATCCCAGGACTTCAGAAAAAGTCGGACTCGCCATCATCAGCGCTCAAGCAACTAACTTCACTTCTCTTGTACGATAAATAAAGCGACTGCACACAAGTCTACACTGATGGATTAACTATATCAACCGGTGGTGGCGCTGTAGTTATACCAACAACGAGAATAACCCAGTGGTTTAAGACTTCCCATGTCACTACGTCTACAGCTGCAGAGCTCGCGGCTCTCCGCAACGCGCTTGATGTGACAAACGCTGAAAGTCCTAGAAAATAGTTTGTCTTTTGCGATCCAAGGCCGGCCTTCCAATGTGTGCAGTCGTTTCTCCGTCATGGAACTCTCGATCAGCTCACGTGCGAAATTGTGGAACTTGTCCGTCACTTAAGAGAAAAAGGCCATGATATCTCTTTTCAGTGGATACCAGGTCATTTCGGTATCATAGGAAATGATGACGCCGATATAAGGCAGCTCGGACGTCAAACAAAAAAGACCGCTGCGTCCCCATTCCTCTGTCGAGGACCGACGCCGCTAGACAACTTGGCATTCTAGCACGCACGATCTCCTTAGCAGAGTGGAATACCGCACATATAAGGCGCACAAGACTGCTCAGACTAAAGCCATCACTTCAACTCAGACCTCCAGCCGGTCTGGACCGACGTGAAGCACCTCTTCTGTGTCGGTTATGGCTTGCAGTTGCCTTCACGAATGCCTACTGAGCACTAATTGGAATGGCTGGTAGTCCTGCATGTGATGTTTGCGGATGCGAGGAGAACATTGACCACTTTATTGTAACATTGTCCTCAATTTCAAGCACAAAGACAGTCTTTGTCCAACACATTGAGGAAATTAGATGATCGTCCTCTGAGTGCACAGACAGTACTAGAGCACCGTCTTGACCGATCATCGGCTCAGAAGGCAGTGAAAGCACTTTTGTGCTTTCTCAGAACTTCAGGTTTGCAGAGCGGCTTTAACTCAAGTACTGTCTACACCTTCTTTCTCCCTTCTCTCTCTCTTCCCCTTCTCCCTTCCCCTGTGTAGGGTAGCCAACCAGACTATTGACTGGCTAACACCCCTGCCTTCCTATATCCCCCCCTCTCTCTCTCTCGCTCTTTTTTTTCGTGCCATATCTGTGATTACAATGACACTGACGTAAAGAGAACGCCTTATTTTCAACTCATTAACTAAGCAGCAGGCATACAAACATGTCATGCATCACGTGTTCTTAATGTTTCACTCGCGCTGCGCTGGATGGTTGTGATTCGCAGAGACTTATTACCATATTATCATTGAATTGTGTCTCTGTTGCCGTTGCTGAAGGTTAAATCATGTCTACTCCAAAATGCGACCATCAGCGGCAATACGGGTAGAACATCTGGCAACCTGGCTTACGTTGGGCTCGTTGAAGGCCAGTTATTGCGAGGCTTAATCAAGGTTATCTTATGAAATCAAAGCGCGCATAAAGTATTTGCTAGAGATTTCGCGTATGGAACTTTCCTGTGCCACAAAGAATGGGTAATATATATAGAAATTATCCAACGCGAAACATACCCGAAGCACGTTCAACGCACTGTTATGAAACCAGGCCGACATCCTTCGCAGTACACAAACGGGCAGCTTCTTGAGCTAGGCTTAAACCACCATCGCGAGAGCTCACGTAGCATGCACAAACAGGCCTGGCACAGCCCTGAAATCGCAGACGAGGCTTGCCCTTCGGGTTTTCGCTCTGGCAACGTGGCCCGACGATTAAGTCAGCTCGCGCCGCTGGGGCCCCGTGTAAGTAAACCGTATTATCTGGTTCACCATGATCACCGTCTTCGAGGGAGCGGGCCCACGTTCCGATGTGCGCACTTATTTTTTTTTTTAAAGCGGCCCCAGCCGGAGAAAGTATACCGAGCAGGTTATGGTGGTGGCCAGGCGGAGACCCTTTAAAGGGAAGCCATGATTACAATGCCCTCCCTAGAGGCACCCACCGCGGCTTTGGGTTCCAGTGCGGCACACTTCATCATGCCCGAGCCTCTCGAATTCCAAAGTGTCAGGAGGGCGACCTACAATTACTTGGGGAGGCTCTCGTTTTGGGAAATATATCAGTGACGAGCTTTCACTCGGTAACGACGTCTCACGGGCAAACTCTCACGTGTGCCAGAACTCTCTAAACAACTCTCACGTGTCCCAGACTCAACTCCATCGTTGCGACGCCGCTTCAGCCAATCAGAAGGCCCCAGACGTTGCGAAAGAATGACTTAATAATGTATCAGGTGAATGTACTTGGCCTTTCGCTGCAGTAAACCACTTGGAATCGTAACAAGAGTGCGTGTGGTACATCAGTACTCAATTAGGAATGATTACGTGAGCTTCCTTACGAAAACAAGGGCGGCGGTGGGTTGGTGCATTGTTTGACCAAGCGTGCCTGGCCTTCCTAGAAATTGCAGCTTCGTGCCCGGCATTCCTTGTACCTTCGCTCCACTGCGGGGATATATCCAAGCATCACTTAGGCATTAGGTGTAAGCTATTTCGGGCATCTTACACACCTGCTTTTACTACGCGGGAAGCCTTGCTGAACCTTGCATTCGAGCTTACACAAATCGAGAGAGTGATGACGAAAACGGCAAAAAGAAGGCAAACGAAATGTGCATTTGCTTATTGGGCCATACAGCGTCAGGTTTTTATCTTCTATCTCATGTTGAGTAACATATTCCCCTCTGTAGGCATGTTAACTGTGTCAAGGATACAACAACGAATTCACGGGCTCGACTTTAAGTCGCTGCCCTATACCTATCGTGAGAAGCCAACAAGCAAAGACACCAAGGACTTGGTGTCCTTGGTGCCTTTGTTTGTTGGCTTTTCATGATACTAATAATACAAATCCGGCCCCTCGATTAACCCCCTTTTTTCCTGCCATATGCCTAGCTGGCTAAAACCAGCTAGGTTAAGCAGCTTTTGAGATTTGTCAACCTACGACTTCATTACAAGAGTGGATTTCGGAACACCGAAAATGAAACTGAAGAATGAAAATTGCGGGCAGAATCTCCTGTGAGGGTTATCGAAATGATGTGTAAGCACTTGTTACTAATGACCTGCTGTTTCATCGTCGAATGCTTTTGTCTATGGTAAAGCTGGGAGAAACACCGCGAAGGAATCGTGCAGTGGAGAAGCGCGGTTGCAACACCGAAATGTTAACCGCGATTACCATGAGACGACAAAGAAGAGGCGAGTAGGTGGACAACGTTCACCCATATCATGGATAGGTTCTAGGGGATATCGACGTGGGATGAAATGACGACAGAGATTTTGTAAACGAAGCAAACATATACAACATCTATTATGTACATTGTTTCTTGTTTGATTCTTGTTGTTGCATATTTCTTCTTGATCTTCAAATTGGACGATGGTGCGTTTGGATGATGCCGCACCTTCGTGGAAGATGAGCACTGGCCGATGCGTGCTGTAGTACGTGATTTAGTGGGACAGCGTCACGTATGGTAGACGTCATACGTGGGCAGGATAGATGACGCTGCCTCGTCTCAATGCGAACCATTACGAACCGTGATCAATCGCACTCCGGCTGCTCCAGATGGCGCGGCCGCGCGTCCCCTATCTTGAAAGCGATCTACGATAGTGACACATTGTGCCTAGTGCTTATAGCTTCGTGTCCATTGTGTTCTCGCCGCTGAGTTCACGTTGAAGTGAGAGGCAGCAAGAAGGTCAACTCGCTCGCTACTACGGGCCCTGTCTTGAAGACGATCGGCTTAAGTGACTGACGGATGCAGTAACGGATGGGTTTTATCGTTGGGTAGGCATAGAAATGCTTACGCAATGAAAATATTTCCTCGTGGTGGTGTGAAACACTGGTGTGGAGCTGAGACATATCTATAGGGCATACCTTCAGCTTTCATTTTGACCCAGATGAGAAATTTGTCTTCATGACGTTGCTAGTGAGCTGCGACAGGACGTGCTGCACATATGTGTGCGTGTCTTAAACACGTACTCACGTTTACTTTTCTTCTGGTACTTTAATGATGTCGTGGTAGAACCCGCCGTGGCTGCTCAGTGGCTATGGTGTTGGGCTGCTGAGCACGAGGTCGCGGGATCGAATCCCGGCCACGGCGGCCACATTTCGATGGGGGCGAAATGCGAAAACACCCGTGTGCTTAGATTTAGGTGCACGTTAAAGAACCCCAGGTGGTCAAAATTTCCGGAGTCCTCCACTACGGCGTGCCTCATAATCAGAAATTGGTTTTGGCACCTAAAACCCCAAATATTATTATGTTGTGGTAGGAGACACCTTTAATTTTGTACTTCTCAGAAGAGAAAAATAATTGCAGCAGTCGAATGTAGAACCTGCTTGCCATCGAACTGCGTGGTAATCGCCCGCTAATGGAGTCAATTCTCTGCTTTCGGAAGTTAAATTGGCACGTGGTTTTGACGTAAAAGGTTGAAAACTGTGTAAAAATTCACGAGCGGCTCCGTCAGTGGCGCTGCCGCAAGGGTCTTATGTTTTTTTTTGCTACACGTTAAGGTTGAAAGCGCTCTTTCTGTCTACTTTGTCCGTACTTGTGTTAATTTGCGCCCTTCTTCCGAATCTGTGTCTCAGCGACTAGCTCGACAAGAAGTACTCTTAGCTTAAGTGAGTTTACTTAGTGTGTAGATTTTCTATACACTCAGGGTAGCCAACCGGGCGTTATTCTGGTTAACCTCCCTGCCTTCTACTTATCTCTTTCCTTTTTTCCAGACAGATTGGATTCTTTTATTACACACTTGTCCTTGTTACTACAGAAAATGTGGATAGCTGTTACACAATAATGAAATGCGTATACTCTGCTGTGTATTGAGGCTCATATAGGTCGAGACGGCTTGTTTCCTGAAAGAGTGCCGACAACGGACGACAGACCTTGTAAGGCCCATCAGTGTGTAAGCATGTAAGGCTTTGTGTAAGCATTTCGCGGACTTTTTGTGGGAGATCGTAGATCGAGAATACTTGGACCACAATCGGGCCGAACTTCTGGGTGTATTAAGTGAAAGATTCTTCTGCAGTGGTAAGAGCACCTGACTTGGAAGTAGGCACGGCCACGCACTATGTGGGTTAGAAACATGCGAGAAGGGCTGTGCGCGACACATCGCCCTCAAAGAGCTGTCTTTCCCACCACGCGTAGAGCACGAAACCGGCCACAGACATTGCTTCCCCTTCAATATTTCTGTCTGAGCATAAGAGGAAAGAAAATTTTTTGAGCCGGATTACAGAACGGGCTTACGGACGGCGTTCGGTGGCCTCAAGCACTATGCTTCGGCAGGAGGAGGAGGAGGAGGAGGAGGAGGAGGAGAAACTTTATTATTGCAGAAACCATTGCGCGGTTTATTCCTGGGTGGTTCCCTCTGACAGGGCTCCACTGGCGATCGCGGCTCGCCGGGCCTGGTCGAGGGTCGCCAGTTGGCTTCCCAGGTCCAGTTCGGAGAGTCTCGCCTCCCAAGACCACGTAGTGAGTGTGTGTGTTGTGACTCGTGGCGAAATTGCGTCGCCCGGACGGTCGGTACATTCGTGTGTTATGTGCGCGAGTGTCGCTGTGTGGTTGCTACACCAGGGACATGTTCGGGACGTATAACTGTCTGGGTAGATTGCGTGTAGACGAGACAAGTGTGAGTATGTGTTCGTTTGCAGGCGGCGCCAGTCCCTTGCCTGGAGTTTATTGAGAGCTTTGTGTGGGGGAGCGTATTGCGTTCTTCCGAGCCGTTGGTCCTGTAGTATTTGTTGACCTGTCAGTAATAACTCGTGGGTCGCTCGTCGGTCTGTCGGGGGCAAGTACTGGCTCTGACAGAGCTTGCCTGCGAGCCACAAACTCGGTGAAAGAGAACTCCCCACAGCCACTCCGCGTGGCCTGCATCTGCGCGCCCATTCCGCGCCGCAAATTCGGCCTCCTTATCGCGGTCGCTGAGTCGCGATCATTAAGTGCCGCCACATCATCGATAACTGCGTAACTACTGCGCCGAACGCCCACGTTGTGGTCGCCAGCTGCGGCAACGCACTGCCGCGTTTCTCGCCGTCGTTTCTATCTCTCGGCGCCGTTTCCTCCGATTTCTCGGCTGTCTGGCTTTGTTTCGAAAGCAGCTGCGGCCCGTTGTCCCTCGCGTTGGCGGTGGAGTGTGATTTATAAGCGTCCCAACAATCGGACCAGGGTGTCCGAGCACCTCGCGGCCTGCCGTTGTTCTGCTGGTCACTCGGATCGGTGAAGAACCCCGGTGAGCGCGAATCGCAGCTGACCCATATGCGGTGACGCAATAACACGAGGCCAAGTGGACCGTGAATGAAAAGCATCCGGCAGTTTGGAAATGAGTCTGCTGGCGTTGGATGCACACTCACCCTACTAGGCCAGCGCCGCATGAGGCCGGTAAATGCAATGTGTAAGCAGCAGGACCTGCGTACTGTTCAGCGCTGCTTAGTTGTTTTTTTATTTACCACCGCTGACTAGCATAACGAGAGCAGAATTTGAATGAAAAAAAGTGATCATCGCGAAGCTTGCTCACTATGCACTATGATGCACTATGATGATGTGGACTACATATCTTACTATTATCGCAATCAGCCACTATATTCACGACCAGTGACTGACTACAAAGTACACCATGAAGCGTTTGATCTAGAATCCACACTTTTCTAGTTTTCGCAAGCGGTGAGGTTTTACTTACTTTTTGCCTCACATCGATTGGCCATGCACCGTGAATTGCATGTTAAAAGACCCCAAAGGGTCAAAATTATTTTGGACTCGCCCACTATGTCATGCGTCATAATCATATCTTCGTTTTGGCACGTAGGACCCGGGAGTTTAATAGCCAAACTTGTTACAAGGATCTCATTATAATAATCATTATCACTTTCACAGCCGTCATGTGATCCTCAGTTTATTCCATATACACCACAGCAGCGAGCAATTTCTAATTTCTCCTGCCCTGCAGCCGTTCACCCCCTCCTACACCTACAAATTTCCTAATCTTATCACACTAACTAAACTTAATATTTTGGGTTAATCGCTAGCCTAGATCATATGCTCTGGCGTTGCCCCTCGTTACGAGGCACAGAAGAAATCAATGAAGACAAGTGGCTCTCCGCTATCAAGAGCCCTGATGCCGGGGTGCAACTATGGGCTGTCCAGAGGGCCCACGATGCGGCGGTCGGGCAAGGCCTGGCTGTCCCAACGTGGGAGCGGCCCGCAGCGCGCTGAGTCGCGTACCTCAGGACCTTATTAAAGTTTCGCATCCATCCATCCATCCAACCTCACCTTGTGCACCCATTTATGTTTTTCTGATAGACCGCCGGATATTTATTTAGAAGTTACATGAACTCCCGAACTCCACTGGTTGATAATAGTTTTAACTGAAATTTGGGTGAGACCGACTCGCTTCCTAATCCAAGATGTCATCACCTGCCAGTCCCCTAACGTTACGCCTATCATTCTCCGTTTTATTGCTTATAGCGCAGCATTTAGTTCCTTCCGAAGATTATCTGTTATCATGGATACATCTAGGCCCAAAGCGTACCGACACTTTGTGTTTACATCGTCTACAAAACCCACAATGGCCGATAGGCTACAAGATTGGTGTTGTATGAAAAGAGCAGTTGTGGTGAGGGATTAGCCACGTCTACAGTGGGTCAGGAGCCTAGAGTTTAAACTTCGTATTGTAAAGTCCAACCACCGAAATTGCTCGTAATTTGGTTCATCGTTCGCGTCAGGGATACGTACGCACGGACACAGGTTTCGCAACAGGAACGTTGATTGACGGGTAGGCTTGCGTAGAGAAATGCCTACCTATTTTGTTTTTCTAGTCATACGAGATAATAAAGAAACCCTGCCGTCGTTCGGTGGCACCACTCGTATTTATCGTCACCTGGCAAGCGAAACGATATCACAGAGTTCACAGAGAACCACTGAATACATTTATAGTGAACGAAGACATACACCGTTCTGCACACGACGCCAGAGAGTCAAAGAAGGTAGTTAGTGTCTAAGATATCGCTACCGAAGTGAGATGTATGATTCTGATTGTCCAGGAAAGAAAGAACAACGCAGATCCTCTTGAACGGCGTCTATCTTTAGAGATGTGCTCGAGATCAGGCTTACCCGAATGTCCGTGCCCAATCTGACCAGCGCTATGGGCTTCGGCCACTTGACCTCATCTTGTTTCAAGGTGGACAGTTTGGCAAGTGTGTTCTTTTTGACGGCAGCGTAGAAGGGGACGTCAGCACACTGCAGAGAAGCACGCGGAAGTGTTTGTTTCTGATCGCGTTGTCTCCGCAAAATGACTTCCACGGCAAACACAAGCAACAAAACGAAACACTGCCTGTTGTGGCTCCTGCACGGATAGCTCTCTCTCTCTCTCTCATGGGGCTCGCAGTCTCTTCATCACGCAACCCACCCTCCACCTCTCCTCCTTCGGCGTGTGCTGCGAAACCAGGAAGCGCCGGTCACGTGGCGGCACCTCGCGCTCGCACCACCGCAGTCTGTGGAAGCAATTCCCCGCACTACCGGTACACAGGTGACGCACCACGACGCTCCCTACTGACGCAACGGTCGTCGAGGCGGTGTGTATATACCGTACGCTATCCGCGTGACAAATGACCTTGATGGTTTCTTGGGTGAACGGGAGAAGCTGTTGGAGGGCGAGGGGGGGAGGTAGGGAGGGTAGGAGCACGCTTCTCACGCGAACGTTGCTCAGGCCTAACGAACTACTCGCGGAGTAGAAGCCCAGGCACGAAGCGAGCGCATTTCCGACCGCAGGAGATGCTTCGCAAGTGAACCCTATTAACAATAACGACGGCTTGTCTGCCAAGCGTGCATGTAGCGTGCCTCAGGAGGAGAGAGAGAGAGAGAGAGAGAGAAGGGGTACAGGAACGGGGAGGGTCAATGAAAGGCAGTGCCGTTAACTAGACCTTGTCCAGTTGGCTACCTCATATACTTGGCAAATGGGGATGGGTGTAGTGAAACAGATAGAGAGAAAACGAGAGAACGGGGATTAATCACGTAGTAAGCCTAAGCAAACAGTTTTTCTTGCAGGATGAGCGAACCAACTAGCGTCTCCGTGGCCCTCCGAAAGAACGAAGCCGGTCTGTGTTTATATGCTGCGTTGGGTGCTACACTTGCGAGAACTTCGTGCACGCCGAGGTAGGAGTGCCGTAGGCTATGCTTCTGTTGCTGCTTGCCGTGAAGAGTGGAACGAGCAGACCGCAACCGCGAACTGAGAGACTGCATATTCTAACGGCGGAATAGGATCCGTGAGGCCACTTGCTCGGGGTGCAGGCCGCTGCGTAAGAGAGGCGAAGGAGGCGCATTGGGAATCTAGTTAATCAGGTGGTCTTGCAGAGAAATTCATTGGTACTTGACTTTCTTCATCTTTTTTCTTAAAGGGGGGAGGAGGAGAAGGGACGTATTATGTTAGCTGTGTGTGCTTACGCTTCGACTAGATTTGTCACGGATTTAAGCGCGGTGACCGCAACATGATCGACCTTAGGTGCGCGTATGGTTCTGCATGTGCGTGAATGGGCGCGTTTGTGAGAGTTTGTTTAAAATTGAATGAACGGGTTTTGCAGGCCAAAAGCACGATGTGGTTATGAAGCAGGTCACACTGGGCTTCGACTAGCCCCCACCTAAATGTAAGTGCAGGAACGGTTTTGCAGTCCACCCCCATTCAAATCCGGCTACCCCGGCAGGGATTCGATCCCGCGACCTCGAACTGAGCTGCGCAACGCCATAGCCATGGAACTACTGCTGTGAGGGAGAGATCGTGTGTATGTCTGTAATTTCTGTTTCTTTGTGTTTCGTTGCGGGAAGCCAACGAGAAAGAAATAGCTAACAAAATTTACAAGACCAATAGATCAGATCAATCAATCCATCGGACACAGCTGTGGAGTGCCACTGTAGCATGACACCGCATGGGGATTCTTGCTCACAGAAGTCACACAATGCGCTAACGAAACAAATTACACAACTTCACCGCCACGGAATTCATGCGTGCCACTTGCTCGCGAAACAGGCTGCACTGCGAAGCTTCACTGCAAAGCGAAGGGTAGCCTGGCATGTAAGTCATTGTTTTGCAAGTATGTACAGGGAAGCTTTGACAATTCACGATGGCGCTGCTCTCGGTTAATGCCCTCATATAGTTTCTACCACAACGAATGTACTTTGATGCTTTTCTTTTTTAGACGAGTTCACCTAAGTTGTCAAAACTAATAAGCTTTAATATCCAACTTAAGTGCAGTAGAAATCTGCAACATCATAGAACCTTTCAATTGTATAAACTGCATCTATTCGAAGTAGAAACAAATGACTGATTTTTCCTTTCGCGTAAGCCCTTGCTTTTGTAACGCAAGCTTTGTGAAATTAAAAACAAAAACAATTCTCTTTTATTTACCTCTACGTTTGATATAATTATTCTGCCCACGAAGGACGTTCTCAATCTCGGAAAGCACCTCTTGACGAACTGCTTGATTATTATTTGGTTTGGAGGGCCTGATGCACATTTAAGGGAAAAATTAAATTTACACTTGCAAAAACGAAAATCGCGCATTTTTCTCGAACGCTGGAAAGCTGCCATTAAAAAATTACGTATGTGCAGATTGTTTTTGGTGCCCACGAAGGATGTCCAAAGGTCGAGTTCGCAAAACAATAACACTTTCATATAACTTCCCCGCTGTCGAGCTTACAAAAGAAAGGATTGTGTGGAGAAGTAACCTTCGACGACTCGCTCAAGCTGTCGCTGAACAAAGCACTGCCCAAGGCGCGGACATAACGCAGCCACCAACCACAGAAGATTACGCAAGGTGCGCGGCTCTGCAAGCCAGTGTAAGTACTTGCGTAAGCGAGCCCTTAATTTCGAAACGTTTGAGTGTTTATACCGTGTTACATTTAAAGGGACCATGAACTCCAATTTTCGAGCTTTCATTATGCATTGCACATTGAATGGAACGCGTCAACTAGGAAATTTGAAAAAAAAAGGACAAGCTTAGGCGCAGTAGATGTGAAAGAAAATTTGTTGTTTTCTGAGCTATTGAGCTCAGCGACGCGGCTTCGATCCCCTCCGCGCCGGCCGCATTCCGATGGTGGTGAAATGCAATATTGCTCCTCTATTGTCATCGTCATCGTCATCATCATCAGCAGCAGCACCCCCGAACATTTATAATCATGCATTGCTTAAAGAACCCTAGCTGAACAAGTTTAAGCCGAAGCCCCCACTACACCGTTTCTGATAATCGTAATTGGGTTTTGTTTACTTTAATTTAAAATTTGTAATAATATTTTTATAAGGTTGAACTGCACAGTAGTCCAGTAATCTTGTACACAGAATTCGCGTGTCCATCGGTAGGGTCAACCCGAGATTGTTTCTGCGGGTGCTCTTTCATTTCGTTTTTTTTTTTGTTATCATACGAAGGAAAGAGAGAGAGCGTGCCTATGTGTAAATGTATCGACCCCCCTCTACTCTCAGTTACAATGGTAAAATAAGCACAGATGGACGGCCGTACACCTGAGCATTGCACTTGAAGAACTCATTTGTACGCGCAATTACCCCAAAATACACACATTATGACGGAACATTTCTTTAGAACTTTGAACATTCTCAGCGTTTCCGATTTGACAACATCCACTACCACCTCCACTATGCTTCGAATAGTTAACAGAAAAGTCACCTTAGCAAGAGTCCCGCTCACCTGCCATTTCGGGCTGTCGATAATCAGTTGCGCTATCGCCGACTGCGGTGATAGCTAAGGTAAGTATCTAAGGTAATACCAATTACATTCGAACTACGTTAGAGTATATAGGCCACTAAACGGGAAACAACATTGATAGTAATCAAACTCTACTGAGAACGTCGTATTCACTCCTTAAAAAAAAGTGAAACACCTACAAGAATGCGTAACACTGCGCATGCGTGTAATAGACAAGTTCAAACATATAATTTTTTTCCTGAACATGGAGTCAACGATGTAAACAAAAGATGTTACAAAATAGTTTTCTTGTCTACAAAAGTGTTCTACGCTACCGTACCTTGTTCTACTTACTTTAGTTGCTCTTCTTTTATGTGACTGCACTTTGAGCTGCCGTTATGTTGTCTTCCCTTAATATAGCAATCGGTAGGGGGTAGGAGTTCATTAACAAATATTTTGGTTACCACAAGTATTTACTTTCCAATTGTACAACTCATTTATGTTGAATAAACTTTCAAACTTTCAAACGATCTCACGGCCTCTTCAGGGGAGTTCCGACATGTGATGGAAAGAAAAGAAAATTTAATTCTCTGAGCATACAACTTTGACATGCTTCGACTAACACTTCTAACCAATCATTTTTTCCAGCTGCTATTCATAAGCGATATAAATTGCATAATTCCACAGTGCGTGAACGTAACCCTTCTCGTTTATGCATATCATTAGCAACGCATCTATGCAGTCAGCCAAACGCTATCAGTTTATGTTTCTATTAAACGCCATAGTTCTGCTGCGTGATATTACTGTGTAATTGGCCTAATGACGCTGTCTAAGTGACATAAGTTACTTTCTTCCTTCGCTTTTTATATGCATGTTATTTGTTCTTGTCAGGAAGACATTTTGTCATTATATAAATGACCTTTGTTTATTGCTCATGATTGCCCTCCACCTAATTTATTGCCCATGTAGGAGCCTTTAATGGTTAAATGAAGGATGATGGTGAATGAGGGGAAATTACTCATTTTTCTGGGCCTAATGAGCGGTTGAACAAGACAGTTATTTCCTCCTAACGACAGCAATGCTTGTCTCAATTTGAGGCATACCGCAGTCCCTGCAAAAGAAAAAAGAAACACGCATCTGTCAAAGCAGCACACATTTCTACTAGGTCATTTGTCGTCTTGTTATCATAACGAAGCCTATGGTCGTAAGCCTGATTTTTTTTTTACAAGGCCAGTTACTTTCGTCCTGCAGAAGAGATTGTCTAGCGAAATTTCTCTCAAGGTGTAGGCGCACGGCAGAAATTAGAAATTTTCATGACCAGAACCTTTGATGTCATTTTGGAAATTCTTTGTATATGGTCCTCGCGGCATGAGAAGTTCTTTTTGTGCCATGTAAGTATGTCGCGCCACCATGTAGCCGTGTGTAACTTCTTTTGCTTACGTAGACATCGAAAATTGTGTGTTACTCATAATGGAATTGATATATTACCAAGCGCATTTGTTTTTTCTTTTTTTTTACATTGAGCATTTCTTGCTAACAAACCGCGATTTCTTGTGACTTTCTAACTGCTTTTCCTCTAACCATTCCAAAGATAGTGCAGTTTAAGACGGCGCAAGGGAACGCATAGTGGCACGTTAAAGAAAAGAAGTAGCTAAGGAAGTGACCAGAAAGGAAAGTGGAGTTGGCTACCTTACAAAGGGGGTAACCAAGCAGGAAGAGGACGCAGAAATATAAGACGTGAATAGCCGCACAAAGGAGGTACATGATAACAACAAAGCGCCAAAATTAACACAAAATAACACTTTGAAAAACTTACCATAAAGCTGTATAGACTCACTTGAAGCCATGAAGAACAAGGCCTTGCAAAATGTAGCCCAGTTCTTTTTTTCTCAATTCAGACATACTCAGTGCTCAAGCAAAACGAAGTCAAGACTTTAGAAGAGCAAATGACAACAGGTCAGTTAACTTAGCTGAGCGCTGGAAACGCCTCAAACATCTAGGATTCACCTAGCGCAGCGTCCTGCCTTAAGTACGTCTTATAAGTGCCGCGCTAACTGAACAGTCACACTCTTTATTTTATTCGCGAGTTTTCCAGATTGCTTACAGAAAAAAAAAGAAAGGTCAGGACTAAAGGCGCTAGCACGCGCCTGACTGTGGCCCTGATCCCAGCACAATCTGCGCTCCAGCGAAGCAATCAGGACAGCGTAAGAATGAGGAGGAAAGGAAAAAAGAAAAGGGGCGATTCGAACGAGGAATTCATGAGGCAAGATCGGGAAAAAAAGTATAAACTACAAGCTAAGAAAAACAAGCACACGACGTGCAGCCAAAAATCAGCATGAACAACGGTTTGGGCGAACAATAAAAAAGCGTAATTAACCATATTTGTAGTACTGCTATTTCAGTTCTTAACGTCACGATTTGCAGCAGTACGCATTCGGCAACAAACATAGGAATCAGCAAACAAGAAGAGACATAGTACTTTACTATGTCTTGCATATAAAAATGCTACATTATTTATTTGGCTCAAACTAGCATGAATAAGCACACTGAAACTAACATGAATAAGCGAACAGGCGTACCTCAGGCTCACGCAGACACGCGTTCCAAGTTTGTCTTTTCTGTCACCAGCGTAAATTTCTGGGACAGAAACAGGCCACGCGCAACCGACGCCGTCGACGCCGTGCTGTACTTGCTAGGAAACGTACTTCCGCGTGAGGAAACAGTGCGTATCCGGTTATCGCAAAAGAAATAATAAAAACAAAACGTTAGCACAGGTGTGGTCGCGTCGCGTTAACTAACCGAAGCGAGGGTGCCAAGTGGACACTTCGTTGCGCACACACAAGAATGATTTACGCTAAGTGACGCCGACCGGACGCCCGGCCCCATTTTGTAAGAGCAGTTCGAGGTTAACCTTAGGCGATGTCTCGGTCACGCGTCTGTTTTAACGGCGCCTTCGGGGAGAAAAGGACACCCGCGCCACCTGTCGGTCCCGCTGGAAACGGTGCAGTGTGGTGACAGCTGCAGGATGCCCATGTGACATCACGTGCGTTGTGCTGGTGGTATTTGCGAAAACATTGTATTCCTTCTGTTCGTAATGTCTACTAGTCCCATTAAAACAACCGCTCCCCTTCTTCTTTTCCGAAGGCGTTGCATGGCTACTCAGATAGCCTTTTTGCAGTCATTGAGGTGTGATTGCTTGAGCCTCCTTTGTTCCAATTCAGAAAGTCGTCTGCTTTCATTCTCCCGGAGGGTAGAGGGACCCCGGCGCAATATAATTTTAATTTATGAGCTTGTATACCGTTTGTTGTCGTTGTTGTTGTTGTTGCTGTCAGTCCTGATATAAATGCTGGTGCTTGGAAGCTGCACTGGCTGTCGCGTTGTGTTCTAGCCAAATTGAAAAGCGAAAGACGCCTGTAGATGCGCAAAAACACTAAACACACACACACATACACACAAAACACAGTCGGACAGGTACGTTTAAGATTCGACCTTGCGCATAACGTAGACTGTACTGGCGTAAACGGCGGAATTTGTGATACTGCACCATCGAAGCATGTGTGAATGTGCCTTTGGCGTGTCGTAAAACCCTGGAGGCCCGCCTGCGACTAAAATACGTTTTGCGAAATATATGAGATTTCAATAAAAAGAAAAACAAAAAGGAAACTGACGAACTATATTCGCAGCGTAGAAGATATCTTCCAACGTTCCAAGATGGAATTCCCACCTCCAAGTGCGACCACTGCATGGTCGGCGTCCGAAATATGCCTTTGCTAACGTCACCGATCGCTTCCAGCACTTACAGCACGGAAAAGCGTGGCCTCCGTGATCATCTTCACTATTCTGGGCGAGCCGACCGTCGTAAAGTGCAACGTGAACACACCTCCCGTTGCACGCACAAAATTTAGCCCTAATGGTGAACTCACGAGAAGCTTTTCTTTTTCCTTTTTCAGCATGTAAGACATTTACGATCGGGTGTACACTGTGGTCCAGGCTCAAAGGATACACGTAGCAGCATTCAAACGTATACTATTAACTTCATAGGAAAATGAATGCTTGATGTGGCGCCGTGTGTAGCTGCACCTATATCAGTAAGAAAAGAAAATGTGTTGTAAATTATTTCTGGTCGATCAATCGCGGAATACTAAACAGATGTTCTCTCTAGCAGTGCATCGTAGTATACGCTGACACTTGAACTTCCTCGAATGCCCGACGCGAGCTCCCGGCGTTTCCCTAGCACTGCACAGTACTGGCCGCGCACGGCGCAGACGGCGCCCTCGAGGCAACGGACGCCTCCGCGGCGATGCGTCGCTTCCGCTGATCTGACGGAAGCTTATCCCCACCCATATTTCACCGAAGAAGATGGCGACGCACAGCCCTACTGGCTCGGCTTGCTTATTGGCCGCCTGGCTACAGCCATCCAGCCCGGGCGTGCATATATCCAAGGGTGCACTGCGCCCTCGCCAGAGCGCGCTCTCTGAAAACAGTTCCGCAATGCTAACAAGGGTCCTCCCGCGAGAGGGCGCGATGGAGCGCACGGCTTTGTGTGTTTTTGCATTGTTCGCGGGCGAGCGCGCTTTGAACGCGGCCGGCCCGATTTGGCTCCGACTTCGGCTTCGCGTGCCTTCGCGTGTGTGTGTGTTGTACGCGCACGTGGCTGGGCTGACCCAGTGAACTGCCGCGCCGTCCGTAAGTGCCTTTGGAAGCGATGGCCACGAACTTGAGACCACGCTTCTGTGGCGATCCCATCCTCGTTTGCGCGCGCTAATAACGAAAGGTCTACGCGGCGGGTTGACCTCGACACTTATATGAGTCCCTCCCCCGCCCGTACCGCAAGGTGGAGACCAAGGTCGCTTCCTGTTTGGCTCTGTAGCGCAAGGGGCTTCACATTGGGCATCGGCCGGTCTGTTCTGGCCCGTACGCGGAATCGCCAAGGCTCTTTGGGTGGGCTTATCTGCCGTTGCCCTCGAACGATCACGGGTGATGTAGCAACGCGCTGGTATTGGTTCTTAGTTCCAGCTGAGCTAAATCTGCGCCGTGCAGCTTTCCTTAATCTTCTGGATGCTTGAGTGGGCAAGGCGTTCTGTTGCAGGGCACGAAGCCGCGGGTACGATGCCCGGCCACGGACACAGCGTTCGGATGGAGTGAGAATGCATAAACGCTTGTGTTTCCGTGGTTTGGCGGTGCGTTGAGAAATTCCAGTGGCCGAAAATCGTTCCGGAGTCACAACTTTCGACTACATTTTTTTTTTGATAACCCACTGTGCATTTTGGGACCGATAAACCCCATGATGAAATTCTAGTCCTCTTCTGGATTCTTATTGGAAAGCGTATCTAAGAAAAAAAACAGCACAGTTGATTTCCTGCAGTCAGCTAAGCTAGACGAAAGAAAAGCAAGGCCAGCTATATATGTATATATATATATATATATATATGGGTCATTCCATCTCAAGTGTACTCGGTGTTTTATCGACCATCTGCGATTCTGCTGAAAAAAATCATACTGTTTTACCTCAAAGTGCGAAGTAATTATTCAAGCGATTTTTCTTTTAAAAAAAATTTCTAATGCCCTGAGGACGCTTTGAAGATTGCGCACACAAGTGAAACTATGCCAGGTAGAAAAATTTCTACAAAGTTATTGCTTTGACCTGTTACTGCGAATATTTTTTGAAATAGTCGCCAGACGGTGCTCTTTCGTGACTATTGTCGTTTATTACATTTTGTTTTAATTTACATAATTTTTAGCCGTAAGGAAAAGTCGACAATTGCCCCTTTTTTAATATTTTTTATAAAAGAAAGTAACGTTTCCACGAGGAACATATTCACAATAGGGGCTTGGTATGTGTGTATACTAGATGATAAAAATATTTGTATAAGAAATAAAGCCTAAACTTTTGCTTAATGTTATGGTAAATATGAAAAAAATTACGTTCTGACTCAATTTGTGGCTTCATTTTCGCAATGTAGCGTTCCAAGTAAAAATATGGCATAGTTGGCATCGGATAGTATGCTTTGCTGTCTATCTATGTACAAAGATTCAAAAGTTTAAATTTTGTTTTAAGCGAGAAAAAAATTTTTGAATTGCACAATCACAAGGTTGCACGGAGCATCTCTTAGCTTTGCCTTCACTGCATAGCACGTCGGCCGGTGTTTCAGTCTCGCTCATTTTACGCGCTTCTTCTTTTTCTTTTTGAAGATGAGGTCTTTTTTGGCGACTTCAGGTTGATTTGCGGTTCGCGGGGACTGAGTTTCTGGCCATTGTCATCTTGTAAGATTATAAAATTGCAGGCCTTCTAGTGATGACAATGGACAAGATGACAAGATGACAATGGCCAGAAACTCAGTCCCCGCCAACCGCAAATCAACCTGAAGTCGCCAAAAAAGACCTCATCTTCAAAAAGAAAAAGAAGAAGCGCGTAAAATGAGCGAGACTGAAACACCGGCCGACGTGCTATGCAGTGAAGGCAAAGCTAAGAGATGCTCCGTGCAACCTTGTGATTGTGCAATTCAAAAATTTTTTTCTCGCTTAAAACAAAATTTAAACTTTTGAATCTTTGTACATAGATAGACAGCAAAGCATACTATCCGATGCCAACTATGCCATATTTTTACTTGGAACGCTACATTGCGAAAATGAAGCCACAAATTGAGTCAGAACGTAATTTTTTTCATATTTACCATAACATTAAGCAAAAGTTTAGGCTTTATTTCTTATACAAATATTTTTATCATCTAGTATACACACATACCAAGCCCCTATTGTGAATATGTTCCTCGTGGAAACGTTCCTTTCTTTTATAAAAAATATTAAAAAAGGGGCAATTGTCGACTTTTCCTTACGGCTAAAAATTATGTAAATTAAAACAAAATGTAATAAACGACAATAGTCACGAAAGAGCACCGTCTGGCGACTATTTCAAAAAATATTCGCAGTAACAGGTCAAAGCAATAACTTTGTAGAAATTTTTCTACCTGGCATAGTTTCACTTGTGTGCGCAATCTTCAAAGCGTCCTCAGGGCATTAGAAATTTTTTTTAAAAGAAAAATCGCTTGAATAATTACTTCGCACTTTGAGGTAAAACAGTATGATTTTTTTCAGCAGAATCGCAGATGGTCGATAAAACACCGAGTACACTTGAGATGGAATGACCCATATATATAACATTTTGGTCCTACGGCTGTGTGCAGTATTATCAACAAAGGTATTCAGAAGTGCAATGCTCTGTGGGGTGGATTGCAGAAGAAGCAACGCTAAGACAGGAGTTTTAAATAGGTTGACGCCAGATTGCTTACTAAGCAAGGTGCGGTAGGTTTTTCTTTTTTGCCGATTACGACATACGTACCCCTACCACTCAAACATATTACCAGCGTAGTCTGTCTATTACTTCCTCATTGAACGCGCAATGGGTGCCGCAATATAGACGGCAGAAGCTACTATGTAGTAAAGATAAACATATGATTTCCAGGAATCAAATAAAATAAAATTATGGGGTTTTACTTAGTGGGGCATTCCGGAATAATTTGGACCACCTCGAGTTCTTTAACGCGCACCTAAATCTAAGTACACGGGTGCTTTCACATTTTGCCCCCATCAAAATGCGGCCGCCGTGGCAGGGGATTCAATCCTGCGACCGCGTGCTCAGCAGCCTAACACGATAGCCACTGAGAAACCACGGCGGGTGATTTCCAGGATGACACAGCAAAGTATACGTCTCAGTGACGTTGAAAACAAAGTCAAGATTTCTTCCCAATGTGTAACTTAAGCCTGCTATACAGAAACGAAGTAAACGTCAGTCAAGAAGAGGCGTTTGCGACAGATCATGTGAACATTGATTAAAAGTGCTGTCGGCGTTGC
Source organism: Dermacentor albipictus (assembly GCF_038994185.2). Lineage (NCBI taxonomy): Eukaryota > Metazoa > Arthropoda > Arachnida > Ixodida > Ixodidae > Dermacentor > Dermacentor albipictus. The sequence goes on along the minus strand of NC_091830.1, from coordinate 23,289,844 downwards.
GTGACTAGTTTACGGATTTATTTTATAATCTTAGCACTCTTATGCGTACGTAAATCTTAACACCCTTACCCTTAAGGGGCAGGATATAACCGCCGATGGGCAAATGCAGTTTTCTTTTTGTTGTCTTTTTTGTTGCAAGTGAACATGTTGATAGCTGTGAGAGAGCACACGACACCTTCAGATAATATTAAAAAAAACTATCGCTAACAGACTGCCGTGTGATGTGGGCACTATCAGTCATTTTACACTCTTTGGGACGTATAGAGCCTCCACGCTGGCTACTTTTGTATCAAGAATACTAAGTCACACTGAGGACGGGCGCATCCTTTTAGTGAGCTCGATGCACTGTGTACGCAACGAAAAAAAATAAAGAGGGTGCGTGAACTAGATCATGATTATTGCTGCAGAACAATGATACTCCCCAAAGCGTGTTTACTGTTTTTAGAATGGTACTGCTGCGGCACTGGGAAATCAGAACTCATACGCAGTTTTCAAATGCGACTTGCCTCATTACATGTCTAGCTTGTGCTACCTGTAGTGTAATGTAAAATATTTACACCCATAAGTATAAAGGTGTTATCCACGGAACAAACCAACAACCACAAAGGCGTAAAACAAGATTTCACCGTGTAACCGCGTTTATCATGGGACACGCACTAGTATTCTAGCCCAGCCACAGCTAAGAGCCGTTGAAAGTAAGCGCTCAGTAGGGGCAGGCAAGCGCTGTTCCGGTCTCCAGGGGTCGCTACCGTCTTTGCCTCTGGCAACACCGCTTATCACGTGCACTGCGCCGCTTTGGCAGGAAACTGGTTTTGACGCGGTGGGTGTATAGTGCCGTAAGTTCGAAGTCGCGGTTGCCGGAAGATAACGCTGACCGGGCGCCGGACGCCCTGGGGCGAGTTTTATAACTCATATATCGCTCGGGCTGCAACAAGTGGACCCGAAAGTAAACTTGACGTAGTTCGATGACCGCGACTCAGCTTGAACTGCCAGCCTGTGGCTCACATTTGCTCGCTGTAGGCGGAAGCATTATGGCTCTCCTTCAGCGTGAGAAAGATGTGGGCATAGCTTCGTTAGCTCCTTGGTTTCACAGCTTCGAGCACAGTTTCCTAGAAAAGAAAAGAAATTTGAGAGGAAAGACTCACACTATTCGCCATGTTTGTGTTTACGCGGCGTTTCGTCGGTAAGGGAGTACTGAGCCATTCAGAGCCTTACCTAAACTTACACGTTTTTGACTTTAAGCAATTTTGTTACTGCGCAAATTGATCATATTCAGTAAACCATTGTGGTATTCTCGTAGTTGCATGAATTTGCTATGATATTCTATATGTGCGCGAATGCTTACATCCCTCGTTCGGTAAGTGATGCGTATAATGTTGCAAAGAACGTTTGAAGCCACCAATGTGAATATTAAACAAACCCGTGTAATGTCAAATATTCCCATGGCAGCTAAACGATGGCAGCATTGTAGTGCCCTCTAGTAGTCCTGGTCCAGGCCTATAAGCATGGTTTCAGGCAAGGGTCTGTGAAACAGTGTTCCAGGAAACAGATACAGGTATGTGGAACACAGTTTGGGCAACAGTGGCTGTTTCGACGTAACACGGTTGTACATATGTACTGCTTCGCGTAGTTAACAAGAAAGAGTTCCAATGTATAGAACGACGTTCCAGGTGTTGGAACTTTAAGGGGATTGGGGGGAATTTTCTTTTGACAGGGAAAATAAATTTTATTGATGTAGTACCAGCTGTTGGCAACATAATGTGACATCTTCGAGAGAATACGCATCCGAAGAGGAAGACCTTCGAAACAAAGCAATATAGCGTGACACGAGCGTTAAAACCTACATGATCTGACAACACACACAGACGTAGAAATTGTACCGAGCATCGTTTTCGCCAGCTAAGGCTACTGCAGAACTATGTCTGCGCTATGTCGCCTGCTACCAAGAGCTTGTCCGATGTCTGTACCCCCAATGTCGCCAGTGCCGGAGGAAGTGAACTCAGTGGCGTAGCTAGGTCGTCTGGCACCCGGGGCCCTTAGCTCTTCTGTCAGCCCCCCCCCCCCCCCCCCCCGAGGTGTAGTCGAGGAAGGCGAGGACATCGACAATTTTTGGGTGTCTTCGGACGTATATGACACCCCCCCTCCCCCCCTTCTGGCCCCGTGCACCCGGGGCCCACGGCCCCCCGCCCACCCCCCTCCCGTTGCTACGCCACTGAGTGAACTCGGTAGCAACAGGCGCCAAACGCAAAAAAAAAAAAACGCGGTGAAGGCGGCGGGTTCTGCAGCGTCAAATCGAGGACGAAAGTGCTGCGGTTGCTGAACTGGCGCAGAAAGGGCAGACAAATAGGGAAAACGATATGTTTCTGCTTCTTTAATTCATAGAGCACTTAGCGACTCCGACCGTCCCGCCCACCCCCTCTGTTTACCCGCAGCAATGCTCGATCCAATCCAAGAGAAAAAACAGAGAGGAAAGAAAGCATGTTTCACGCAGTTTCGCATTACAACGCACGTACGCACACACACACACATACAAAAATAAAGCATCGTATACCTTCAAAAGGAAACGCACACACAAACACTACATCGCACTTGTAATGACGCAGAAGCCCAACCTTCAACCTTCGAAAGCGTAGATAACTATGGTATCAAAAAATAATCAAGAAAAGCAAACACTAATTTCAGAACCACTACAACTTTACTGGACAGATCTACTTTTAGCGATAACATTATCGGCCTCAGTATAAGTAATCACATTAATTCTCTTAAGCGACAGCTGTGACAGGCGATGATAGCGCATTTGCCTTAGCAAGCTGCGTCATGTTTCCCTGCGCTGTCGGTATGAATGCGATCAGAATGTCCCAGATTGTGCTAGCTGTTGAATCCGCAACCTGAATATTTACCTAAGAGAATGAATTATTCAGGCACATTATAAGCTGTCTCTAGCCTTCTCGTACTGACAGCGTTGGCCGAGTGCAGGCCTGTCATTTTGATGACACAGTCTGCAGGAGACTGTCAATACAAAAAAAAAGGCACTAGAAAGCCTATTTCTTTTGCCGTTACGCGGTTCATAGAGTTTTGAAACGGGTTCCAAGGAAGAAATCGATAGAGATTATTCGACAAAATGGAGGAAATTATAATCCTGCCGGTCGTATCCGGATATTACGTAAACCTAAAAAATAAACAGCAAAGAAAAATAAATACGCAGTGTAGAACTCGATGTAAGCGAAGCTTTCTGCGCTGTTCGTGTTGATTGACGACAATTGGTGGCGACGTTGACGGCGTATGTTTAATTTCTTCAAACTTTAGACCAACACTAGAGTGGTGAGTTGATGTTAAACGTCATCTTGCGTGCAGAAAACACATTACTTTAGGGGTGGTGTTTGCATGAGGCGTTGTTGTGCGCCATGCTTCATAACGTCTGAGAGGATTGAGCATATTCATTGCCTCACATGGCACATCGCACGGTGGCACGAGTGTTAAATTTTAATCAAATTATGGGGCTGTACGTGCCAAAACCACAATTGGATTATGAAGCACGCCGCAGTGTCGGACTCCACATTAATTTTGACACCATGGTGTTCTTTAACGTGTCCTTAAGAGGAAGCTTTAGCTCGGGCCCAACCCCGACGCGGCCTATTCAAATACATGTAAAAACGCTAAAACGTTTTTCTGAGATAACCCCTGGACCAATTTTAATGAAATTTGTTGCACTTGAGAGAAAAAGTTAAATTATAGTGACTGTTGGAAGTGGAATTTTGATTTAGGGCTTGAATTTTGTTAAAAAGATTTTCAAAAATTCAGACGTTTGAAAAAAAAAATAGAAGCACGAAGTTTACAAACAAATAGCTCTGCATCAAGAACAGATATCGCGATTCTGTAAACGGCATCCATTAGACCATTCAAAGCGGACAAATTTATTATGTCAGTGTACATCTTACGTGAATTTGTTACGTTGTTTACGAGGGTTCTGCAAGAGTTGTAATTACACATTTCTCCATTTTTTTAGGTTCATGTGTAACATATCAATTTTGTCCGCTTTAGATGTGCTATCAGGTACAATTCACAGAATTGCGATATCATTTTTTCTTGCTGAGTTACGGAGTTGTAAACTTGATAGTATCGTTTTCTGAAAATTTGCGATTTTGGCCAAATTTTTATAAAAAATTGACGACCTAAATCGAAGATTCGAAAGCAACAGTCACTGGATTTTAAGTTCTCCTTTTAAATGCAGCAAACCCCGTCGAATTTGGAGCAGTGGTTGCCTAGAAAAACGAATTCTTCTTTTACATGTATTTAGATAGGAGCACCCGAGCTAAAGCTTCCTCTTAAATCCAAGTGCGCGAGCATTTTTCATTTCTACCCCCGTCGGCTGCTGCTGCGGACGGTATCAAACCGGCGACCTCGATCGACGCCATAGCCGCAAAGCTGCCGCGGCGGGCACAAGAGGGCTCATTTGACGCGTGACCGCTTCCGTATTGCTGCCTAAGCCTTGCGGGGCGTTTTAATGCGCCTCTGCTTCCGAAAGCCCTGCGGAAGTTGTCCATTTGACAAATTTGCATGGCGTTTCCTTTTAAGAAATAGCAGAAACGTACCGTATCGTACCGTACCTTGAGCTTAAATTCAAGCCGTTTGCCCGCAGCCATAGTCGTGTCTTTAGTAGCAACGTTTCCTTGCCTTCTAACGTCTACTTTTCCCAATCCTAACCCCAACCTCTGTACGAAAACTGCGAGCGAAAAGTTGCAACTGCGTCCCTTCTGCCCATTCTCCGCCTCATCTCCCCCTCTTCTCTGCTATTTAGCGTCCCTCTGCCGTTCCACATTAGTAGAAAGGTGAGCGCTGCAATTTCAGCAATGCTTTTGCGGGAGTGACGGATAATTATAGCTGTCGAGAGGCTAATGCGACGACACCCAAGGAGCTCCAGAAGGCATTGTGCACATTGGACGCGGTACAAAGGTCCAAACGAGCTTTTTGCGCCACCGTTCCTCTCTACCGCGCTCCTGACATGTATGCACGCGCTTTGAAGCACCTCCCGAAGCGGTATGACAGACAGCAGCAGCAGCAGCAGCAGCAGTGGGAAGGTCGAAGGAAGGAACAAAAAACGCTTCGCTTAAAACAACAAAGTTGTTGTCATTCTACCAACCACAAACGAAAAATTTTGTACGTGTTTTAGGCGAGCTATCAAGGAAGCAAAAATTGCCGGAAGCCACTTCAGGACAACATTTGTAATGTAGCATATAGATAGTCATTGATACCTGCCCATACGCAGGCAGTTTTTTTCATAGTGCAGATGTGGAAATATGAAGGGGAAAAAAAAGGTGCACTGATGGTTGACAGTGATATCGTTTCTGTGGGTTGAACGACGACGCAAAAAGGATAATAATAATACTGAATAGACACACGTAAATAAAACAAATGTATCAAGCAGAGGGCATTTCGCGGTCACAAGTGGGCGTATTCGCTGAAGCGAGAAGAGAAAATAGCCCAGCGCGGACAATTCGTGTGCGTAGGAGCTAATTTTCGTTATCTGTAAGGGGGCGAGTCTGGGTGCGTGGGCAGGATGTAACTCTGCCGATTCCTGTGCGCCTCCATGAAAGAGATGCGGCCCACCACTTTCCATGCCCTGGCTGTTTGGTAAATAAGTCTGGCAAAGTAGACGTACAGTCTACTTGCAATTTGAAAGCATCGTAGTCTAGGGTTTCCTATCCGCCATCTACGCTTTCGCGAGAAATCGATCCGCATTACATGTTACGCTTACTGCTGAGGCCAAAAGCATCGCGAAAGGGAAGTGAACAGAAAACGCTCGTCGACGCTTGTTTATGTACATAACACTGTTTTCGTTTTTTTTAAATTTCAGCTTGCGCAGTTCGTGGTACACAGCGGGTCAACATCATCGTTTACCATCGGCAACATTTGCAGTAACCACGTGGCTGTTGGCACTTTGTTACAGCAGCGCTAGAGCAGCGACATATAGATGACAAGCTCACGCTTTGATAAACATCAGACACTAACCTTTAGATGCAAAAAAAAATAATTGAGGAAACTGAAATGAAAAACAAAACTGTATTTTCACTATATTTGAGAACAAGGAATTAGGACTTTATTTGGCACATTGCTCTGACGCATAAGCAAGAACGACGCGCTCGTCTGCGGTGCATCCCTTCGATCAAAAGTGTAGCGAAGGGCTTCGCAACATGTCAAAGAGAATGAAGAAAGATAACATTGTTTTCCGTGTCGTTGTTGCAATGCCGTTGTCATCGTGTCACCGCCGTCGACATGCAGCTGTCGACGTAGTTTTCGTTGTTATCGTTTTCTTTTTTGTTTTTCTTTTTTGACGCCATCTTCGCGGCATTGCCGCCGTGTCACAGTCCCCGAAAACGGCACGATCTGTCACGGTACTTTTCGTGATACCGTCTCGTCACGTTGCCGTCATGCCGCAGTTCTTGACGTGTCATCCTCGTAGTCGTTACTGCACCTTCATGAAGCGCTTGTCGTCGTCAACCGTGTCGTAGTCGTCGCACTGCAGTTGTCACGTGACCGTCGTGGCCATTATTGCAGCATCATCGTGTACGCGTTGTCGTTGTGTCGTCGAGGCAGTTCGTGCATTCAAACAATTCCCTTGAACACTGTTCTGCGCACAGACATTAGCGCTAACGCTTAAAAAGACGCTGCTGAGTTATTTAAAGGAAACAGGATTGTGGAACAAGTCATGACAGCGGAGCACTGCGCACTGTGACGTTGTACGTGCCTACATCGAACACGGACACGGTGACGATGTTGTGTCCTGACAGACTGCGCCAACAGCATCCACGCAGTCTCCCATTCTTCACCCGCGTACCTTAAGTACTTCTTTTCATTTATTTCATCTTTCGTATCCTCTTTTCCCTATCCTCAATGCACGGTAGTCTACCGCAGATACCCTCTGGTTAACCTCCTCGTCTTGCCTTTGCTTCTCTCTCTCCTTATCTCCAACATCGTACTCGAACACAGAGGTCACAAGTCATCCTTTGCTTGAAAACAAATTCCGTGCTCTCTGCCATATTTCCTTATCTCTGCAACGCCTCCTGCCAACCCGTTCGCACCACCACCTCTTCAAGTATCGCCCGGGGGGACTTGACCGAAGGGCTTCTCAATCAGGCCTTAATGAATACGGTGCCCCAGCGCGGAGCAGATGAGCGAAGACGTATCGGAGGCGTGTCTCAGTAATGGCCACCGAAGGCTATCTCTACAAACACGCACCTCACAGCCAGCTTTCCCCACTGCACGGGCTGGAAGAAACGAAAAAAAGAAACTGGAGGCTGGCTGGCTATAAGCAGCTACGGTGAGAGCACGAGCCATTTCTCTCTTCGGACAGAGTGTTCGCCTTCATAGGGCCCGGCATTCCCTCAGCGATTTAGGAGGCGACCCCCGTTACGTTCACTGCGAGTCAGGCCACCGTTGCCGGGTTATGGCTGCTCCGTAAAGCACATCTATACTGGGATCTCTAGGGAGAGCAATGTAGGCTCCAGGTCTTCCTCGTTGGTAGGGTATACGTTAGCGTGTGTGTTCGCGTGTGTCTCGGTCATTCACGGCGATGCTCTTTTGGCGAGCAGTTAACCCGCTTCTGTTTCGCCTGGCGCTGCTTGGCTTAAGGGCTGTCGCTTTGCTTTAGCTGCATGGAAGAACGGCGAAGTGTACGGTCATAGTTCAGCTTGCGCTCACACAGGTTACGCTCGATTTTGTTGTTTGTCGTGTAAGTGTTTTATCGGGCGGCTTTCATCCCAGGAACGGCGAACGCCTGCACGATGGTTCGGAACTTTTTCCAGATTCAGTTTCGGTTCTGTGTACAGTCGTTTGGCGCGCCCAGACTCCATGGGATACTCCTGCGCAATGGCCTGATCGTACAACTGATCAATTGTACTAAGAGCAAAATTATTTGTTATCGTAGAGCTATGTATGAGGACGAAATCACATTCCGATATCCACTTCACCAAACCCTTCACTAAGCTGAATTTATGTATTTCATTTATAATACCCCCCCCCCCCCCCCCTTGGGAGCACCCCGATGCGATTCTATGTGTGTGTGTGTGATGGAAGATAGGAAGTATGTATACATGCGACAAAAATAAGACAAAGGAAATCAAACTAGCAAACAAGAGAAAGAGAGAGAGAGAATAAACATTTATTTCTTAAAGCAAGTAGAAAATTTCCTCGCTGAGTGGGGCCCTCAGTCCAGGGTTCCATTGTCATGCGCGACTTCGCGAGCCCGCTGGATCAGCCGTTGCTGTTCCTGCTGGCTTGTGCTGAGCAGCGCAGACTCTCAAGAGGAAAGGGTAGGGTTGGGTATAGGAGGAACACCTGAAGGGTTAGGGCATTCCCATATGGAGTAATACACCGTGGGTTTGGCCCCACAGTGGGCACAATAGGAAGGGTACAGGGTGGGATGAAAGATATGTAGCATGTGGAGACAAGGAAATGAATTGGTCTGCAGTTGCCGCCAGACAGCGGCATCTGCCCTATTAGGCGAAGGATGAGGAAGGGGATAGTTATGGCGACTTTGACGGTAGTAGAGATGAAGTGGAAAGGCAGGGAGGTTAACCAGATATTAGTCTCCAGTTTGCTACCCTATACTGGGGTACGGAGGTAGGGGTTAGAAAGAGGACAGAGAGGAAAATGTTAAAAATAAAAAGAAAGCATACTGACAGATATTGCAGAGCTCGCAGTGCATTGTTATACAGCAAGTCAGAAGATGTGCACAATGTCATAATTACACAAAAGCACTAAATATGCGGAGTGACAGCATATTACTGAAGCTGATCACTTTCCAGTCATTTATTGTATAATGCCAAGTTCGATGTTTTTAAAGCAGTTTCCACAGGCAAGCTCAGTCAGAGTCCCAAAAGAGACATTAAACTTGGCTACATTTAACTATAATACTTATTCATGATATTCCGTAAGGCAACCTGTGCGGTCGAAAAAGAGGTTATGTACTGCCTTCATTGATCCTATTTTCAGGGTTTGTTTACGTCAAGGCTATAAATTATGTTGATTATATATGCATTTTCTGTTGTGTATGCCAATATTCTTATGATGCTATATGAGGAAAAAATGCATTATGTAAGGAGTCTGAAATTCTGAAGACTACTTTGCATCTCCCCCTCTCCCCTAGAGAATCTCGGGAAGTAGAGGTTTTTAATGTTGTCTACCATTATTTGTTGTTCAAGCTAAGCCCCTGAAAATCTTTTCGTTGTTACCGTAGTTATGCAAGGGATTTTTACGTACGCTATAGCCAGTGACCTAGTTTGTCTAATGATGCATTTCATCTAGCGTTAAGCTATATTCGTACAATAACTGGATGTTGTGGAGAGTCGGGTGGCAAACTTGTTGCTAACATCTACATTATTATAATAAATCGATCAATTACGTCTACAAGGCACAATAAGCCACACTTGTCCCCTTAACAACATTCTTATAGAGCACCGCCTCTGGACTTTCCTGGCAGCAAGATAAAATTTATCAGAGAAAGTTGCCTACGCAAAGTCTCTAGGCAATATTTACACTGTTTGAATTGATTTATACCAGTGTTGAAGAGGCACACATTGAGACTGATTGGTACGTTTGACCATTCATACGTGCCACACAATATGCCAACGGATGGCAAGTCGAATAATCACACGTCATTCTTGTACTTTCTAGAAATTAGCTCTTGACACAAATTGTTATGTGTTGCTTTCATAAAAGAGTTTTACAAGGAGTAAAACATCTTTTATCCATAATAAAGGGAATCTGGACACAAGAAGGGCTAATATCTATTTCTTTATTTCGTCTAGAACGCCTCGTAGCAATGAACTGTCATATTGTGATGTAAGTGAGACATATGAAGAGAGACAGGCAGGTTACAGAGTACATAAAAAAAAAGAAACTGTTTATTCAGAGAGCAAGCGCCTTGAAGGCAAAAAGAAAGAAAGGAAGCTTTCCCTTTTTTTCAATATCCCGTCTACTTTACTAAAATCTCATCGGTAAGACTAGAAATAATAGTAATCCAGAACGGCATATTTCTGAATCCCGTAGTTGAGTCCCAGATTATTTTATAGTGATACAAACTTGTTGCTTGTTGGCAAGTTCTTAACATAAATTATAAGACCCTGGCGAAACCCGTGATTTCACTAGACGTGCAGTGCAGAAATTTCAAGGGGGACGCCACTAACGGTAATCTTTAGCCTGCTGCTTGCCTGCCCTGGCATTGAAGTCACGTATCAGTTCAGTGTATTTTGTTTTGACTTCACCCATCGCCGATTCCACGTCTTCATAGAAGCTTTCGACGTCCTGGTCCACATAACTGGATGTAGGGGCGTAGACCTGTACGACCTCCAATTTGTAGCTCTTATTAAATTGAATAAGAAGACCTGCCACCCTCTCGTTAATGCTATATAGTTCGTGTACGTTACCAGCTATATTCTCATTAATCAGGAATCAGACTCCTAGTTCTTGTCTCTCCGCTAAGCCCCGGTAGCACAGGACGTGCCCGCTTTTTAGCACTGTATATGCTTCTTTTGTCCTCCTAGCTTCACTGAGCCCTATTATATCCCATTTACTGCCCTCTAATTCCTCCAATAGCACTGCTAGAGTCACCTCACTAGATAGTGTTCTAGCGTTAAACGTTGCCAGGTTCAGATTCCAATGGCAGCCTGCCCTGATCCAGGGATTCTTAGCACCCTCTGCTGCGTCACAGGTCTGACCGCCGCCGTGGTCAGTTGCTTCGCAGCTTCTGGGGACGGAGGCCGCGGTCTGATTGTTGTATTTATATAGGAGGTTCGTGGCCAAGTACTGCACCAGGGTGAACGATCCTGCCCTGGTGAGGGAGTGCGTTACCGGTTCTGGTCACCGGGATGAGGGCGCATTCCAGGCCTGTTTATGCAAGTTTATCAACACGCAGATTTTTTTTTAATCCGGTGGAAAATTGCGCGGCACCGGGATTCGAACCACGGACCTCTTGCACGCGAGGCGGATGCTCTACCTCTACGCCACCGCTGCTCCTAGGTTCATTTTATAAGGTTTATTAAGGTTCATATAAGGTTCATTTTATAAGATCAAAAAAAAAAACGACGGAAGCACATCCCCTACGAAAACACCCGAATCCGAAAGGGTTAAAGCGTCCCTCTTTGGCGAGATTCATTCTTTTCTAGAAAGAAGCGGGGTGGGGGTATGCGACACACCGCCAAGAACGAGACTACAGGTAGCGCGAGGCGTCTTCGAAAGCGGAGCGCGCGCGCGTTCCTCCGGCGAGAACGAGCCGAGACCGAGTGCGGGCAGGCCGAGTGAGAGCGTCCGCCGAAGCGCTAGACAACAACCCTTTCACGCCGCTCCCGAGACGAGGTTATGACGACGGCGGCGGCGGCGTGGATATACGCGCGTTAAGAGCGTTCCTGACCCGGTTTCGTACTCAGCCAGCCGGCGGCGTCTCCAGAAAGAAAAGCGGGGCCGAAAGTAGGCGCCCTAATTAGCGCATTAAGTCGCCCAGCTCTCACCCTCTCTCTCTCTCTCTCTCTTCCATTGGAGTGGCCGGCGGACGCGGCGGAATTCTTTAAACACCGGCCGGCAAGTCGAGCGGGCCGGCGGCGGATGGGGCGCAGGAAAGGACAAGCAAGAGACGGTGTGAACACTTCCAGGAGGGGGTGGGTTGGGTGGGGGGATTACTCGATCGTCTTTATCGGAGTGTCACATCGGCTGAAGGTCACGGTCTCTCTCTCTTTCTCGCTCCATCTCTTTCTCGCTATCATGAGACACGACACTTGCTTCAGGCGCTGCAGTATCTCGACGGCGCTACTGCGCCTAAACGATGGGCGGTCCCCATGGACGCGTCGCATTGCGCAACGTCGGGTGGTGCTCAGTGCTGGCCCTAACTTCGCCGCGTGCTGGTTTGCGAACGCGTAGCCGGGGACCGGATTCACACATCATGCGAAACTCCCGTCTACATACTCATATAGGGCTTATTGGCATAAGTGCACGTACCGTAGCTTTCTAAAGTAACGGATGCGACATCTTTTTCTTCAACCAGAACCAGGCATGGCTTCAAGGAACAATCCTCACTAATTCTTGCCTAAGGCATTGTTGGGCACCAGAAAAAACGTCCTCAAGAAGAAACGGCAATGACATATTGGCTATAGCTGATGCAAAATTTGAGATTTAGTGCGGAGGGGGGTCAGTTTCTTCTGGTAACGAGTGTATATGATAGTTACAGTCAAAAAGAAATAGTGGTGCCTCTTGGACATACACATGTCGAACTATCGGTCACCATAGGTGACCTAGATTGTATGAGTAGGACCGGAAGACTAGTGACTTCAATACAGCGAGTGACGTAGTGACTTGCACTTCTTCACTGAGACTACGTGTTCAGCAGTGGAACTACATAGTAGCTGTGCTACCGCAACGGGTAAAACAAACCATAATAAATACCCAGTTCTATAAATAGCAGGCTAGAAAGGTATATGAAGGCTAGACAAACTTCAAGCACTGCTCCCTCTTGCGACCATGAAATGGTGCCTCTCGCATGCACGAAGTATATAAATATGCGTCCTGTAGTTTGATGCATAAGCGAGTATCATCCTTTTGCGTGGCAAAATATCACATAATTATCCCATGGAAGACGTGGCAGATCTAAGTCTGTCTGCGACCTAACGAGCGGAGTGACACGTCTGTGTGACCGGTGGCCGCAGCACAGCGCTTGCGCTCGCGCCCAAAAACATAGTGCGTGACGCATGCTGAAAGCTCAAAGGTGCAAAGATGCTGCGTCATTCGACACAACCGTACCTTCACGTGTTCTATTTACGATAGTTGAAGCAGTCATTTCAAATAAAGTGCAAGGTCGATCCAAATAGGTCGCGAAGCTTCGGGCGAAAAGCGGTTCAGTACAGATTGTCACCGACATCAGCATGGGGGGTTATGGGAGCAGCGATTGAAGCGCGACTATGTTTGGAGGGAACAAACATTGGGAAAGAAAAACGCGTTTTTTAATTCAAACGAGACCCACTTAGATTCATTCAACGAAAATAAAATTCCTAGTCAATTTTATATATTCGTGATGAGTTAAGAAAATACGTTTCATTTTTATATTATTAATAAATGCATTTCTTTTCGGCGCCCATCGCTACAGGGGGCGTTGACGCCACTATCACTCGCAGTGCAATGCACGTCTTGAAATGGACAGAAAGGCGCACTCGTATCACCTGTTGAAATACGCCCCCCTCACAATTTGTGCTTTCTTGCTTGTCGAAGTTTGTCTGAATTTGGTGACGCAGGTAGCTTCACTGCTTCTTAATCTATTCAGTCAAAAGTGAGTTACGACCGCCAGATAATTGTGTAGTTGTTTTCGTGTGACTGCGCTGGCCGACGGGCTTGGCATCCGACAAAAGGATCAGCAGTTTACACCTAAAGCTTTCGTCGGCCTCCAAAGAATGTATGTTCCATATGTTCTGTGTAGGGATGCGATTTCGACAACCGTACGGCTGGCCTTCTCCTGCATCGCTTTCCACGCTGAAAGCTCGAAACGCCCATCAAGCTGAATGGCGGGGCATTTGAATATATAGCTCCAAAAGAAGAACAACAAAACAAATTTCGCGCCTTCGAAAACGAAATGACGTCACTTCTGCTTTTAACGGACATGGCGTCACGTTATTTTTGTTTCCGCCGGAAGTGTTCCCACCACATACAGATGGCGCTAAGCCCCATGAACCGGCGATGGACCGCCATGTTTTGAACGTATGGGCTCCTATGGAAGCTTCGCTACCAGGTACATTTACCTTGTAAAGTGTTTCAGATCAGGATAACTTTGCACTTGGAAACGTCCGGAGTGACACTTCTGTGCCCGCACCACTTACGCTGCTTCTGCGGTGTTGGCTTAAGTGTTAAACGGACTACAGTATACTGCAGTATAGTTGATGTGTTGAGAGCAACAGTTTAGGCTGCGGTACGTTTACGAGCTTCACTTCACTGGTGCTTCAACAATTAAGATGGATGCATGCGACAGGGTATAAGCAAAGGCAATGAAGGCTTTTGTGAAGCGCCTGCGACAATATTTCAGTTGCAGCTAAAATGTCAATCGATTAGGAATAAACCGCCAAAGCAAGCTTTGCTGTCAGTATAGCAGCTTGGCCTACATTTTCACGGGACCTACTATATTTTCTTTTTCAGAAGGTCACTTTAGAGATACTGGCAAGGTGACTAGACGTCTCGATATAGCCGTACATGTCCCTACTTTACTAGCGTACAGTTCCGCTGTCCCGCATTGTACTTGTGGGACGGTGTTTTTCTTTTTTCGCATTGACCTTCCCGGACCCGGAGTTTTCCGGAAATGCCTGCCTTGTGGTGCCGAGTCGACTGTTCAGCTACTCAGGTGTAGTGATGCCACCTTGAAGAAGACACGAGACAGAGGCCGCACTCAAAGCGCAACATTGCCGGAAGTGACGCAATAGAATCGGCGATAGTGACCTAGATATAGTCCGCTGTACCTGGGGTGCAATCTTACAATGAGTCGGAAAGCGAAGCGTCTGCTTGGCCTCGCGTGATTTACTAGAATCGCTCTTTCGTCAGCAGGAACGCCATTCTGATAAAGCGCTCGAAGTTGAGTGAGCGCGTGACCACGAACAGTTCGTGCGTATTTTTCGATCACAAGCGCCAGTGTACTTCACAGTGCGTAGGCTAAAAAAGCGGCAGCCAAGCCAAAGCGCACTTACCAAGCCGTCTTCGTGTAATCTTGCTTGTCGTGCACGTGCTGTCATGTGGAATAACGCCGAAACGCAAGTGCAAACTTAGCCAAGAGCTCGGAAAATAGATTCCCTTCAGGCGAAGGACACCTGGAATAAAAGTTGTAATTCTGTTTTACCTGTGCCCCCGACAGTGGCATCAAACAGAGAGAGAGAAAAAAAAAAGAACAAGAATTACCACCGACACTATTACTACCACTTCAACTGCAAGCAAACGAGGAACAACAGCAAATAGCAACAGGGCGATTACTTCTGCTATACTACTACTTAACCGCGAGAACAGTCTACGACAACAGCAACAACAGCTTCATATTTCGCAAACGGGACCTCATCGCTACCGAGTCGTCCAAGGCTGCAAAAGCTGCGCCGTGGTCCTGTTACCCGGTTTTCGAGACGCGTACCAGCACTTGCACCGAGCTACGTAAGAGGGGCCGCCAGGCCCACATAACGCGCCCGTTCTGCTGCGGCACTTACCCGTCCGAGCCTAATTGTGCAGCAGCGGAGCATTTCTAATTCACGTGGAGACCCGTGCGCGCTTTTCCTTTCCTGGATGCCGCCTCGGATTCGTGCCGTACGACGAAGATTCGCTGTCGTATCACATCGGGCTTGGAGCCACCGCGCCCATCGCAGGGTTCCATCGGGCCTTCTCGAATGAGCAAGGAGTGGCCGAGCGCGCCACCGAGCAAGGTGGGGAAAAAATTGTGGCGCGGATCGTCGCATGGCGAGAGAGAATTGCGTAATGCTATCTGTGGAGAGCGTGGCGGGACCCATTGAGAAGCGATGCAACGTGCCTACGTGGCCGCCATTTTCTTTTTTTCGCGTCGGCAATCACGTTCACGTGACACGGAGCTCCCGCGTAATACGTGATGCGTACGTATTAAAAGAAGAAGTCAGACATTCGCTGCGTACGAGGAGGATAAAAAGGAAGAAATGTGAACGCCAGAGCACTGCCGCGCTTTGTACCGTTTGGAAGACATTAGTTCTTCATGAAGAGCTTATCGAAGAATATAGCCGAGCCATAGTGGGGCACTTCAGCACCGTCATTTAGAAGCAATGCTGTTAGTCCGGAGCATCCAGCGTTCGTATTCAGCTTTATTCCGCATGCACATGGGAACAGATGCAGACAAAGCACAAGTCTCTTTCGTAGCCATTTTTCTCCTATTATCTCCATGTATGTACAGCCGCATGCAACGACAATCCTAATTAGGACACCCATTATCGCGGATATGGTATCGAGTAGAAAAACTTCCCATCCTCACCATCGTCTTACTTACGGTAATGGGCCTAACGGCTCCAGAAAAATCTGGTCTGACACTTGCCATCATCCCATTTATCGTCCACTGCAGGACGAAATGCGGAGGTTCTGCAGTTACCCCTGTCTTATCGATGCTGAATATTGGGCGAGTTTGCATAGCTTACTTGTCCTAATGATAGCGCAACAACTACGCAAAAGCGAAACGCACTCTTTTGTGCGTACGTGGCTGCTCTTTTGTGTTGCATGGTTATCGCGTTATCTTTCGGCAACCCTGTCCTGAGCCAGGAGACAGCATCCACCGTTTGCCCGCGAAGTTCCTAATTTAATCACGCGAACTTATTTTCTACAGTCGTATACCTTGTTTCTCTTTCCTTGGCACCCATTACAAATACTGGCAGATCACCGACTACCTGCTCTGTTCATTACATGGTCTACCCATCTGCATTCCTTCATCTAAAGCACAACAGAAATGTTATCTGTAAATTTTTTCTTGCTCTACCCTACACCGTATATTTCATGTTTCTTAACGTTAGGCTTAAATTTCTCCTTCGAGCGATCTTTGTGCTGCCCTAAGCTTCTTCACTGTTTGTAAACGTGAAGACGCTTATGTGCAAATGTTCTGTCATTATCGAATATTCGAAGGAACCAACTATAGCCTTCTCAAAAAAAAAAACACTAATTCACCTTGGAGACTTCGAACATTGGCTCGCGCACATAACACATTGCCATGCCGCTCACGTATCATACACACTGTGCCTTTGTTTTTACCACACGTTTCACTTGATCCACTTCATGCAGCATTGGATATAGGAGCGACTATAAGGGAAAAGAACAACAACAACAAAACAAAGATGGTATACATTCCATTCTCACGATCTGCCGTGGGCGCAGTCACGATGTCGATTTGCGTATGCGCACTGCACATGTACCTTGGATGATGTAACCAGAAGCACGAGCAACCAAGGGACGATATAAGCGTTCGTTCGATTCTCGCATGTGCGTTCAGTTCGTGTGCAGGGCGAAAACGCTAGCAACTTCGCCCGTCGGTCAGTAGCGTTATTAATTACCGCTGACGTGTAAGCGACCTGCAGCGTGATACCCGCTGTATAACGGGCGCTATTTTCGGCACCTTGGTGGCTCTAAATCGTGACCACTTCGGGCTGGTCGGGAAGGCTTACGTAATGAGGCTTTAGATGTGACGCGGTACATGAGTTTAGAAGACGCCCAGAAGAGATACCGTTGCGTAATACACAAAACAATAAAAAAAATCACGATCCTGCATCGCAAAGTGTACCTCGATTCACGCGTGACATGACTATGTACGTGTCGCAGCCCACTGTGCGACATGAAATGGTTATTTCGTTCGGCGAGTTAAGGGATCCAGGGGCCAATCAAATTCCTGTAGTGGATACGAGTTTTCGCTGGAATATGCATGTCGTATTTTGTTTGTTCTTCAATTGCAGCACACAGAGGGGAAGTAAGGCTACATCAAAGCCGGCTCTTCTTGTACACAGTTGAGGGCAGTGTGACTACCGATTTTCCCACAAATACAGCCACCCATTCCACGAACACAAGCATACTAAATCTGCAAGAAAAAAAAAGCAATACATATCAGCAGTTTCCTACAAAGCTTACTAGAGGGCGCTAGTGTCTACGGGAAATGTAAGCATGATAGTTGTGCCAGTACCTGAATGGATGATTATTTGATGTAATTGATTAGTACATTGGTATGATTATTAGTACATTAGTAGCCTAAGCTTTGTTCTTCTGACTTCAAACTTTGAAGGTGATATACATCAAAAAGAACAAAAAAAAAGCTTTATAAACGCCACAACTTGCAATGACCACGCGCACGCACACAGACAAGCTGCCTTGCTGTATTTAGCTATTCTAAGTGCTTCGAAATTTACAAAGATAAAGCCTAATGACTCGCGCTACAAGGACGTTTGAAGCTTCAAGCTCGAGTATTAAACAAATCTATGTGCTAATCATCATTTCAATAAGCATGCACTAAAAGAATGGTGCCTAAACGATCCCGCTACCAGAGTTCCCTTTATTAATTTTTTGTAAGAAACTCTATGGATTATGTGATTCGAGACAGATTGATAGATGGACAGATAGAATGATCGATAGACGTAAGAAAAAAACTGATCTGCACAAGGGTACCACAAACTAGCGATAAAACACGTACAGGATTTTCAGAAAGAACGTTTTGCAGCTTGAAAAAAAAAGGAAAACATTCATGCTTCTTTTGTGACTGAGGCCGTGACCAACGTGTCTCTGGATCGATCGCTGTGCCCTAAGAATGAACCAGGAGGCTATCGGGTTGTAAAGCAAGGCAGTAATAATTGACAAATGGAACGCAGCGACACAGAGAGAACGAAAAATTCGGAGACCAATTCACACAGCTTTTTTTTTTTTTTGCGTACGGATTCTGTGCCGTTGGCCGGTCGCCTTAGATAATAATACTTGTATGTGCAGCGTCCTGGTTAACTGGAATTTCCGCTTTTGAACAGTTTTAGAGTCGGCGCTTTTAAAGAATACTAGGCAAGCTCTGTACAAACAGGCAAAACCGATAAAGTTTTATAAAAAAGTAAAATCTGAATTGAAACAATGTTTATTCAAGTAGGGAGGGCTTATTCGCCGGTTCTGTGGAAGGGTTGGAAGGGATCGGTTGCGCTGTTACACTCGGGCATACATAAGACCCAATTCTGGCTTTCTGTTATGAAAAAAAAAAGAGGGCCAATCTAGATAGAGTAATATAATCAGCCAAGTTTTCCTCAACTAAACGGCGTGGGCCTTTTCTAGCGATCTCTCAGGTACCCCAGTCTTGCGCCAGCTTTTCCAAATCCTGTGACTATAAATTTCATAATATCCCCACAGCACCTAATTTTATGCCATCTTAAGTGCATTTGCCCTTGTCCTAGCACCCATTTCGCAACTCTAATTGACCATCGGCTACGTTCCGTATGCTTAACTACGTGTCCTTCCCAACTTTATTTTTTGCATTCAATTTCAACTAGAATGTTCGCTGCGCCAGTTTATTCTCTAACCCATAGTGCTGTTTTGCTGACTCTTAACGATATGCGCCTGCCATTTTTCGCTTCTGTCGCTCTTTGCGCTGACAATAACGGGACCATACAGTGCCGTAATTTGCGTATTGCGAGAGAGAAGGTACTTGTTCGTTTTTCCAATTCAAAAGGATATCGTTCACTGGCCACAACTTCACGACAAGTTATATAAAGGCGGTCGGTTAACAGACGTACGCTTGTGCAGATCATGCGCCAGTGAGCAGCTGTCATGTACAGAAAGACGTGGACAGTTAAACCAGTCAAATCACAGACTAACGCTGTCTTCATGCGAGGAACTGCAAAAAGAGCAGCAAACCGGTACCGAGCTGGCCATTGCCTGCAGCCGTAGCTAGATCTTGAAAGACTGGGCCCGGCTTAGACTGCTTACTTTTAATCTATAGTTTGCAGCAAACATAACTAATCATGAGTGATGAGCCGGCACGTCCCCATGCTGCACAAGAATCTGTGAGCTGAAGAAAGCAGCAGTAATGGAGAGCTCTGAAATAATTTTCGCAAACCGGCGTTCATAGACCTGTATCCAAATTTATGTGATCTCTAGCGTTTCTTTTTTTTTTCGTACCACCGCATTTCTAATGCACCTGTTAAAGACAGGAGCCAAAGCTTAGCTTGGGCACCACCGTTAGGCACAGCACGAATAGATATTATATTTATTTATTTATTTATTTTTCTCACACTGGGTTCTAATGTACTCTCCACTGGGGGAGTCCCGGTCAATTTTGACCGCCTACGTATGCTTCTCTAACGTGAACTCAATGCACGTCATACGAGAATATTTTGTTGCATTCAACCTCCTTCGGAATGCGGTGGCCACGGCTGCGACCGAGTCCGTGCTTTCGCGTTCAACAGTTGAACGCCAAAAGCACTAAGCGGCCACAGTGGATCGAATATGTTCCCGTTCAACAATTGGGAAATGATTCTGTAGCTGAATGGGCTCAGGCTTCTCAAGGTACCAACGAAAGCCACTCTGTGCTTGTTTACACGAGGGTGCCCTGCTTTTCTTCATGGACTTGGAAAGGTTCCCAGTAAGACGCGGACGCTCGTTGTGGAGCGAAAGCCGGTGTTATCCGTTGGCAAGCAGTTTACAAGCACAACCTTTCAAAGATTACGTAGTGCAGGCCTTGGCCGTAAACACAAAGCAGGACACGGACAATTCCTCTCCGCCAACCCAATACTTACGCAAAGAACCCTGAATGAAGTGACGTGGGCCTCGCTCCAAATGAAGACATGCTGCTGCAGGAGGCAAGCACTTGGATCACTAAGTATCCAAGATGCGCAATCGCGATATTTACGAGGGATCGTTCGCAGTTGTGTCCCCGTTCGCACTCAAACTCTGTAACCGAGTTTTTTTTTTTCTCTTACCAGGCTGCGTTTTGTCACTGGAAACAACGTGTGTGCAGCACGGAAGTTCATTGTATGCCAAGTAAAAATAAATAGCATACCCCGTTATTTAAGCGTGAGATGACAGTTAGAAAAACGACTGTGACAAAAACCCCGGAGTTAGTGTTCCTCTTTGTTTGTTCAATGAATAACAAAAATGTTCAAATAAACACATGCGAAGCCCTGCGTGGGGCAGATACTAAAATAACTTTCTTGCAAAAAAAAAATTATCCCTTGACAGCGAAACTTCTCTGGCACGCTAGGCACGAGCTCGGCCTGAAGATCTACAGGGCCTGGGAGTTCGAGCCTCAGGGCTAAGCCCAAACAGATTATTGTCGAATTTAGGACACGTTGGAGGGCGTACGATGCTCGATTCCCAGGAACAGACGACATGAAGCGCAAGGACCACGCACCCCGAAGCCTCGCAAGCGAAACACCTTTCAACCGGCGTAGATTGCAGGGAAGCACGCTGGCACGCGGAGGCACACGTTGCCTTGTGTGGCAGTGGCCGTAAGGTGATGACGTCGCCTGTCATGTCTGTCATACCTGCACTTTCCTCGGTTATAAGGGCTTGTACAGATCGAGATAAACCTGACACCGGCCGCTCGCACTCATGCACCTGCGCGAGTGAAATGTTATGCCTACTTAGCAATGATGGAGAGAGAGAGAAAGACAATGATGGATTTAGAGCCGGCTACATGATCACAGACACGGAGGGATATAAAGAGAGCACGAGTACGCATGTCTTATGAAACAATGTACCTTTTATATGCTTACTGCCTGCGAAAAATGATCTGTTGAAAGTAAGTGCTCGTCCAGTCTTTATGTACTCCCTTCTCCGTAATGGTGTTTTTCGTGCTAAATTCAGTATTGTTATTTTTTTTATTGGCAGCGTGAGCAACCGCCCTAACTCTTACCGCCACCTAAGAACGCCAACAAACTATTCGAGGAACTCAAAGAAAGAAAGAGAGAAAGAAAGAATAAATCTGAAACGAAAAGGCGCTTCCAATTAAGATACTGCGGATCAGATTTCCGGCATTCGTAGTTTCCGGAATTCATACATAAAGAGAACAAGAAAGTCAAGCGACGACAGCAATTAGTTTGTCTCTCATGTCGTAGCAGAAGGCTGTGGGAGAAGACTCAGCTCTGTTCGCCGGAACAACTAATTAGCGTGTTGTAGATCTGCGCCCGGGAACACAATTACAGCGGACATAGCTAACCCAGTTTAGAGCTCCTAGCTGGGGTCGTAGTGAAGAATAAATTTTATGAAATATTAAACGGTTTTTTGATGCCAAGCTTTAATGTATATTTCGAAATACTGCTGAAGAGTGAGAAAAAAAGATCAGTCAAGCTGTGTATATTCAACTATGTGATGTCTCAATGATAACGTTGAGACATCACAAAAAGCGCTTGTCCTTGTCTGTCTTCCTTGTGTCCGTGGTTTTATTCGCGCTAAGCTACTACTTAAAAAAAAAAACGTATATCACCGCAGTTCTGCAAACGATATATTTATTAAAAAACATTCAACATGCAAGTACGTTTCATTACTCTGCGGATTACGTGACTTTGTTAGGTTGTTTAAGCGCGTGCTCAGAAGTACTTTACGCACCATATATAGTGGTATGCATTAGACTTGTGCGCAATAAATTAATTTACAGTTCACCCAATGACGACATCTGCGCATATTGCTAAATTAACCATTTGTGAGCTTTGCGCTAAATTTTTTTATTCTATTTCTTCTTGTAAATAGGATTTCTATTTCACTAACACAATAATTAATATAACCAGTTATATTTATACGAATTCAGCTGTTCGTGACATTTATTCGCATTCGAACATTCTACTTAATACATGAAACAGAGTGCGGAAACGCGAAATAACGGTCCTGGCGATTTTTGTAAGCGAGAGAGACTATGCCTCGTTTCCTTTAGCGTTTAGTGGATGGGACAATCGGTACCAAACACATGTTAACGCTTAGTCCTAATGAACGTGTCCAAGTACGCGTACAGTAAGATAAGATTCCGATTTGCGTTCACAGTCACCGAGAGAATCATTAATTAGGTTTTCTGCGAGAGAAGTCGGGCGCTGAGGAGGGGGCCGTCAGAGGACCGAGAACTATTTACGGATGTCTTTCTGCGAGCGGGCTGTCTTCGAGAAGCCCAACGACGCAAAAGCAATGTGGCTTCTGGGAGGTGTTAATTTAGACTCTAATGAGCGTAGTGGCAATGAACTTCTGCGCCGGTGTTGAATGTCGCGAACCTATTCCGTGGCATGCAAGACGAAGAACAGGCACGCAGCAAAATGAAAAATTGACCGGGACGACACGTTTCAGAGTAAGTGAGGCCCAGTTGGCGTTCTTGTTATGGTGATGCCAGATGTCGCGTGTTTGCATGCACGCACACACACGCGCACACCATGCAGAAACGCATACCCAAAAGCACACAGCAGCACACACCAGAATCTTCGTGTAAACATTTATTTCAGATTACTTATTTGCTATGAAGGGCGCACATATATAAGCCCTCAAGTGCAGAGAGCACCAGCTGAACCTCATATGTTGGCTTTTATCAGCAAGGGAAAGGGTCAAGAAATAATGTAAAGTGCATCAAATAGGGAACCAGTGAGCTTTCGCGAACATCTTTAGGACTTCCCTGCTCAACTTCCCTGAACTTATTTTAACTGGCTTCAATTGCTGCATTGTCCAATAAGCACGGAGCATTGTGAACTATAGCAACGCTTAACGCGGTGATCGGACTCCCGCTTGAGGCCTTCGCTCTGGCATTTAGCCACAGTGATACTTGCTCCGCTGCTCAGGAATGTGTTGGGGAGTCCAACAAAATTACCTGAATTATATGGATATATATATATATATATATATATATATATATATATATATATATATATATATATATATATATATATATATATATATATATATATATATATATATATATATATATATATATATATATATAATAAAGGAGAAGCAGGGGGGTTAACCGAGGGGCCCGATTTTTATTAGTCATATCATGAGAAGCCAACAAACATTGACACCAAGGACAACATAGGGAAAATTACTTGTGCTGAAGAAATGGAATAAAGTAACGATAAATTAGTGGAAATTAAAGTGGATGAAGAAACAACTTGCCGCAGTTGGGAGCCGAACCCACAACCTTCGCATAAGCGAAGGTTGTGCGAGAGGAGGATTGCAACACAGGACGTCCAGTACAGAAGCCCGATATTCAAAGCATTACGCCACGGATGAATGCATCGACAATCGGCATAAAACAACCTTA
The DNA here is from genome assembly GCF_038994185.2 of Dermacentor albipictus. Taxonomy (NCBI): domain Eukaryota; kingdom Metazoa; phylum Arthropoda; class Arachnida; order Ixodida; family Ixodidae; genus Dermacentor; species Dermacentor albipictus. Next base: position 23,266,086 of record NC_091830.1, on the reverse strand, counting down.
CGGATTTCTCGCGGGCAAGCGAGCACATCGAAATGACTTGCACGTTTGAATGTTACCTTATACGGCCTTACGAGAGGTGGACTTTTAACACAGGCGAGATCTTGCTCGGGCAACGTGCACTTGAACAACGCAAGTAACCAGAGAATTGCACTCGTAAGAACCAACAAGAAAGAGAAGCTTGTGAAGAGGTAGTGTTGTACCGCAGGCGAGTTCATCGGTGTGAAAATTATGCGAGAGAAGAAAAAAGGAGCATTTGTTTCATTTCCCAAACACAAGATTAGTGGCAAAAACTAGTTCAGTGTAGAGATCGCCATAGCGTGGGTGGTATTCTTTGGAGTTGCTCATCTCTAAATATTGCTACACCGATTACGGAGGCTTCTCACTTATGGTGCATTCTTCACTACCTGAAAGTAACAGACTTGAGCGCCAGACTATAGACATCCTACACCTAACTTAGTGCATGTGAGAGTGCGGTACAGATTTATGTTTTCTCCCTCTCTCTTTTACTCCCCATTCTCCTCCCCACGTGTAGGGTAGCAAACTGGGCTCAGTCTGGTTAACCTCCCTGCCTTTCCTTCTTCACATCTCTCTCTCTCTCTCTCTCTCTCTGTGAGCAAAAGATTTGATTTTGTGTCCCACTACACCAATCATGACCGGTCTAGGTTTGCAGTCACGTGCTCTAGACACCATCGTTTACAAAAGCCCCAAAATAGAGAGGAAAAAGTCGGTCGCATTTCCGCGGGCTCAGTCGCAAATGACGTCGTGCAAATACGTAAGTCTGCTGGCTATCGCAAAAAAAAAATGATTTAAAATAAGAGACAACCGCATGGCTCATCTATGCGTCACATGACCTGCGCAGTTTTATCTCCTCCACCCAAACTCGACCAGGGCGTTTGCCTTGTGACACATGCCTGCGTCCTCCGATCTCTTTTGCCGTTATTCGTGTAGGATTCTTCGTTACATCGCTAGTCGCGTGTTCCTCAGTTTCCTCTGAAGCTTCTCCGCTCACCTCCGAAATCCAGCCCTAGAAGGTCTAGCTCATAAACGCTGAGATTGCGCATTTTGTTTTCGGGACAGCGAACACTACGTAACACAGATGCTAATAGTCGGTTATGTTGACTCGCCGCGAGTAATCGAACGACCAATAACGCCTCACTCAGAAACAAAGGCTGGATAAAAATACAAGTAAACATATGCGCCGTGGGCGGGTTTCTCCGTGCCGATGACAGGCCTAATGCAATAGGAAATCTGACCCGGCGAACAGCAAACGACGACGGCCGGTTAATAGGTTCAGTGCATGTCATCCTCCCGTATAGTGTGCCCCACGTCACACTTCTTTTAGCGTAGGTGGAAGCCAGCCATTGCGGGTTGTTCTCTGAACGACGCCGAAGGGGGATGACCGAGCCACAATAGGGAAAGCAATCTTCCCTGCTAATCCTTCTTTCTGTCTAGCCTTTGGGAGAGGGGGGGAGAGTGATGTGGGTGGGCGTTTCCTTACCTTCGCCCACAGCCGGGGACATTTAGCACCTTTTCTCCGTTGTTCGAGGTCAGCTACCGAGCCGAGATGGAGCGGTGAACTCTGAACCCTCCGTCCTAAGGTGGAAGACCGCAGACATCGGTCCGAAGACCGGCGCCGATCGAGACGATCGCCTTTTACGCGACGTGGGCAGAGTTCTCGCAGATATCCCAATGTGGCGTTCTTCCATTTCTGTTTCCCTTTTGATTCTTCCCAAAGCAATTATTGCTGGTTTCTTTTTTTCATGTGATGCAAGCGGCAGGGGAATGCGTAACCCGTGGTCTGGCACAGCAAGATAGTGAATACCAACGAATATAATTCGTATTCCTATAATTATTTATATTAGCTGCTTTCACGCACCGAAAGGTACTTCCTTGAGGCATTTTAACATTTACCTAATGAGTGGCACACTACTGTCTTTTTTGATTCCATCCACTTTGGAATGCGCCAACCGTGGCTGAAATCCGAACAGCGACTTCAAGTTCAAGGGGTGGGCAGACGCATTCTTTGAGGGTAGAGAAGTTTAATAAGGTTACACTAAAGAGATGCAGTCAATGAGTTTAGACTGACAAAGTATTCTTTAGAAGCTCTAATTCCCAGAATCGCATGGTATTAGGTTGGTTACCAGAAGAGTAAACGGTGAACAATTTCGGGCTGAAAGAGCAACACCACTTCGTCAATGTGGCATCATTGACTTCAAAGCGTTTTTTTTTTCATTATAACATATGTGATTTGACGTGCCAAAACCATGATTTCAATATGAGGCGCGCCGTACTGAGGGACTCCGGAATAATTTGGACCACCAGGTGTTCTTTAACGCGCACTTAAATCTAAGTTCACGGGTGTTTTCGCGTTTCGCCCTCATCGAAATGCGGCCGCCGTGGTCGGGATTCGATCCTGCGACCTCGTGCTTAGCGGCCCAATACCACAGGCACTAAGCGAACATGGCAGGTGTTTTCGAATTTCGAACGTTGTGCCTCAGCGAAAGCTCTCTAAACATGCCAAGTTGAGTATTTGCCTCGTGTGCTTGTTCTGGACGTGGTAAAATTCTGCCATATTTTAAACTTTGGCAATGGCGGCATTTTGAGCCAATCAGAGAGTTCCCGGCAGCTCTCCGGACCTGCTCTGGGCCAATCAGAGCTCACAAGATGGCGAATTCGACAACGTGACGCAATTCGTCAACGCTTCGAGTAGCGCCTGTCGTTTAGAGTATATGTGTGTCCATCTGCACCGCTAATAGACAACGAGCAGATTGTGATGAACTCAAAAGGTCGCCGTTAGCTGGTGCGGGAATTTCACCTCCACTCCCCCTCACCCCCTCCCCTCCCGCATCTTTCGTTCCTACGTCTCTTCTGACATACCAACCATGCTCAAAATAGAGTTAGTTCTTTTGAGGTACCTTCTAAGGGTAATTTTTAACACGGGTGAGATCATTGATATCTTTACGGCACTTTAGAATAAAGTGAACGCGTGGTGAACATGTGAAACGTGAACACGTGAACAGGTGAACATGTTGATATAGGGAACAGTGTGAAGGACGAGGACGCAGAACAGGCACACACACAAAAATAACGACCACACATGTGGTTGTGTTTGTGCCTTCTTCTGGGTCCTCATCTCTCGCGCTGTTCCCTAATTCAAGGAAACCCGCCCATGGTGTCTAGACGAGGTTTGGAGCACGATAGAAGCAATTGGAGAGAAGAAGAGGGAACCTAAGTGCGCTGACAACCGTGGTTTTACATAACATGGGCTGGCACCATATAGTTGATCGCATATGATGGCTATGTCAGATAATAATCGCCGTTGATGTCATAATGGTATAGGCCCACTGCGCGACGACGGCCTTTCCCTGCGATTGCCGAATGCCACTGTCTTGTGTCAGCTGGCTACCTCCGGTGCCTGCAAATTTTCTAGTTTTGTCCCCACCACCTAATTCGCAAGTACTGAGGCAAGTATTCAATATCAGCTGTGCTGGGCAATTAGACGTGCACCGCGTGCTCAGCAATTACAAAAATGGTTTATATCTCCACTGTGGCCTATTCTTGTTTGCTAGCTGCGAAATAAGAGATGTTTTCCCTATAAAATGGTTCAGAATTTCAAAACCTGAATCGAAAAAAAACATCAACAAGAAAGATGTTTTGAAATTACAAAACAGAGTCCCAACGAGTCCACAAAGAAAGAACAAAACGCCTTCAGAACAAGTCCGTGGATCACAGTGAAAAACACAAGAAAAACAGCGTTATAATAGCACAACGACTACACAAGCATGAACCGGTCGCACAAACACAAAGAAAATTTATAACCGCCCATATAAAAAACGATTCACAGAGTGTTCTACGTCAACTCGCTGCTCAAGTCATTACAGGTCCTCAAAAAAGTTTTACAAAATGCGGTAAAATAGTCGTTTCCATTGACAAGACCTTTTGTACAAAGGACGTTGCAATCAAGCTTCCCGTTGCTTAAAAGATATTGCGCGACATAAAAAACGACACGGACGTGAAAGAAGACGACACACCAAGCGCAAACTTTTGGTGTGTCGTCTTCTTTCACGTCCGTGTCGTTTTTTATGTCGCGCAATATCTTTTAAGCAATGGATTACCAACTTGCCCGGAATGCTGCTCTCATCAAGCTTCCCGACCTATTGTTTCGCCGCACGAATTAATGTCGGCGACCACGACTGCGAAGTCCCAGAGGGGTGCCAACGTCTCCACGGTGACCGGGCAACGTCCGTGACTTGCGGTCGTGTCGAAAATACAGTGCACGCCCTTCTTACAACTGTGAAACTAGCGAATTAAACAAGTGTACAACATTTGGTTTTGAGGGTATTCTATTGCCAGGCGACGGCCCCACTGCGTACAGGCAGGAACACAGGCAGCGATGGTCAATGGCAAAAATTGAACTGTACTTTTTTTTTGGGCGGGGGGGGGGGGAGATGTTACTAGCCCGGAAAGCGAAGCAACGCTGTGAGGCCAATGACAGCGTCGACCTCGGTTGGCAGTGGTCGGATGAAAGACAATGGCCGTTCAACTTTATTTGGAATCATTGCAATCTACACACGACGGGGGCACAGATAAAAGGTCACTCCATTTATTGGGTTTGACTGGGTCCGTGTCCCTTACTCAGCAATTGAGAACGCGCATAAAGCATTTATTGCAAACAAATTGTAATATACATACAAATACGTGTACTGAACGAAATTATTGCCCTGGTCAATATTATTTTGACGCTTCAGCGAACACTCACAAGAAAAAACTGAATAGCAGGATAAACAACAGACGTGGATGGAGATATACAGAATAACTTGTAAAAAATTATTTTACGTTACAGAAATAACATTGCAGGAATCAATGAAATACTTATATAAGCGTCAGATTGGGGCTGGCGGTAGTCAATATTGCTCGCATGGATTCAAAGATGTATGAGCAATGCGTACGCATTCTGATTAGAAGGGCCAATTGATTCCAGTCTGTTCTTTTACCAAGTAACGTTTCGCAAAGAATGAACATAGAATGTAACGTGTGGTGAAGCATACTAGCTAGGAGGCGTAAGTTTTCACGCCTATGGTACAGCGATAACTCCGGCAGTTCAAAAGCCATTCTTTCAGGAACAAACGAGAAGAAGAAAATGTCGTACTCTGCAGCCAAGTTGTAAAGTTTGCGGCGGGTAGAGGAGGAGTAGATTTCAACGGAGAGAAAGGAGGAGAGGTCGGCCTGGAGAACGTGTCTCTAGCCAGCTATTTCTCAATGGAAAAAGGGGAAGTGGGAAATACAGGGAAAGGTAGGTGGCAGGTGATTCTGGCGGGATTTAATACGGGGCTGCGACCGTGACGATGTGGAACATTTATTGCTTTCGGCTTTCCTTTACTGCTCACTCCGTTACAAAAGCGGTCATATAAGCTGGTGTATTTTGAGAAAGGCAGTAACACATTTGCGCCTTTGTAAATCGCTGCCGCACAACTCCATGGCCTCCTGACATGCTCCTCTTTAGAAGGCTTGTCATATTATTTTTTCAGTCAGAAGAGCACAAACTTCAGATTTTTGTATAACGGGCTGTCACACATTAGAAGCCTTATAGAAAAGCTGCCACTTCTGCTGGAATCCGCACTGTTCGCGATTTCAATTAAAATGAGCAGGCGTTCGTATAAACCTTCTCGAGGGCGACACACTCACGTCATCGCAAATCGAAAAAGGCTTTGAAAAATTCCATATTTCAGCCAGTTGGTCAACTGCGGTGTAGTCGACTTCCGTAGTGTGACGGTACGGGCAAGCACGCTATGTTTGCCACGCGCTATCGGTTTCTGGACAATGAACGTGAGAACGAGTGGTAGTAACGGCTGGGTTATTAACTAGATGCAAGTACCTGGCTTGTTGCCCTACATAGAGAGTGCGGATCAATGGGGTTTGAGAGAAAGAAGGCATTGTGTTCCATACTATACGATTACTATAAGGTGGTTAATGCTGTTGCCTATAGGTTGAGAACCACCGGAGTAATCGGTGGTACTTTGATTTTTCTCTCACTTGGCTTGACCACTTCGGGAGAGGATTTTACAGGTTGAGCTTTAGGCTTGTTTCGTGGTACTCGAGACACAGTTTATTTAACGTGTTTAATTGTTTTTACAGTCGCTACTAATATATTCTACCACCTAATTTTAAGTGACAATGTTAATTTTTTATACTCTTCAGCATGCACGTCAGCAGAACCACAAGATGACTGGATAATTATCAGTCCAAATGGCTGATAATTTTTGACATCCTAAACAGTTATATTTATTCTCAATTTCCTGAAGAAAAAATAAGCTGATGATAGAATACGAAGGCTAAATAAGACAAGCCACTGCCATAGAATGAATCTGCGATGACACATTAGGTTAAATTTGGAAGCCACGAGAATGTTTCAAGCCAATAGCATGAAGTAAAGAAATCAATGCACTCCCCAGTGATAACCAACACACTGTCGCAGTTAATGAACAACAACCACACTTCAGCCTCAGCCGAGAAGACATAGCGGTCGACTTCAGAAGAATTCAGACGAACTCCTTCGCACATCCCATGCTTAAACGCAGAGAACCCAACGAGTTAGAGCAAGAAATGCAAGCATGGCAAGGTGCCCAACTCTCTCTACCGCATGGTACGCGAATGTGGTGGCACCAACGTACACTCCATCAAGGAATTGACCATCCAGCAGGGGGAGGCCCGGCTGGTCACTGTGAACCAAGCGAGCATGGTGGACCGGGCGCGGCAGACGCCCAGCTGGAACCAATGGCGTCATGGACTGAGGAGGCGGGCCGCCTAGGGTGAAGACGTGTCCTGCTGGATTGATAAATAAAGTTTATTTCTTCTGGCAAATCATTCTCATGTCAGATTTGAATTGAATTCTGTGGTTTTACGAGCAAAAAAAAAGCACCATTCGGTTATGAAGCACGCCGTATATAGTAAGGAACTCCGGATTAATTATTACCATACTTAATGTGCCCACAATGCGGGGAACACGCACGTTTCTTTTTTTGCATTTTGTCCCCATCTAAGTGCGGTCGCCACGGCCAGGATTCGATCTCGCGACTTCTTGCTTAACTGCGCAACACCATAACAGCTAAGCCACCACGGCGGATTCACATGCCAGATGAAACTCTGCATTGGCGACATGCGTTGCTTGCTAGCTTCCACAACATTTAGCTCCACCATCTTTAGAACAGAACTCTGTGACAGGTTAAACGCCTTGGTGAACCAATTTGGGAGTAGAATCTTTCTTCAGCTGAGGCTCCGTGTTCAGTGAACAGCCACGAATGACCCACTGCGCTCTTTTTTGTCATCCTGATATCGCATGTGCAACTGTACATGTGGTCTTCCAGGCCTGAACGGTGCATTATTCAATTCCCCACAGATATTTTGAACATGGAAAGCAGCGATATAGTCAAGAACGAATAACCGCACAAGCACGGGCAAACCCGGAAATTTCACCTCGCTTCGGTTGCACATTTCTTCCTTTGTAGCAACCCTGAAACCACGGTTCAAGGGCACGAGACGATTGTTGTACCTTCTGTTACAGATTCCACACAGTCCATCTCTGGTTATACTTTACGATATTGCTTTATTTACGTGCTGCGCGTTTACAGAATGACGGATCTTTCCATGGCCCTTTGACCGAGCAAGCCCTCACGAGAGCCACCGTCCCTTCCTTACTGGCAACGATCTAGCTTCTTTCTTTCTTTCTTTCTTTCTTTCTTTCTTTCTTTCTTTCTTTCTTTCTTTCTTTCTTTCTTTTTTTCTTTCTTTCTTTCTTTCTTTCTTTCTTTCTTTCTTCGCTTCTATCCTTTCTTTTTGTTCCTCGAAGCCACAGATGCCGCTATAAACCGATTACAGCAATAGAACGCGTCCTCCCTTTGTGCACGCCCGCGTTCCAGGCCGCCCTAAAGAGCGCACTTCAAGGTCAGATCGTTGAATAGAGGCCCGTAACAGGGGCACTCCGGAAGTAAGGCGGATCGACGCGCGATGGAACGACGGCCAATTTTTGCTGCTTCGTATGATTCGACGAACGCGAACACGTACGACGCACGTGACCGGCATCACACTCTTGTCACGCGACGCTCGAGGTCCACCCGAGGGTTAGAGTGGCCACCGCTATACGTCCCTTTGACGAATTTCGTCACGAAACGCGCTTCATTGTGTCTGTGGATGTCGCCATTTCGTCACCACTTGGCAGCCAGTGTCAATCACCCGTTGCGGTGGTTCCGAGGCTGTGACGTTCTTGATGCGTAGCGCGGGGGTCCGGGTTCCATGTGCGGCGCTTCGACGGCCGCATTACAAAGGGGTTGAAATGCGGAGGAGCTGGGAGGTAGATTACTTGTAGGTTTAGATGCGAGTTAAGCAAAGAAAAGAAAGGTATGAGATTCTTGCGTTCTACCGGTACGAACACATGTGCCTGAAACTTGCAGGAGAGAAGACAATTTGTCACTAGTTCCCAGAGAAGTGATGCAGTCCATGCCTATAATGTTCTGTAGGTTTAATTAATAAACGAAGCTCACAAAATAAGACGAGGAGACACGTATGAAGCGCTGACTTTCAACTGATTCATCCACTGACGAGGAACGTCGCACATATATAAAATTATCCGCGTACGCTCAACGCCATTCGCATTTGTTCTGAACAATTCAAGTTCTCTTCGCGATGGCGCGATTGATGTTACGATCTTAGGATAGGTGGTTCATTTAAAAATGGTTTGATGATATGGGGAGAAGTGTTGCGGCGCCGACAGCGAGTCACTCCAAAGACAAGCGCCACTTTTTCGTCCTTTTCTTCCGTCCTTGCTGTCGCTTTAGCGTATCAATATTTTCACCACACAAAGTTCACGAGGTCTGATTCCAGGATCTGGGTGACCGCGTACTTCAGCACCGCGCTCACGAAATGTGCCATGGTCTTGCATGCCAACAAAGGTAAAATGAAACTAAGTACCACGCGACGAGTGATGGACGAGCGAACCACAGGAAGGCAGCAGCTTGAATCCAAGAGAAAATGGTTAGACGACGAGAGCCGGGAACAAGGCAAAGGGATGAAGTGGGTGAGGCCGTGTAAGGCGTCGACTAGATAGTGTGCTGGTCAAATATAGTAACCGATTTTGTGCCAAAAGAATAAAACCACAATCGACGCCAGGAGTGGATTAAGTAGTGTGATGAGATTAGGAAATTCGGAGGCATAGGGTGGAGCCAGTGGCAGGATAAAGAAGTTGCAGCGTCCCCTGCCAACGAGTTGACGTCAAATCACGAACATTCATGCCATGTAATTGATTCTTATAGTGCCTTTAGAATTATGGTGCTCGAGATTTCTCTAGCAATCTTAGTGCAAAACAGCAATCTTAGGAGTGGCCATTTGGTTTGTTAGGTTGAAAACAATACTGCATACAAAAGAGGACCAAGAATCGGTCAAGGTTTCCTCTTTCTTTGCTATCATCCTTTTAGTTGCATGTAAATTGTTTTCTCATGTACGGTGTGCGTATTTGAACATTCTGTGGGCCATGTGAGAGAGCATTGAATATTGTTTGTTTATCTTGCCGCTTTCCTGTTCTGTTTCACTGAACCTTCGTTAAGCACCGTCTGGCTGAGAAAAAAAGTAAGCGAGATCACTAATAATGCAACCTTTCCTGCATAGCAACCAAAAAAAGAAAAAAAGAACTAGAGTTCATAATCAAGTGTGGTCTTATTCGAAAGACCACGGCTTGCCGTCAAATCATTCATTTAACGTGATTCATAATCATATCGCAGAGTCAAGGGCACCGTGATATCTTTATTTTTCTTATGCCTATCATATGGTATAGTCATCACTTTTGCACCAGAGCTGAACTAGTGAAGAAAACACTAGCGGTGTGGATAGTTTATTTTGGTCCTACCCAGAAGCCTCCACTTTGAAGTGATCCCACTCTTCTTATGATAAATCTTCGCGTAGCAGAGTGAAGGGCCCCATGTCTTCCTCCATTGTTTTTTGGATGACCTATGCGTTAGTCATCAATTAAGTACCTGAGCTGAACCGGTGAACCAAACACCAGTGGAGTAGATAGTTTTGTTTGTCTTGCCCGGGCGCCATATTTCTTGCACGAGCTCAGCCTTTTCCATCACGCATGTTCACATACCATAGCGAAGGACGTCGTGCGTTTCTCATCCTTTTGGAGAATGTCATATTCTACGTTCATCTTTTATAAAGTTTCAGCTGTACTAGTGAAGCAAACATTAGCGTTGTGAATAGTTTAGCCTAGTCCCACTCTAAGGCCATCCTTACTCGACGTCAACTCGGTCGTTTTCCACGATCCGTGTTTGCATAGCTGACCGAAGGGCGCCACTGAGGACGCCATATTTTTCGCACGAGCTCAGTCTTTTCCATCGCGCATGTTCACATACCAGAGCGAAGGACGTCGTGCGTTTCTCATCCTTTTGGAGAATGTCATATTCTACGTTCATCCTTCACAACATCTCGGCTGTACCAGTGAAGCAAAGATTAGCGTTGTGAATAGGTTAGCCTAGTCCCAGTCTAAGGCCATCCGTACTCGACGTCAACTCGGTCCTTTTCCACGATCCGTGTTTGCATAGCAGACCGAAGGGCTGTCACATTCTACGTTCATCTTTTACAATATCTGAGCTGTACCAGTGAAGCAAACATTAGCGTTGTGAATAGTTTAGCCTAGTCCCACTCTAAGGCCATCCTTACTCGACGTCAACTCGGTCGTTTTCCACGATCCGTGTTTGCATAGCAGACCGAAGGGCGCCACTGAGGACGCCATATTTTTCGCACGAGCTCAGTCTTTTCAATCACGCATGTTCACATACTAGAGCGAAGGACGTCGTGCGTTTCTCATCCTTTTGGAGAATGTCATATTCTACGTTCATCCTTCACAACATCTCGGCTGTACCAGTGAAGCAAACATTAGCGTTGTGAATAGTTTAGCCTAGTCCCACTCTAAGGCCATCCTTACTCGACGTCAACTCGGTCGTTTTCCACGATCCGTGTTTGCATAGCTGACCGAAGGGCGGCACTGAGGACGCCATATTTTTCGCACGAGCTCAGTCTTTTCCATCGCGCATGTTCACATACCAGAGCGAAGGACGTCGTGCGTTTCTCATCCTTTTGGAGAATGTCATATTCTACGTTCATCTTTTACAATATCTGAGCTGTACCAGTGAAGCAAACATTAGCGTTGCGAATAGTTTAGCCTTGTCCCACTCTAAGGCCATCCTTACTCGACGTCAACTCGGTCGTTTTTCACGATCCGTGTTTGCATAGCTGACCGAAGGGCGCCACTGAGGACGCCATATTTTTCGCACGAGCTCAGTCTTTTCCATCGCGCATGTTCACATACCAGAGCGAAGGACGTCGTGCGTTTCTCATCCTTTTGGAGAATGTCATATTCTACGTTCATCCTTCACAACATCTCGGCTGTACCAGTGAAGCAAACATTAGCGTTGTGAATAGTTTAGCCTAGTCCCACTCTAAGGCCATCCTTACTCGACGTCAACTCGGTCGTTTTCCACGATCCGTGTTTGCATAGCTGACCGAAGGGCGCCACTGAGGACGCCATATTTTTCGCACGAGCTCAGTCTTTTCCATCGCGCATGTTCACATACCAGAGCGAAGGACGTCGTGCGTTTCTCATCCTTTTGGAGAATGTCATATTCTATGTTCATCCTTCACAACATCTCGGCTGTACCAGTGAAGGAAACATTAGCGTTGTGAATAGTTTAGCCTAGTCCCACTCTAAGGCCATCCTTACTCGACGCCAACTCGGTCGTTTTCCACGATCCGTGTTTGCATAGCAGACCGAAGGGCGCCACTGAGGACGCCATATTTTTCGCACGAGCTCAGTCTTTTCCATCGCGCATGTTCACATACTAGAGCGAAGGACGTCGTGCGTTTCTCATCCTTTTGGAGAATGTCATATTCTACGTTCATCCTTCACAACATCTCGGCTGTACCAGTGAAGCAAACATTAGCGTTGTGAATAGTTTAGCCTAGTCCCAGTCTAAGGCCATCCGTACTCGACGTCAACTCGGTCCTTTTCCACGATCCGTGTTGGCATAGCAGACCGAAGGGCTGTCACATTCTACGTTCATCTTTTACAATATCTGAGCTGTACCAGTGAAGCAAACATTATCGTTGTGAATAGTTTAGCCTAGTCCCACTCTAAGGCCATCCTTACTCGACGTCAACTCGGTCGTTTTCCACGATCCGTGTTTGCATAGCAGACCGAAGGGCGCCACTGAGTGCCCCGGGGGAAATAAGCTCGTTTCGGCGCGTCGTCCAGACCGGTGAATGATGCGCTCTGTGCTCGGGTCGCGGCCAGCTCGTTCGTTCGACGCTCGCCCCGCGCGAAACATGATCCGGTGGCGACGACTGCGCTGCCTTCCAGCGCCAAGACGAAGTGTCGCATTTAGACGCGGTGGAGCCGTTGAGGAACGCAGACCGACGGGCGACTGGCGCTCGCGTGACACTTGGCACACACACTGTGTGCTTTTCCCCTGGAGTCTCCCACCGTGCTCCGCGGCGTTTTCCACGGGGGCCTTGTCTCTAGGTGCGGCACAACCCCGGAGCCCTGACCCACTGGCCGGGCGAATTATGAGCCACCGGTTGCGGATTCTCGGGTCCCCGCGCTTCCTTTAACGAACTGTGAATGATAGTTCCAATTTCGGGTCGTCTTGTCACTGGGCCCACGGTCCTCAGCTTCTCCGACTATATCGATCGCGCGTTATCACTCGCTGATCCGAAACATATCAGGGCTGAGCGAGGTTCTGTGCGGGTTGCACAGTTACAACGCCCTGATTTGCGCGATTTTAGATCAGTAGGTCAATAACGGCGAGCTGATAAGAGTGGAACTGCAGGACCCTGCTACCAGAAATTTTGATCCGACAAAGAATTGCACTTAACTGGAGAGCGGTCAAGATTTTGCAGCAGCAGCATTTGCAAGCTGCCAGCTGGGCTGCTCCGTCCGCATGTCCGCCTTTCCTTTTCTGTCCATCCTTTCCTTCATGTCTACGACGACGGAGATGGATGCTATTGTCAACTCATCGTCCTTATCCTCAGGCGCGAACCGCTCATTCCCAGTGTCATTGTTGCTAAAATGAAAACAAAACGAATCTTTTGGCTACCGGTACCACGTTGTCACTGGTAATCGAATTACACAAAAGGCAATGTGCGTTCGGCTCCATTAGTTGCATTGGCTGCAAAAAACGTCACTGCTAATCGAATTGCCCAAAAAGAAATTAGCGTTCAGCCCCATTAGTTGCATTGGCTGCAACAGCTGCGTTGTGCGTCCCAGTATGCGCGGTGCGCTAAACGTCTTCTTCTTCTTCTCCTTCTTCTCCTTCTTCTACTTCTTCTACTTCTTCTACTTCATCATCATCATCATCATCATCATCATCAGGCTGCAACAGCTGCGTTGTGCGTCCCAGTATGCGCGGTGCGCAAAACTTCTTCTACTTCATCATCATCATCATCATCATCATTAGCCTGCTGGTTACGCCCACTGCGGGGCAACGGCCTCTCCCATACCTCTCCAACTGCTCTGGCCAGGTACTAATTGTGGCCATGTTGTCTCTGCAAAGTCTTCTCCTCTTCTCCTCCTCTTGAGATGCCATGCCCATGCCCCATTTGTTTTTCTTGATTTCAAATTAGATGTCATTAACTCGCGTTTGTTCCCTCACCCAATCTGCTCTTTTCTTATCCCTTAACGTTACACCCATCATTCTTCTTTGTGCGCATTAACATTGTGCGCAAAACTTCCCACAATGTTAAACCTGGTCTATCGCGCTGTTCTGGCTGCGTAGTCTGGAGTTTTCGGTGTCGTACGTACTCGAAAAAAAACAGGGGTGTGTGTAACCATTTAGCGAACAACATTAGTCAGTACTCTATTGCAGACGAAGAATATGCAGTGCGCATCGCGAAGTAGTAATTGTCACTGAGAAGATGCTGATCTCGACTCTAAGAAGCTGCTGTTTTCACAGCGAAATAGTTTCGAACCTTGGTAATCGGTGAAGTTCTCGATTTTCACTCTCGTTAACCTCCATGCCTTTGTTTCATTCCTCTGTATTCTGTGCCCGATCTACGAAGAACGTGATGTTGGGCTAATTGGCTAACGCGTGTGGTTTTTGCGCTCCGGTTTCTCTCACAACAGTGAGAGAGAGACAGAAGAGCAAATTATAAATGAAAGATAGGGAGGTTAACCAAAACTGAGCCCGGTTGGCTACCCTACACTGGGGAAAGGGGACGGAAAGATTAAAGGAAGAGAAAGTCCACTGGGGATATCATTCGGTCACTCAGTCCGGATCGCAAACGGTCACTCAATCCGGTAGCTTTCAAATATCGCAGCAGCGCGCTTTTGCCGCTTTTTGTAGCTGCGATATGCGAGGCCATGGTCCCAGGATCTTGTTCGAGGTGAACGGTTTTCCATCGAACTGATTGAGAGCTCTGCAGAGGTCATGTCTTCCATTTTCAAAAAGTGGGCAGTAGCAAAATAGGTGTTCTATAGTTTCCTCGACACCGCAGGCATTGCACACAACAATGAGTTACCAACTAGCCAAATGGCATGTTTTGCTTTACCGTAACGCCCGATCGACTTATACGCTCTTATCGAACTCTCGCGACTGAAGAGTGACCGGCACGCGGCCGACACACACCCGTCGCTCTCGGACGCGCTCGCCGAGTGAGTGAAGGAGTGCCAGACACGCCAGGCGACGACCGACCGCCGAGGCCTCCCGTGCCTTGCTGCGACTCGCCACACCCCCCCACCACGTTTGGCCGCCTGTGGGTACAGGGGCTGATGACCCACACTCCTTGGCCGCCCTCGTGGTGCATGGTGGTGGTCAGAAGGCGGAGCAGACCTTGGGCGACTTTCCTCCGCCGCTCGTTCGGTCAACTCCATTTCCGCGGCGACGACCCCGGTATCTGTCACGCCCACGGAAAGTGCGAGCCACAAAGAGGAGGGAAGGGGGGGGGGGGGGGGGTGTCAGGTGTAAAGTGCTTCGACGGGCGCGAGCTATGGGGGGCCAAGCTCATTGTTACGGGTCAGTCGACTAGGTGTCGACACAGAACGCGCACTCTGTCAAGCGGGACTTTCAACGGTGATTTCTTGCCACATCCGTCGCTGACGCAAAAAAAAAGATATATATATCTAGTAATCTAGTTTTTCATCAACGCCATTGCCGTTGCACCGTACAATTTCGCGATGCCAGGGTTCTATAAAAGAGGGAAGGCAAGCTGACGCACGAAGTTTAGGAAGCCATGGCCGCTGACGTACGGGAGCAGGCAAACATGAGTAAGTGCATTACCAATACTACTGCGGGGAAAAAAAAAGACTACCTACGGAAAACCGGTCTAGCACCCACACGAGCAAATTATAGGCGTGACAAAGGCAAAAAACGCACTTCATTTTCTCACGCTATAAGAAGTATCAAAACAAGTATTAAATGTCCCTTCGCTACTCCAGCGTTGTGTCGTCTTCATTTCTGTCCATGTCAACGCTTTCCGTTAGAAACTCGCGATGTTTACCCAACGAACACAGGCTAGCACGTCGCAAAAATCTCTTTCAGTATCAGCGCATTTCGTTAAGTGCACAGGCCTCAGTGACCTTCTATATAGTACTCCTGTGTATCGTCTTACCAGCGCGAAGTGTTCTATCTCACCCTCTTTTCAATTTTTCATGCCTCCTTTCCCTTACGCACAGTCTAGAGTAAGAAACAGAACGCTCATCCGGTGGGCGTCCGTGCTTTTCCTCTCCTTGATGTGTTCTCCATTTACGATATTGCTATTTATGTCACATGTATTCAAAACCAGAAAAAAAAAGGAACATAGAAACTCTCTGGTCCTGGAAGTGCTCCCTCCGACGAGAAACTTTCACGTACCTACCAACATTAGCATGCGTTTCCAAAAATGAACACAGACCTGCTTCCGTTTAGTGTTGCATCCGTAATTTTTCATTAGATGGCGTTTTGAGCACTCACTAGTTTCTTCACAAGCTTTTTGGTTGTGTTCCTAGCCTTAGTCCCGTAAGTCAGTATGAGTGGAAGCACTGATCTTACACTTTACAAGGATAATGAAAAGCTGCGATTTACAATAGGAGAAGGCATGCTTTATCCGCTGTAATTCCTTTTATATTCCTGGAGATTTTCTTTAGGATATCCCTGTCTCTTATGACTGATCCGTCTATACATAATCGTACGTCTGGAAAGCTTCAAGGAACTTAAAAACTGGGAGCCACCTTACCCAAAACTGTCTCTACGTGATTGGAGCAATACTGCTGAAAATAGTTTTCTAATAAACTTTTCCTCGTACTGTCTAAGGGTGGAATGAATGCACATTCACCGACACATAGCTAGTCCTGATTGATGTGCACAGTCAGTGGCTAAATCAACCAGATGCAATGCTCATAACTAAGAAACGCAGAAACGCAGCTGACCTTTAATAAACAAAGGTAGACGGAGGCGAGCTGAGCCAGGCAGTTCATCCCACTCTGCGTAGATTGCCGCGAACCTTCTCGTTCATCCGGCTGTAGGGCAAGCAACCTTGCTTCCTTTCAATGCATCGGGAGCAGAGGTCCTTCACTTTATTGCATCGCTCTGAAAAAAAATTGCCGCTCACGAAGGCTTCGGCACGAATGCAATCGTACGTCCAACCTGGGCGCACATCCAAGGCTTGTATTTGAATTGGATGAAGACAAAACCCACCGGAATAATTTCTGAGAGAACGCACGCAGACGGAGGCAAGTGCTTCCGCCGTTCGAATGGTGGCGTGCGCAGAAGTTATTCATTAGTGGAAAGCGGAGGGCACTCTCTTAATCGATAGAAAAATGATTTTGTTATAGTCGTCCACAGGGTCACTGCGCTCTCGCTTCTTTATAGTCGGCACTACTGACGGTGAAAGGAGGCGTCTTAGATGAGGTCCTTGACTTCTTCAGAACAGAGGGCTACTGAAATACTAAAGAAAAAGAAAGAGAACTCATTGGGGTTCATGGTGTGCGCTATAAAGCAACCACAATTGCCTAATAGTTTGCGAAGTTCTCCACACTCTACTTCTCGCCGACTATTTAACCGCATAAGTTTACAGCGCCTAAATGGTACTACCTCAACATTTAATAGATCACTCGTGACAATAAGTATAGATCAGTGGAATCAGCTGCAGACTCAATTGTTAATGGGTGTGAGCCACGACAATTTAAGCATATGCAGACAGCATGTATTCAAAACTAATATTGGTTTGCTCACACCTCTGCCATGCCTCACGTTCGTACTACGTTCACCCCCTGACATGTTGAATTGTCTTTTCTTTCTTTTTTTCTCACAACTAATATAATTACTCATGTACATAACCCCTCCCTATGTAATACACCGGAAGGGAACATTAGGGTACCAGAATGATGATGATCATAATAATGAAGAATATGATTATAATGATACTTAATATTCACTGATTCATCATTATTAGGCAGTGAGGCATTGTGCTAGTGGTCTCCAGTGAAAAACAGGCACGCAATGTCGAGCAGGGCTTTGCATCTGAAGGTTAACGTGCTTTCATTGATTATACGCTTCACCAGATGCGCTCGTGCAGGTTGGAGTGGGGCGTGAAAAACATGCAGTTCATTCAATGGATATGCATCAGCAGAACTGCAGCAGGGAACAAAGCGGCAGCTGTAAATTACGTGGATGAATTGGGTAATTTTTTATGATTGACGAGATCTTCAAAGATGAATGAACGAATGAGTTGAAGGAATAAATCCAGAAATATATTAAGATAAAGAACATATTGAAAAATGACAAAAAAAGAGGGAAAGCAAGAAGGGAGGAACAGGTAAATGAGGAGTAGCCGGCGCCTTAAACTGTGCGCCAACATCTCCTTATATCATATCAATAAAAAAAATGGAGAATCAAAGAGTGTAAATGGGAATAGCTTGAAGTTAGCAAGAGGATGCGCACAATTTTTTCAAATAATACCATTTTTCATAATGAGACACAGATGAATGAATAAATAAACCTGCCAGTCAAAGTCATCTAAACAAGTAAATTATCGAATTTAGCTTCTTTCGGCAAGAGGTCAGGTCCGGTTGTGCCTAATGCAGATTGTATAAAGCAAACCAAGCAATGCTTTGTGTCTATAATACTCAGTGTCCAAAAACGGTGTTCATTCCTTTCCAACAGGAAATTTTAGGCTCCATCGATATCACTCTGCGCACATCTCACTCACACGCGCACACACACACACACACACACACACACACACACACACACACACACACACACACACACACACACAAACACAAGCGCGCGCGCGCGAGCACACACACGTGCACGCACACACACACACGCACGCAGGCACGCACGCACAGAATATATATATATATATATATATATATATATATATATTTCTGCTTGTCTCTGTGTGTGTGTATTTTCATGGACAGGACAACACTGACGTGACGTTCTCTGTAATATATTCCAATTATAGCAGGCACCGAGCAGCTCCAATGACGCTTTCCAATGTGACGAACCGATTCTCCTTCTCTTTCACCTGACATATGTCTGTGTCCCTTATTATTTTCCTCTTCTTCACGACAATCCACACAGTTGGAAACATGCCTGCCGTTTTGAAACGCGCCACCTTTGTCCACAATGAATAGCGGAGAGCTTCTTTATTCTCGCTGGCAAATGTTCAAGAATAGCATACGCGCTTGGTTCAACCGACGCATTGCAGACTTTCACGAGGTAATGCTGGAGCCGCAGTTCATAAACGAAACTTTCTGCTGAGTCCGTTTTATGACGTCAACGTTTGTGCGCGTCATTTCGTCGCAAGCTGCGACCAAACCATTCCGAATTCCTTTATTCGGCAACAAAGTGTCCAGCGGCTCCAATGCGTTCAGCATTCTTTGAGAGCTCCCGAAGATGCCGAAGATAGCGCCTCCTAACGCAGCACTAAAGAACAGTACTGTGATACAGTACTGTTTAGAGTACTGTTTACAGTACCGTACAGTACCATAAGTACCATACGGTGTCGCCGGTGACACTGGTGCCACACGTAGTGTCGGTGGTAGCGGTGGTAGCGGTGATACGACCGTGCGGGGTGTCGCATAATGCCAATGCGGGCATTCTCGCATTGTATTCTCGTGGCAGTCAGCTGCTTCAGATGCTGTCTTTGAGACGCTGCGCCTTTGGTGGAAGAGTAAACGCTTTCATTCGAGATCTTGCTGCTCGGTGGCTGATGCGGCACGGACCACAGAACTTGTCCTTGAGCAAGTAGGGCTCAGAGCAGAGGCTGAGATTCCCGCGCACGAGTAAGGCACAGCCCTAAGGGGAGCTACAGTGTAACGCACAGTGTAACATAGTGCCGCAAATCACCACCTAACAAAGCATCCAAAATACATTCTTGGTTAGCAACCGCGGTTGGCATTTTTCTTTCTGACTCTCATTCTTACCGCATACGTACCAGCTCCCATGCCTCTCCACCTCTACCACGTGACCAGATTCCCAAACTTCATGCACATACATTTTTTTCCCTTTGACACTCCTACTGCTAACTCATTAACACAAATTAAACTATCAGAGATGAAGCAAATGTCTCGACAAGGTCTTATCTCAGCTGGGAACGTTTCGGAACGCAGTTCCTTTTCTGGCCTTGCAGCCTTACTCTGGTGAATGCAAACACCATAAAACTGCCCGTATAGCAAACAATCAGGCGCTACCTCCGGCTAGCATCTACAATTCATCCGTCGGAGGTTTCCGATTTCAAATAAACGAAGCGTCAGCGGCAAACGAGAGGCCTGTAATAATGGCGCTGCGTTTCACGCAAAAACGCGGAACGGCACAAGATGCCGATGAATCGAAAACAAAAATTCATGGCAACCACAACATCGCGACCCCACAGCAACACGACAGAGACTGGGTAGAATGGCTCCGAGGGGAGAAAGTGGCCTTTTTTTTTTACTTGTGCTCGTATTCGCGAAGGACACCTTTCTCGAGTAACCGGCGCGGACGTTACCGACATTCTATACGCTCGAAAGTCAACGAGAGATCGCGAAAAGGTCACGAGATTTATCGAATGACGTCGAGTGCTCTGTGTGCAGCACAGTGGATTGTTTTTGCCGGGGGATCGGAGGTCTGCAAATACGCGCAATCATGTTTCCTTGAGCGATATCATGGCATGCCTTTGTTGTCAGGAGTACTGGAGGTTGAGGGGAGGAGGGAGGGCGGGGGTGTATATTCTCACTCAATCCACCTGCAACCGATAGGAACGGATGCCCGAATAAGCCCCAATGCAATTCACTCTGTCGGACCGAGCCACGCTCCTCAAATTCCAGTTTAGGTTACGCGGCGGCATCTCTCCGTTGCATGCCCGGCTTGTTTGTCCCGAGCCGCTTGACCGTCTATTTACAACTGCTTTTTCTCGTCAGGGTAGCTTAATTGTTTATGCTTTTGTTTTTAAGCATGACATGCTTTTAGCTCCCTTTGTCGGCGACATTGCATTGACCTTGAGCGTAAAACCAAGAGCCGCTATCGGGGCACTCAAACGAGCACATCCAGGCAAGTTCCGTGATAGAAAAGAGATCACCCGAGCAACCAGACAAGACCACATTACATACGCTATAGTTACTTTCCAAACAAGTTAAAAAAAATATTGCTTATGAGGAATAAAGTTTGTTCACAATATCACTCAAGCTACAACTTCTGGTACGCTGAAGTTTTAATTTCCATTTCCAATAGAGATAGATGTTCAAAAGGCAGTGGGCTTTTTAACCCCAGCGGTCCGCGAGTCCGTCGGCTTGTCCGGCCCGCCACGAATGGCTGTTTGAGTGCGACAATACTTCCAATGAGGTTCTGTCTCTGGCAAGAGACCACTGCGTCCATATTGACCAGTGTACTGCATGGCGTGGTGTGGTGTAGGGGGGTGGGGTGTGCCATTGAGAACATGCGCAACGCCAATTTTAAGATTGTGGCTAGTATCATATGCAGCCAATCTGCTTTGCCTGTGGCAGCATCACGACTACATCTAGTCTCGATTACGGAAGAGCCACGATTTTTTGGTTTGCCATACTAATGGCCGGTTTTGTAACAGTTCGAAGGTGAATATGAAAGGCTCATTTTAGTGTATGGCAACTAAGCAAAACTGAGAATTTGATGCTTCCCACTTGTATTTAAGCAAAACAAACCGCGCGTGCCCACGCAAGCACGCACGCACGCACGCACGCACTTACATGCCAGTGTGAGTCTGAGGGAGTGGGAGTGAGTCGGTATAAGAAGGAGTTTGCCTACTTATAAACTTTTATGAGCAATTTTTTAATGACGAACTTCACAAATACTTCTTTTAAAGCAAGCTAGAAGAGGAGGTTTCTCGTATTCTGTCTGATTTTCGAAGAACATCGATCTTATTGGCATCCCATATGCATAAGAGGATCCTGTACCACAGTGTCTGCATGGAACCTAGCAGCCTGAAAAAAAATATCAGAACCATTCTGAAACAAAGCCGGGATGTCTCCAACCAATAGAACACTCTAATGGTGATGGAAAAGTGACAGGCATTATTTAAATAAGTAACACATCCGGATTTGAAAAACTCGACCACATGTCCATCCTAACAAACATACATTAACATTGCTTTCATTTCTAGACATATTTTTGAGTATTATCTTGCTGGTGAAGCAGCGCACTCACATGGACACAGAGAAGACTCATAAGACGACACTCGCTGCATGATGATCAATCACCAACTAGCCCAACTTTCCACATTACTGAACTATATTACTGAGTATTTTCATATTCCCTTTATATGCCGGGTGTCTCGCAGCTATAATGATTTGTGCCGCGATGGCACAATTTCAATGAGAAAAAAAATGTAAAAAAGAAAGAAAAGAAAACGCACACGTACACCGTGCATTCAGTGATCGTCACGGAACAACAGATGATCAAAATTAATTCGGACACCACCACTACGGTGTGCACAAGAAGCATATTGTGCTTTTGGCATGCAAACCGCTCAATAAATGCTTTTATTACTCTGTTTTCCCTCTTAAGCTTCTTTTTTAAACTCATCTCCCTCACCCAGTGCTCTATCTCTCACGTTTAGAGAAACACGTGAAGGACTATTATTATGCGCTCAAGCCAGACAACTCACACAATTGAACACGCGTCGTTCTAAATGCAATTGCCAGGAAACAACTTCGTTTCCTGGCACACGCGCTGAGCGTCGCACTCAGATGCGCTTCCTCTAACACGGCGCCGAGTCTTTTGCGAGCATTACACTGAAAAAAAAAAGCACGAAAGCCTCTTCTACTTGTCTCTTTTCTCAAAGCCTGGTGCACTGACCGTCGCTTGTACTCTCGCAAAGCCACGTGCACAAATGTTTGCCTTCAACGCCGTGCGCACTACAACGGCAATCCTTGTGCGCGGACATTCCCTGCAGGGCACTCAAGGCAGCCAAGAGCGTGGCGGGCGCAAGAAAATTTTAAAACGACAACGTGGCAAAGATTACAAGACGGGCGGCTTAGACACCTCCGGCATTTACCTCCCACGTGCTGCTGCTGCTGTTGCTTTCGTAAGACTAGCCTCCCATGAGTACGAGGAAGAAATGAAAACATAAGGCACCGCGGCGCAACTTAAAAGCTGGTTTTGCTTTTCGAAAAGCTAACTCGTTAATCTTTGCTTTCGTTTATAGCGATAGCGTCCGGCTACACTCCTCTATGCAAATAAAGTTCAGCTGATTACATAAATTTTCTTTTCCAATTTGCTTTCTATTTTTGACGAAATCGTCTTAAGACGGAAGGCCTTCTTAAATAGACGGTCTCGTGCAAGCTAAAGCATCCGCACGCTTGCGGCCTCAAAAATCTTCTGATAACGTGCCTTGTCAGTCAACTACGCCAAGACAGAAGGCGTGTTTGTAAGTTGTTGCTACATCTGGCAAGTTTCTTTTTAGGTTTTGAGATAAAAGGAAGGCGTGTTTTAGATAAAAGAAAAGAGAGGTATTGAAAATGACCGGGCTTCCGCTTTAACGCACGCCTGCAACTCACCACTGTCTGTTTTACCGGCTAAATTTAGCGGGCGACGTCAGTTTGCAAAACAGGAAATCATCAATGGTCTATGTTCGTAAATGGCGAAAGAATCTCCATTTAGACTTGCTTTGTCCGTCGATATCGCTGTTTATTGTGGTTATGATCTTAAGCTATAACACATGTTCAGAAATAAAATTGGCAATGTGACGAGAAGTGCAACATTACCCATTTCAGGCCCTATTTTACCGCGCGAAGCCTTCTTAGTCAACTTCAGTCACTTTGTGTCAATCAGTCTTATTTATCTAGTCTCCTCACGCCACTCTACAAGTTAAAAAGAAATCGTAATGTACCCGATGCTGCGCGGAATTCAGCTTGTGTAACACGGGTTCCTCGAAGGATCAATTCTCAGCTTTAGCACGGACTGGCGCGCCACCGCTGCAATCTCCCGACCACGTGAAAGGAGGTGTGGCCGCGAGATTGCAGCATCGTTGCGCGTTATTGCGCCATCTAGCAGGCGGGCCGGTAGATGGCCCAGGGTGTGGAGAGAAAAGCACGACAGAGGAACCCGCCTGCAGCACACGGTTCACACATTATCCAAACTAGAAGTGAGGCGTGCAGACAGGACACAAGAGTAGCGTTGGTGTTGTCCACTTCTCTACTCTTGTGTCCTGTCTGCACGCCTCACTTCTAGTTTGCATAATGAATCCTTACCAACTAGCTCAGCTTTCTGTCGTTCTACGGTTCACACATGACGCGTCTCGGTGGCGGTGGCCACTACGGTGTGTCCCTACAATCCCTGAATGCAAAACCTTTAACGTCGACAGTAACCGTAAGATGGCGTCTGCGGGAATGATTTCGAGCAACTCATCAACGATAGGTTAGTGCCGGTTAGACAGCTCCACCTACTAAACTTCTCTCTCAATTCACAGATGTGCTCGAAAAACGTTTCTTTTTCTGAAATGCGGAAAGCGCAGTAGCGGCAACAGTGCTAAACTTTCCGTACGGTACAGATGACCGAAACAAACTCTTCGTCACAGTTCGCAGAATTCGAATGTCCATGTTCAAGAAAGTGTACTGCCAAGACGTCAGATGCGCGACACCTTCATTGGCTGTGTTCTGGAACACCAGTGATAAGACTTGAGATTTTAGAAAAGGCTGGACTGAAGCCCGACGTGTCTCAATACTACACCAATTTCGTGATGGACAGTAAGTTTGCAGAGACGTTGTTGCAGTTCTGGTAAGATGCAGAGTTACAAGCTAATATTTTACTTTCAATTCTCCCGCAAATGCCACTCGGCAAGCCCTCATGAAATGTACAAATGATGTCCCTCGTCAGAGGAAAACAGAGCACACTAACAAACATACAATAGCCACGGGAACCAAACATAACAAAGTCAGGCAAAGACGCACTTATGAAAATGTCGAAAAAAAATGAATTGCTTCGACAAGTACCATGTCGTGATGGAAGTTACACTAATAATATTTGGTAGCTTTTGTATATTCCCGACTTTTCAGGAATCACTATTAAAGTGCGTGCTTTCTGGTGATCATGTTCCCATGATTTTATCTATTGTTCACACTGTTGGTTTCACCATTTCTTCGTTTTGTAGGGGGGAGAGGAGGGCTTTGCTGCTTTGTGTGGCAACATTGTTGTGTATATAACACAGCTCTTCTATTTTTTTTTACTGTATCTGGAGGATTAGCCGTAAGAACGCCGTTGTTTTGAATTCAAGGTGTGACCTCCTCAGCATGAGTCAATGACCTCATCACCAGGAGTTCATGGCTAACCTGCCAGAAGCATCGCTGAAAACGACGTCCCTTGTACTTGGCAAGTAATCCACAAAGAAATGCTTTTCTTTTGGTATGTGTGGTGACCTAATTAAGCAATAATGCAAGCCTAACAAAAATCTGGAGTGGGTGATCCTAGTGCACACCCATATTTGGACAATAATACGCTATTAGTTGCAATACGATGGCTTGCTAGTCATGCAAGGTCTTTGAGAAAAACAAGCCACACTATTACAAGCGCTCCAGAAGCAAACGACCGCTTAATTCGAAGTAATGACTCGTAACATTTCTAAGTACTGGCGAGTTCATTACCAGCCGAAGGAACAACAACAAGGAGAGAAGTCGATGATCCTTCTGTTGTCGCTTCGCAAGAAGCAGGCGCCCAACTAATGCTGAGATAACATGGACACATGACACCCGTCAATGAAACCTAGCGAGGAGCAAGAGCAATTAAACAGCACTTAAGCACTTAAACATAACAAAGAACGTCAGCATTGACCACGCGTGACCTCAACCTGTAACAGTAACACCTCTTGCTACGCCCAGAAAAAAAAAAGAGTCTAATTAGTCAAATTAGAGGCTCCAGCGTATCTCGATCGCATCCTTCACCTCAGGCGAACCCAGACTATAGCATCGCGTTTCCTGGAATGCCCAAGGGGTCAACCCTGGACAAGTCACGGGAATCCAATGACCGCAAGGTAACGGCATCGCAGCGAGGAAAGCGCAGACATAAGCAGAAGAACAATATACCGTAATCTCCACCTTACAGTCAACGTCCATTCTGTACTTAGAAGTGCTGAGGTTTGGGCCGATTGGGGCCCACACATCGAAGCGAAACGCTTTATCTGCGCAAAAAGAACGTGCAGAAACGACGCACGTGGCACTTGTAAAAGCGAGCACTGACAAGTGTCTATTCTACTCAACCAACAGTTGTATAAATCTTTCAGCGTGAGCATCTCAACACAAGACACGTGTCAAAACATAGAGACTGAAAAAGGGAGCAGAGGTGACCCAAGCGCGAATTCAAGATATGATCCAATCCACGACGCGACGCCTCTCACCTACGGTTAACAATATGATCTTTTATCGGCCTCGCGCTTGTGGTACTCGCTGTATCATTCTGTTGTGTCTGTTTGCCCACGTGTCTTATTCTGACGTGCTGATACCAATGCATCTGTGCATTTACTCGTTGAGTAGAATAAACATTTGCATTCTCGCACGCGCCCACGTGCTGCGCGTGTCCTTTACACGCGATGTTGTCGCCCAGCGGAGCGTTCAAATTCGACATTGCATAGTTCACGGGGAATCGATTTCGGCTAGATGATAAAGTTTTTCTTAGACTGGCCGTGCCTGCCACGCAGTCAACACGAGGCGAATACAGCGCGCTAAATGGAATTGAGAAAGCACTAGACATTCTGATGGGATGGCTACTGACATCCGCGAAACTTGACCTGGTGCGTGCAAGTGAACTAGCGATGATGAGATGCGTGCTTTTCTACTTTGTAGGGAAGACCTTCTTGTTCTACTTCTTTGCATCATCATCATGATCATCATCTTCTTCTTCTTCTTCGTCTTCTTCTTCTTCGTCTTCGTCTTCTTCTTCTTCTTCTTCTTCTTCTTCTTCTTCTTCTTCTTCTTCTTCTTCTTCTTCTTCTTCTTCTTCTTCTTCTTCTTCTTCTTCTTCTTCTGCTTCTTCTTCTGCTTCTTCTTCTTCAGCCTGCACACAAAATAATCTGACGATGATGGTGATGGGACTGACAGCTTCGAAGGTGTCTTATAATTACGATACTTCAAGTTCGTACGGAATTATTCAACAGTTCGTAGTTCATTTTCTTGAAACATTCCATCACGAGTGATAGTGAAAGGATAATCGAGACAATCGGGCCATGATCGATTGCCAATGAAGAGGAAAGTACATGTATATGTACAACCCACTACAACAACTACAATGAGTTATAACCCATTATATGCCATGAGAGAGAGTGAGACAAAAGAAAGGGGAAAGGCAGGGAGGTTAACTAGATGGGTAGATCGTGTTTGCTACCCTACGCTGGGGAGAGAGCGGAGGGGGAGGTAAAGTGATAGCAAAGTAGAGATAAAGAAAGAAAGGAGCATATACTTACAATCACAGTCAAATACAGTCACCGCATACCGTCGCCACGCAGCACTTGCGGCACTATAAACATCTGTTAAGGCTACAGCCACTTGTGGAATTCTGTTGCCATAAAAAAGTGCAACAGTACCCTCGTCGCCCTCCGCTTTCAGTTGTTGCTTATTTAGTTTCCGAAATGCCCAGTATGAATGAATTTCTGATGCTCTCTATGAGTGTTTAAAGTGCAAATAGATAAGATTCATGGAACATGAGCAACACAGTGCCATGATAACATCAGATTTACAGGAGTTCCCATGAAAAAGATATCTGTTAAAGCGGATCTCATGAGAGTGTACGTCGAAATACAAAACGATTGAGAGATAATAAACGAATTCAAAGAATCCAATTAATTGTTAAATCAAAATCACTAAATAAAGCAAAATCAATAATTAAGGTAATGAATTGGTTTACTTTTTGCAAATTTTAAGTGGGAATGGCTTTCTTCGACTACCGTGAGGTTTTCCTTAGACGCGATATATAAGGGAGAAAGCAAATCCCGAATGCACCCACCTTTGACCGTTTTTAAGCGCCAGCGCGTTCTTTTTTTTAGGTTTTACTTTATTGAGTACTCTGAAATGGCCTCAAACGCATGCTCCTCACCCGAGCAAAACCAGGAGATTGATGAAGATGCCATGCCGAGCAATGACGTCACCGGTGTACTGCGTAACGTGGGCCCTGAACGCGAGCGTTCGCATTCGCCGATTCGATGATCACGGCAATGATTTTCGATAGCTTCCGCACACGTGGTTTTCGTACGTTTCGTTTCCTACCTTTATGGACAAAAATAATGCCACGCGTTTGATTCGATACGGGTGGCCCGCAGTTTTCGAATAGGTTCTTTTATAATTCGGTGCAAAAAAATTTCTCCATTAAAGCATCCACTTCCTTGCGCACTTCGGATCACGCGGAAATATGCGAAACTGAGGTTGGAAACGGCACGAATCGCACGCGTACAAGCAGTTACCAACCCCATGGTTCTAGAAGAAAAAAGAAGAAAGTGTACAATAGTCAGCGTCTGTGAATAGATCTCAAACCGCGAAAATTCTTCACTAAAGCGCGGATAAGCCACGGATTGCATTCCCGAAAATACGGTACAGTCTCCTCATTGACACCTGTCATTCGAGACGGGGAATGTGGCGTCGACCTTCTTTCGACATTCGCCCAGGGCCGAAACCCTTCTGAGACAGGAGAAGGCCTTACAATGTACTCCATGACCCCGGTGTCGTAACCGCTTCGTTGAACCCCTGTGACACTCCTCAGGTAGCGACTCGGCGTGAAAAACCCTCGAGAGTCGGGATTAGATAGCTGCTCCGAAAACCCCAGCCCGGTTCAAAGCAAAAAACAAGAAGAAGCGTCGTTTAGCAGAATAAATGGGCGGTACATTCGCGCTTTCATTCAACTTGCTTCTCGATTTAGGCGGCGAGTGGGTTCTCCTCCTGAACAGCGCGAAAGAACGCGACGTGCAGAGGGGTGACGCAGGACAGCGCTCACTATGGCTATATAGTTAAGTTGAACATACCGGAACATTAGGAATATAATGGCTGGCTTCAACTTGGTGGCCCGAAAGAAACATGCAAAGGGAAATAAAGGAAATATCAAACGAAAAGAACAACATCACTGGAGCCTCAAACATCGGCCACGTCAAGTAGGAACATTTTCTTGGCAAAGGAATACTGGGCTGGCTTACGAAATAGTCTCCTGCTTTATGTTATAGTATGCGTCGATTATTTCAAGCGTACGCTAGTCCCAACACCTGCGTAAGCTGGCAATTTTATCCAAGACAAGTACACATCCACAATCGTGATTGAGCGCATTTATTTATGTGTGATGTATAATTTTTGACCCCCTTTGTGGGTCAGTCAAGGCCCTGATTAACACAATGCCCGGGCTGACCAACACAAGCACGACCACTTGATATTAACTTTTTACATAGACGACCTCTACATAGTGAGGCACAGACTGATTTCTCAACGCGGTTGAACAACACCTGCTATCGGAGCCATCATTTCAGCAATGTGACTTGTCGAAAGGTGAGCCTTTAACGGCAACCCTCGTTTAGCCACTGTTGATCACTTTTCCATAAATCTCTTCCGATTCTTTTTTGAGACATTTGTAGCCATAAGTCAAAACTTTGCTGGACACAGTTACTACAATTTACTTCTTGTCTGAAATGCAAGAAATTCAATTAAAATTAGTCAAGGGATTGTCTCATCAAACCATTTCTGCGTTTTACACGTATTTGAATAGGCGGTATTGGAGTTGGCACCGTGCAAAACTTTTTCTTAGGTAAATTTATGCTGCGACTCAACATAAAGTGGAACGCAGGTTCTAGAACAAGACACCCACACAACAAAAACCAGCAGCTTTTCATTATGGCAATGCCTTTGAACTTGTGTCATTCACTGAACAACAAAAGGTGCCGTCATATATGATATTTTTATTCGCCTGAGTTTCCACGCGGCATAAAGCCGGAATGGAGACCCGCTTCGTGCAGGTAACTGCAAAAGCGACTTGTGAAACGTTTTGTCCAAGTAACACAATTCATAGTGATGGGGTTTGTCACCTCTGAAATTTAAACCATGAAGCACACTTTCCCGAACAGTATTTTGTGCCAAAGCACACATAAAGTAGACGGCTGGTACCCGTGGCAGACACAAGCCTGTGTGTACTCAGGCAGAAAGCGTTGTGATGGTGCACTTTTTCATAGAGGTAAAGTCTTGTTAGGTCATGACGACAGCTAAAGAAATTGAAAGTTTGCCTTTCGAGTCCTCTCAGTCTTTTCAAGCCTCCCGTTTAGGAACAAAACACAGTGCAAAACTCCCGCACATTATGTGATGCAGTCCGCCTCTCAGAACTATTTTGTCCCCGATGTTACCGACCGCATTGCACTTTCGTCTTCTACTACATTATGCATGTATGCCTAACTGCAGCGGTTACGGTGTAGTTGCGCACCCAGTATAATGCGGGGGGCATCTCACGCATCCTTCCAAGCTTGCACCACATAGAGCAAAACACAGCGAGAAAAAAGAATCACAACTTCGCGCTTCCCGCCAACCCCCGAGCCCTCGGAGAAATAAATTACGGCGCCAACTGCTGCCCCCTCGTGAAGTGTCAACGCTGCGTCCTCATCTTGGTGCCGTGACCTTTCTTGAAAGAAAAGCTTTGTTCCCGGAGGCTTCCGCAGTGTCGACACTGCAGACGAAAATGGGACCTCTTTACGATGCAGCGCCCGCGTTGTGGCAGTGACACGTTTGGGCTCAGGCCCGGAGTAAGAAAAGAAGCGACAAAGTGGCGCCGGACACAGCGCAGCCGCTTAAGTATGCGCGGTGGTTCGCGGGGGCGACTGCGAGGGCACGGTGTTTGCACTGCAGCAAAAGGGGGCGCGCGGAGCGGCAGTGCTACAACTCTTGATTTCGTTCAACAGTGGTTCCTACTAGAGCAAGCGGGATAAATTTGCAGATATGTTACACTGCGAGGGCATGGTGTTTGCAACGCAGCAAGAGGGGGCGCGCGGAGTGCCAGTGCTACAACTCTTGATTTCGTTCAACAGTGGTTCCTACTAGAGCAAGCGGGATAAATTTGCAGATATGTTACACTGCGAGGGCATGGTGTTTGCAACGCAGCAAGAGGGGGCGCGCGGAGTGCCAGTGCTACAACTCTTGATTTCGTTCAACAGTGGTTCCTACTAGAGCAAGCGGGATAAATTTGCAGATATGTTACACTTCGAGGGCACGGTGTTTGCAACGCAGCAAGAGGGGCGCGCGGAGCGGCAGTGCTATACTCTTGATTTCGTTCAACAGTGGTTCCTACTAGAGCAAGCGGGATAAATTTGCAGATATGTTACACTGCGAGGGCACGGTGTTTGCAACGCAGCAAGAGGGGGCGCGCGGAGCGGCAGTGCCCCACTCTTGATTTCGTTCAAAAGTGGTTCCTACTGGAGCAAGCGGGATAAATTTGCACATATGTTACATTTACTTAGCGTGTGCAACCTATGCGAAACAAGATTAAGAGGGTATGTACATCACGGTTAATGCCGTTCCGCGTAAGTTTCACTAAGTAAGGGGAATACTTTTCTCTCATCACGCATAGGTGCCACTATGCAAGTGGCACAATATTGAAGAAGATCGCCGTGCATTCATTCATTAGAGTTGATCCGGGTCTTCAATTTCATAGACAATCAATCTAATGGTTAGTGCGTAATTGTTTATGATACGTAACGTACATTGATTATTATAAAAGGTGTAATCTGCCCAGCGAACCAAGTTGACATCAGTTAGGTTTATGGAAGAGCGGCAAATACCCTTCGAACCAAGTTTCGCAAAACTGTTAAAAAGCATCCTTCGATAACATTTGGGCCTTTGTGTTCACTTAGCATCACTTATTGGGCTGCAATGTTTAATTTTTGTGTTTTGAATCTTCAAGCACAAATCCGGAAATGACACGTGCTAAAAAGATTTCTGTAGTTATCTCGCTGCTAGTAAGCAAGTGCCATATTAATACGTTACATTAATTGATGAACGTTTGGAGTCCTGTTTCACTGGCGCGTGCTGTGAAAGCGTGTTGAAATTTTGCCTTGCTAAGTTTATTTGTTGTTGTTTCAACCGCTGTTAAAAAGCAGCGGCATCTCAGTCGGTAAACAAAGGTAAGCAGGGCTATGGCACGTGTTGGAACCCACGTGAAGCGAAACTTGAGAGAAAGGGTTAAATAAATTTTCTGTAGCTAAATGCGTTGTGAACGAATCCGTTTATTTCATCCCACGCAGTCTCATGGAATCTAATTGGATGTCCAACCTTATATATCGTCTGTTTTTTATGCGCCTTCACAGTAAACATACTCAGTTGCTCAAGGATCATCATCATCATCAGCAGCAGCAGCAGCAGCCTGGCTAAGCCCACTGCAGGACAAAGGCCTCTCCCATACTTCTCCAACTACCCCGATCATGGGACCTCCTATACGCTTAAGACTAGGGCAGCCCAAATATAAGAAATTCAGGAAGGAAGCTGTTCAATTCAGTGGTCGATTTCAATTAGGAATCTGCATGCTTCAGAGATACCCGGGCCGACAATACAGAAAAAAATAAATACCTCTGAGAAGGCTTCCCCTTAGTTTTCACAGTGTGAAGCGCGACGCCACTCCGTTCTGCACAGACTCAAACCATCGACGACCAAAACAGTGACGTCGGCCGCATCGACGACAAGGCGCCTTCTGGCGGTGATTTGACAGCACACGCCCAGTGTCCCAAGCTGCTTAGAATCACTGCGCAGCTGCTCCACCTCTATTGCTGCTCGTCCGCCCCCGCGCGGTCATTTGCATTTGCCTCCTAAACGCGGCCCGGAGCCATGCTCCGCGACGAGGAATAATCTATTTGCGCAAATGGAGCGCGACTTACGTCATTCGAGGTGCGACGTCACTCCCGTCTTGCCATCCCCGCCCTTGATAGTCGCACAGCGTACTGATAATGAGTTTGTGTTTGCGATCCGACAACAGATGAGTTTTTCGGGCACAGACAAGGGCACGAAAACATGTGAGACAGACAGACACGAGCTTCAAACTTTGGAAGATTGAGCACTGATCGCAAAGAAGCCGATCTAGACGACAAGATAGATAATTGAGTCTACCCGCAGCGGTAGCGAAGTGGCTAATAAAAAATTTTCACCGACGATTAGGATACTCCCTAATGCAACACTTAAGTGCAGCTCCACAGGTGTTTTCGTTTCCTGATATGCAGTGGCGTAGCACCAGGGGGGGGGAGGGGGGGAGGGGGGCCGTGGGCCCCGGGTGCAAGGGGCCAGTGAAGGGGGGGGGTATCATATGCGTCTGAAGACACCCCTCTTTCCACCAGCTACACCCGGGGAGGTGGGCGACAGAAGACCTATGGGCCCCGGGTGCCAGACGACCTAGCTACGCCACTGGTGATATGTTGACAGGCGCAGACAATCTGTCGCGTCACACAATCTGTCAGAAAATGTGACATTGGAAACGGAGCTAAGAGTGGAGCGACTGCCTCCCTAACCGGGAAATCGCGAGAGGCAACGCGGGGGTGACGCGTGGCCGTGTAGGCAGACCTCGGCTCATGCACCACTTTGCTTCCATATACGGTATTGGCCGACGCGCTCTATGCATGCTATCGTGGACCAGACGACGGCGTGGTATTCTGACCCCATCTCGTAGTGGTCGTCGCCACAGAGCCTCTCTTGCGCGGCACTACGCTTTTCGCCTCACCCTTTCGCCATACTCTCCCCCTCCGCCTTCCTCCACACGCTTTAACGGCAACCTCCTTCTCCGGTTTCCTCCTCGCGCTCTATTCGTTATAGCAGTCTTTCAACCCCCCCTCCCCCGCTGCGCTCCGCTGCGCTCTTTCATACGCTCGGTTACGAGGTACACCGAGGCACGCCGACATTCAACGTGGGAATGGGTGCCTAAGACCTGCGCTCTAAAATTAAGTTCTCGGGTTTTAGGCACCGAAACCACGGTTTGATTATGAGCCATGCCATGAAGGGAGATTCCAGGCTAATTTTGACCATCTAGGTTTCGGTAAAGTCTGCCCAAGGCACGGTACACAGACATCTTAACAACGGAGCTGTTCAAATTCAAGCCTTCACCTTCCGGCGTCTGGTGTCACGCAGGGGTGCAGGTTCCGGAGCTCACCACCAGTGGGCGCGCCGAGGGTAGGAGCGATAAGGATCGAGGCCCCGTCGGGTTGGGGGCGGATCAATCGAAGGGCGCTCCGGAGGAGGGGGAGGAAAAGGGTACAGGAGCAGGTGTTTTGCCGGCGCGCGCCCTTTCACCCCGTGAAATTTTCCGCTCGGCGCGAGCGGCAGCCGGAGCTCGCACGAGAACGCCAGTACCGACGTCGTGTAAATCCCGAGCTTCGATAGTGGGAAGCGCAAGCCAAACGCCGGTGGAGGCAAGCCAACCCCAACTTTAAAGAGAAGGCACCCCAAGACAAGCGCCAGCTGAGGCAGACTAACCCCTAACTTCGAGAGCAGGAGGCCGAGAAGAGACGTCGACGCAGAGAGATTCCTCCCATGGAGGTGCTGATGGAAGGTTCCTCGACCGTGAGTGCGGCCAAAGCTGCAACTGTGCGATATACTGTGGTTTGATAACAACCTCAACCTAGCTGACAAGGCTGCCCGGTGTGCCCACGAAGATACAAAGACGCGTCCAACACCTTTCGCGAGGTTGGACGCTGCCAGAGAACTTCGCCTACTTGCGCGCAAGAAGTCCCACGTTCTCTGGACATCAAGTGGCTTCAATTGCAGATTACGTAAACTAGACCCCACGCTACGGCTACAACTGCCATCTAGCCTTTCCCGCGGCGAAGCAACCTTGTTGTGTCGCTTGTGGTTGGGAGTGGCGTTCACGAACGCATACTCCTACCGTATGGGAATGGCTGAGAGCCCGATGTGCGACTCCTGTGGGTGCGAGGAGTCCATCGAGCACCTATTGTGTACCTGCCCTCGCCACGATGTCCAACGCCTCTCTCTGCGGGGAACTTTACACAGACTAGACTCGAGACCGTTCACCGAGTCAAAGATACTCGGACCGTGGCCACAACCGTCACTGGCTTGAAAAGCGATTCGTGCACTAGTGCGGTACTTGAAGTGCACGGGCTTAAGAGACCGCTTATAGTGTCATTGTGTAAGGTGTCCCTCCCACATGTACTCAGTGCTGACTCTCTCCCTTTCTTCCCCTTTATATTCCCCTTTCCCCACCCCTAGTGTAGGGTAGCAAACCGGATGCTGATCTGGTTGACCTCCCTGCCTTCCCTCCCCTTGCTTTCTCTCTCTCACGCAGCTGAAGAGCCTGTGCCATCTGGAACCGAAGCTCGAATCTAGCAAAGCGACGACAACGAGACAAAAGAATTTCATGACAATCGCGCAAATACGAGTTAGAACTTGAGAAAATGACCGCCACCTTCGCTGTTTTGACAGCTTTCGCTGCGTGGAAATGGCTTAGCTTTTTGCATTTTGCCCCCTTCGTAATGTGTTCGCCATGGGCCGGTATTTGATCCCGCGACCTCTCATGCGTAGCATCGCAACGCCCTAGCTACTAAGCAACCGCTACGGGTCTGTAGTGGCTACGACATTCTTCTGCTGTGCACGAGGTAGCGTTTTCGACTTCCAGCCTTGGTGGATGCCATTGTGACTGGAGCTAAATGTAAAAAAAGAACTGCGTGTACTTAGATTCACGCGCAAGTTGAATAACTCCAGGCATCTCAAAATGACTCCGTAGCCCTGCACTACGACATTTCTCATAGCCTCCGTGTTGTTTTGTAACGCTAAATTCCGTGAATAGTTGAACGACAATGGAGGCTACTGAAATAATGAAACGGATACCAACTGCCACTTTACTGTCTACTCAGACTTGACATAAAAAGACACACACACAAACCGCGAAACGGATGAAAGCGTCAAAGAAAGCTATCACGTTCATAATTTTTCTTTTTTTTTTGGCTAACAGGGGATTCGAAAATACAAACTCGAATAAATGGGGTGACGTGAGAGTCTTTCTCTCTCTCTCTTTCTTTCTTTCTTTCTTTCTACCTTTCTTTCTTTCTTTCTTTCTTTCTTTCTTTCTTTCTTTTGATGTGTACGTATACTGCGTAGATTCGTATGACATTTCAGTTGCGAGACCGCATTGGCTTTGCGTACTTCTGTCGTCATTCGCCTTGGGTCTGAGCTTTGTTGCCAATAATACAATCCAACTAGCCAGACAATCACCCCAACTATAACCAAACTTGCAGACTTAGCTGAAATTTTGTTATGTACTTATGAGCAATTGGTCAGGTCATCGAGCCCAAATGCAGTGAGAGCACTGTAAGCAGAACTTTCCTGGTACGTGCATGTCACAAAAGCCTTTACACTTCGCTCGCCGATCCGGCTGCCAGGCGCAAGCCGACGGAGCACAGGGGGTCCACTTTACGCTTCGCCCCGGCCTACAAGCGAAGGGCCTTTGGACAACATTTATT
Source organism: Dermacentor albipictus (assembly GCF_038994185.2). Lineage (NCBI taxonomy): Eukaryota > Metazoa > Arthropoda > Arachnida > Ixodida > Ixodidae > Dermacentor > Dermacentor albipictus. The sequence continues at coordinate 23,230,158 of NC_091830.1, read as the reverse complement.
TATTCAGGGTTGGTCAGCCCGAGCAAGACGCCCGTGTATCGGTGCGTCGGCAATCACGAAGCAACCCGTTTAAGGGGGGATAACAAGCATTTAATCATACACAAAACTGATCACGGACAATAAGGTAACAAAGAACTCAAAGTAAGAACGAACAGAATTGGCGAGAAGTACGGACAATTGGGAACACGACAAGAACACACAATAATCAGGCAGGGTTACAACAACAGTAAACAAATGAGTTTAGAGGCAAACGAGTCGTTTATAGTTAACAGAAAAGAAGAAGAGGACAAGCCGGCGGACAGACCATATCGGAGCTCAGCGAAGAACGGGGACGGCTCGTGTGGCAGTCGTTGCGGCGATGGCTCGAAGGCGGCGGGCCCGGTGCGATGAAACGCGCGCCTCGCCGTCAGGAATTCGGCCCCGCACGCCGCAAGGACTCACACAACCTTCTTCACTGCCTGTCTCCAACCGACTGTCCCCCTTCCCACCGAACTGCCAACGAGCTGGCGGCGGGAAGGCGCTGGTGAAAAGAAGTTCTGTGCCCAGCGGTTATTTACAGGCGTTTTAACGCGATAGCGTTAAGGAGCTCGTGTCGCAGAAAAGCCGGTGTCGTCGGCGTCGGGTGTCGGCGTCGGCGGCGTTGACCGTGAGCGATAAATCACGGCAGGCGTTTCATAAATAAAAAGCAACTTCCAAGATTGGCCCGGTGGGAATCGAACCCGGGTCTCCGGAGTGTGAGACAGAGACGCTACCACTCAGCCACGAGTTCGATGCTTCCAAGCGGTGCAAACGCGCCTCTAGTTAATGCGGTGTTGCCTTCGAAAGCAGCCGTGGAAAGTTGTACTGCGGTGTATATCGGTAATTATGAACATGTAACGTACAGAAGTCACAATTACACGAGTTGCGAAGTGCGTTTCCGCTGCATTTCTTTTGCGCTTTCCGCACACGCAGAGCCATCTTGCGGCAAACACAGAGGACCCCCTCCTCTCAATGTACGGCGCTGCCCCGACAGGAGGCGCGCCGCGCGCGCATTGGGACCGCTGCCAGGCGCGTCGCGGGACTCCCTCTCCCCTGACGACGCTTCGCCGTGCTTCCGGTTTAGATTACTATCTATCTCTCTGCCCGTGCCGATCACGACGTTTGGCTGGCGTAGATCGTTTCCCCTTCGAGACACCGAGTTCTTTGGTTCGTTTCGTTCGCTCAGGCGCACGTTTCGTTGTCGCGCCGAACGCTGCGTTGCTCGACGTTCACCGCGTGATAGGTGGGCGCTAAGTCCGATGCGGGGCGCATCGTAAGTGATTGCTGTGCCGTAGCGCATTGTCTTATACCCCTTGGCGGGTCGACGGGAACGCTGTCGCGTCCCACTCTTGAAGGCGAAGCTTAAGCGTCCTCCAATTTTTTTCTCGCGGCGCCACCGAAGACAGCATGCGCACTGTCGATTTATGGCCCGGCCGTCTCCGCGATCCCGACCAGCGGAAGCAACCGAACAGTGGACACAGGGCGCACAACTTTCTTCACCGTGCGCTCTGCCTGCTCCACTCTTGTAATCTTACACCGCGGCCAAGCCCCGACTCCGTCGAAGGGGACAGCGAAGCCGCCTCCGAAGACAGCCGCTTGCGTGGCTCACAAAGCCGACCGTCTCCAGATGCCCCTCGACCCCGGGCAGTCCTCTCCGCCCTCTCTCGCGGCCTCCTCCCGTAGCCTCTGAGCGGGATGGCCGAAAAACGCACTATAAAGAAATATATATATACAACATGGTTGGCGCCGGTCTGTGACAGTGCACGATGGAAGAGATTTGTTTGGGGAGATTCATGAACTATTAGAATAAATCACGGAGCCAATCAAGGGACACACATACTACAGCGCTCATGAGCTTGTTTCTTTTTCCAGCGAGCTCTGGGCTCCCCTCTTACGTGACTGCTTACATAACTACATGATGGAAGACGTGGTCAGATCTGTAACTGTTCGGCAAACGTAAGTGCAGCGACGTCGGCATCGTAGTAAACTTCGCTAAAGAAAATGTTGCCATATATTCCTCGGCAAAACAGGCATCGCAAACAAGGCGTCAACGTGGGTCCCGTCGGTACGTACACGACATGAGATCCAGGAAGCGGCCTCAACATAGTAGAAATAGACCTGCGGAGCAACGACACTTCACTGATACGGCCCTCGTTCTGTCTGAAACATGCGCATGAACGGTTTCCTCAGTGTACGTCAGGTTTAGTAGCACAGCTCTGGAAGCAAGCATGCGAACGAATTCTAGAGCTAGATCAGAGCTTTGTAGGTCTATGTTCGATTAAATGGGGTTTCGAAAGGAGAAATTAGGGCCATTTGCTCGTTGCTAATCAAGTTAACTTTTTCTCTGATGAGTACGCAGTGACTTCGTTGAGGCCACCATATGGTGCAAAATAACTTACGCACTTAAAAGTGGATAAGGGCGATAAATCAAGGCCTAAGTGACAACCTTACACCCTTTTTCAGGGTAACGGTGTTAGTTATAGATAAACTTACTTCCTTATTTACTTTAAGGGCGTACATTATTTTACGTTGTGTTGTTGTACAACCAGCACGGGGAAGAGGTACGCGTTACCGCGACGCCTTTCTCCCAAGTCCAACACCACAGTGGAAGCTGTGAAAAGGGCAACAGTATAGCTCCGGTAACTTCACGTGAATAGTTCCTATATGGCCTAAGGCACAATAAGTGATGAAACATTTTTTACGATCGTATCATAAAGGCCCACTAACTAACACGTGAGAAACGAAAAAAAACATAGGAATCAAATAGTGTAGTACGCAATGCTATACATCCCCAGAAATGGGGGATGTGAGGCGTACGAGACGGCTACCACACTCGATCGGTATATAGTAGTCCGTGCAGCGCAGCTGAACTGCACGGGCATCGCAGTAAAAAAAAAGAAAAAAAAAGAAAAAAGGAACCTCTCCAAGAAAAGTAGGTTTAATCGGGATTTCATTTATACACAAGAATGACCTGTTTGGGAATATCGTTGGCAAATTTGAACCATCTGGTAACAAAACTCCAGGTTCCGGCACAGTCTGCTTAGCTAAATCAGCAGCTCATTGAAAGTAACTACGTTTCCTGGAGAGATTGTTTTTTTTTCCTTTTTTTTAACTCCGACGCCCATTAATTGACGCTGTGCTTAACGCACGACTACAGAGAGAGACCTTTGGCACAATTCCTTTCACGCAAACAGCGTGTGGCTGAAATCAGAATGAAAAAAGAAAGAAGGAAAAGTAGAATTAGAATACGCTTATGCTATCAGTATGTTAAGGTTAAGTCGCACGCAAAGAAATTAAGCAAAAAAAAGCAAAGAAAATTCGAACGATAGACAATGTGCTCCTTGCAATCTCTGGAACAGACCGTAACCCGGAATAGTCCTTGCGAGGACTCGTAATTCTCCATTGCTATAAGAACGGCGCACATTTGTACGTTTCATTAATTTACCTATTTTATTAGACGCACATGCTACTTCACGGTTCCAGAGCACCGTCCTGACCGATCATCAGCTCAGAAGGCCGTGAAAGCACTCTTGTAGGAGATCCAGACACGCGCTTGTCGAGGTCAGACGTGCCTAAACACCGCTCCACGGCACGTACTTCGGCCCCAACCGCCGCCCCCAGCCGGGGGCCCCCGAGGCACCGCGATCGGCACGGCTCGCCTCGAAACCCCGGCGACTCCGGCTCCCCAGCTCCGGCGAGACGCTCGGCCGCCGCGACGGCGAAAACTACCGGTCGCTATCTCGAGTGCGCACGACTACACCAGGCACACAGACCTGTTCAGTGGTCAGCGAACGCGCTGTGGAGCTCCATTGCCTACCTCAATCAACGCAGCAAGGTGAGAGCTTCCCGAGGACCCCACATTTTTGGAGATCCGACGCTCTCCGGCTGGGCCGTCAGCCTTCCTTTCTGGCAGCGGCGCAGCCGCCGTACTAGGCTCGCGCGGCCACTTCCCAGGCTCCAGCATGCAGGTCACAGTGTCTGCAGAGGACTTGAACCCGTCCGAATACAACCCCCGGGACTGGAAGCATGTCCTGTCCATGCACGCGTCCCGTCGGAACACGACCGGAGCCTCCAAATCGTCTCCCGCATGCCCGGGATCCAGCATGGGGACGCCACAGAACGCAAACGCCACGACGCCATCGCCGCCCACGTTCCAGCCTCGCCAAGAACAGCTGCGCGCTGCGAGAGCAGCAGCATTCAAAGGTCGCCAACTCGCGCCGTTGCCTGCCGACGCTTACAAAATTGTCTACCGATCGCAGGGAGGGCTCGTGCTTCTCGACATCCCACCGCGCTCGCTACTCGGCACAATCATGCAAGCAGCGCAGCTACAAGGCCAACAAGACATCCAGATCCGAGTACATCCCACCAACAACACGTGCACCATCGCCACCACGTGCCAAGAGACCGCCCTCAAACTCGTCGATCTCAAGGAAATTACACTACGCGACCGAAAATATGCTATCACAGCCTACATCGCCCCACCAGCCGGGGCGGTGCGCGGAGTGATCACGAACGCATTTTGGGATGAAACCCCCAGCGAGGTCATCGCAGACCTTGAGGCCCGAAATTCCGAAGTCCCCATCACTGATGCCCGACGTATGGGGAAAACACGCTCAATCCTTATCACCTTCGCCTACGGACCAGTTCCAAGGAAAATCATCTACGGCGGCGGTGTCCACCTATGCACGGTCTACCGGGGACACATCGACGCCTGTGCGAACTGCAGAAAACCAGGACATCGAGCAGATGTATGTACCCTGCCCCGCTCCCACCGATGCCCAAGATGTGGCGAAACTCATGAAAGAGTGGACCCCCCAACCTGCGCTCCACAATGCATTCTCTGCGGTGGAGGACACATGACCGGAACAAGTGGATGCAAAGCAAATCGAAGTCCTACTACACGCCAGCCGCGATCTACTCAAAAGAAGACAGAACATCGACAACACCATCGATCCAGTCCCAGCCCGCGTCGACGCTCCGGCAGCCCAGCTTCTCGCCCTTCGGACGCTCGACATCTCACATGGGCCGACCTGGTCGCCGGAAGACATACCCCCCCGCTCACCAAGACTCCCGAAGCGCTGCAACAGGAACGGGAGCTCCAGGCCCTCAAGGAAGAGGTAAGTCGCCTTGCTTCCCTCGTCCATACCCAACCCCCGACACAATCAGGCCTCCCTAACTCCACTCCACCCCCCGAGACGGAATCTCCCAGCACACCTCCCACAAAAAAACAGCGAACCACACAGGAAATACCACCCCCTCAGATGACAGACATAGATGCCAAACTCGGAGCGCTTGAGGCTAAATTCGATCGTAAACTACAAGAACTCGAAACACGCCTCGAGTCTAAACTCACTCACCTCGTAGAAACTCTCACGGAGAAATTAGAGCACCGCATGGATGTTATGCTTAACAAGATGCTCGAAAACATAGAACACCGCTTCACACAAATGCGCCCTTCCATACCCTCGCAACCCACCCTTCAGCCTACACAATTCACCCCTCCTGTCCAACACATTCCAATGGACACGCAACTAACCCCCCCTCTCCGCCCCCCCCACGCTCCAGTATGGCGGCGCGGGGAAATAATTACCTACAAATTCTAACTTGGAATTGCCGTGGCTTCCGGGGCAAGCTTGCACCTCTGCAGCTTTTACTTCCCACACTCACTCCTCAGCCCCAAATACTTTTACTCCAAGACGCTGCACATTGCGCAACCCTTCCCAGCTACACCTCGGTACATTCGGACGCCACAGACAAACCCAGGGCGTCCACACTCATACACCGTAGCATCACTCACAGGGTACACCATATCGCTTCAGAGACGCCCTGCGTGATCACTGAAATCATACACCATAAACACACGTTACCATCCATATTTATTGTCAACATTTATCACCTCCCATCACACCCGATGGCGTCTCTAGAGTCCCTACTTCGATCGGTGCACCGGCTGGCAGGAAAGCACCCCCTGTTAGTCGGCGGAGACTTCAACAGTCAACATACAGACTGGGGATACAAAACAACAACACACCGAGGTCGCAGGCTCTGGCTGCTCCTCCAGAGCCTCCACCTCACCGTACACAACAACTTCCTGACGCCCACTCGGATCGGAAATAGCGTCAGCATGGACACCAGCCCGGACCTGGTGCTGACCCACTCCCTCCGAGGCGTCACCTGGACCAGAACACAATACACACTAGGCAGCGATCACTACATTATACAGGTCACTGTCCCATACAAAAAACCCCGTCACACTTACATGACACACAAACTCATAAACTGGGACTCTCTCCGCACCACTCGGGCGGCCCGCTCTGACACCCCTATTTCCGATATCGACACCTGGGTGAAATCACTCCAGGATGACGTCCAATGCAACACAAAACTCATTGAAACCCCTGCAGAAACCCCTACATTAGACACCCGACTGGCCCACCTCTGGGAGGCCTATCACAGCCTCCTAGAACGGTGGAAGAGGAATAAGCTAAACAGGACACTTAAAAAGCGGCTGGCCGCGCTGCAAGCCCAAATCCAACAACATTCTGAGGAGCTCTGCCGGTCCAACTGGGGCCAGATATGCGACGGCATTGCTGGGAACCTGTCCACCAAGCGGGCCTGGCAACTCCTCCGCCACCTTATAGATCCGACGCAGACAAAAACAGCAACACAACACCATGTAACAAGACTCGTCCACGCACACATCGACAACCCTGACAGCCTTATAGATACACTTCAAAAAACCTACACCTCCCCAGGCACACCGACTCGCTTACCTCCCTACACAGGGCAGCCCAACCCCACACTCGACACGGACATAACGGAGACGGAAGTCAGAGCGGCCCTCCTGACTCTCCGTACCAGCTCCGCACCTGGCGCCGACCAGATAACCAAATCTATGCTTCGTAATCTGGATGATCAATCCATCACACAGATTACGGACTACTTCAACCAGTGTTGGAGGGAGGGCACCCTCCCCCAGTCCTGGCGTCATGCGAAGGTTATTTTCATACCCAAACCCAACAAACCACTTTCACTCCAAAACCTTCGCCCGATCTCGCTAACCTCATGCCTCGGAAAGCTTTTCGAGCATGTAGTATTATCGAGACTCACACAACACATGGCGGAAAACGACCTTTACCCTCACAGCATGGTGGGCTTCCGCCCCCATTTATCCGCGCAGGATGCCATGCTACAACTTACGCACGACATTTTCGACCCCCTTATCCCGGGTCACACAAAGGCAGTCTTGGCTTTGGACCTCTCCAAAGCCTTTGATCGCGTAGAACACCATGCGATCATGACTGCCCTCTCGCCACTGAATGTGGGTGCACGTACGTACACCTACATTCAGGCATTCCTGACCGACCGCACGGCTCAGATACACTTTGGCCCACTCACCTCCCCCTCTTTTACTTTACGGAGTGTTGGCACCCCGCAAGGGTCCGTTCTGTCCCCCTTTCTATTTAATATCACCCTAATCCCCCTGGCCCGACAATTGGCAACCATGCCCCATCTCAAACACACCCTCTATGCCGACGACATCACGCTGTGGACTACCCACGGCAGTGACGGCGGCATAGAGGACACTCTCCAATCTGCAGCCACCTTGACCCAAAATTATGCTGCCAGTATCGGTCTTTCTTGCTCCCCAGAAAAATCCGAACTGCTACTAATCAGACCTCGTAATCGCTGCTCCCCATGCTCCCCCATCACGATCGAGCTGGACGGACGCCCAGTGCCGGAGGTTGAAACCCTCCGAGTACTGGGACTCCATATCCAGAGTGATGGTAAAAACACCACCACCCTGAAGAAACTCAAGCAGATTGCAGGTGCGATTTCGCACCTCATTCGCCGGGTTTCAGCCCACCACAGAGGCATGAAGGAGCGCGACCTATGTCGCCTCATCCATGCCTTCGTCCTCAGCCGTGTGCTTTACACAACCCCATATTTACACCTATCCCGACACGATACTAATGCCCTAGATGCATTAATACGCAAGGCGTACAAAGTAGCATTAAAACTACCCATTAATACACCCACAGACAGACTACTCGGCCTGGGCCTCCACAATACTATCGGGGAACTTGTAGAAACCCACCGACAGGCGCAATACATTCGCCTGACACGAACATCCACTGGGCGGCACATCCTGGACTCCCTCGGGATCCGGATACCGGCCAACGACCCTACACAACTCGCCACCCCACGCCACATCCACCGGGAGCTGCTTATTAAGCCGCTCCCGAGGAACATGCATCCACAACACCACGAGGCGCGCCGCCGAGCTCGAGCTAAGGCGCTCCATCGCTATTACGGCCCCGAACCGGACGCCGTATGGGTGGACGCCGCATGCATGGGAGAGCAAGCGGTTGCCGCCGTGGTGGACTCCTCCCTCTCCCCAATCATCACACTACCCCTCCCCCCACACACTTCCCCAGAAGCTGCAGAGGAAGCTGCGATTGCCATTGCCATCACCCATACGTAAGCCCGGTACATAATAACAGATTCAAAAACAGCTATACTAAATTTTGCACGAGGCCGAGTCCATGTTCCTGCTTTTTGCATACTGAACTCGCCCGTTGCACCTCCACCCCGCCATGTGGAGCTGATATTTGTGCCTGCGCACTCCGGGAATCCCGGAAACGAGGCTGCCAACCTTTTAGCCCCAGGTTCTATTAACCGGGCTCAGGTGGCCTCCGATCCGGGATTCACGAAGGAGCGCATGCACTCTTTCAGCGATCTGACGCAGGCCTATAGGGCCGCACGTCAGATCTACCCCCCACCTCACCCATCCCTAGACAACAGGCATGCGACACTGTGGAGGCGACTCCAGACCCACACACTCCCCTCCCCTGTCACCCTATCCCATTACCATCCCTCTTTCCCCACGCCCGCCTGCGCCCTCTGTCCCGAACCGTTCGCATCCGCCATCCACATCCTCTCGCTTTGCCCGGCGGACCCTCCCCCGCGGGGCCTGGAGCACCTGACATCATGGGAGGACTGGGAGACCGTGCTCCGCTCTGAGGACCCGGCAACGCAGACCATCGCGACAAGCCGGGCTGCCAGTGTTATGGACCTACGGAACATAAACACTTGAGTGGACTACGGTCGTGCGGGGGCCCAGGGGCCTACGTGGCCCGAACACCTCTGTTTAAATAAAGTTTTCAACAACAACAACACTCTTGTACTTTCTCAGAACGTCTGGCTTGCACGAGCGGCTTTGACTCAAGTGCTGTCTGTGCACATCTTTATGCCCTCTCTCTATCTGCATTCTCTCTCTTCCCCTTCTTCCTTCCCCCAGCGTAGGGTAGCTAACCAGACTCTTGACTCGTTAACATCCCTGCCTTCCTTATCCCTCTCTCTCTCTCTCTTTGCTGCAGTGTAAAACAGACGAGGACACAGATCTCGTGCTTTGCTCGCACTCGATGTGATACGTCAGCGTTCATTAGCACCTTTCGTATGCGTCGTCGTCTTCAGCTGTACCGTCTCCTGGCGCGCTTGTGCGATTCGCCGTCCCAGTGCATTAACTCCATTTACACGAGAGAGCAAGTAGAACAAACCCCAGTGCAATGACATGAGCGGTATAGAAAGGAATGATTTTGTTTCGGTTTTATTATGAGTGGGGCAGTGTGCGGCTCTCACAACGAAGTTACACCTGCGTAACCAACGATTTCGGAGACCCCAAGTACTTCGTTATCGAGGCGTATGACTGCATATGAACGCGGTCTGCGAGAAATGCGATCCCACGTGCAACTGCCGAATTCATGCAAATGCGGTTTTTGCTTTCTGCAGCCGTAATTACTGAGCCGTTGTCGTCGTTACCTCTGTGACGTCATTCAATCGCTGTTTACATTATCGCCTACATCGTCGGGCACGCTACTGTCTTTTTTTCTGTGTATGTGCGTATGTATATTGCTTCCGACTCTGAATAAGCCTTTCTATACATAATCTATGTCTTTATTTTGCATCACTGATGGGGGAATTGCGTAAACGAGCATGACGGGCTTATATGCCCCAAATACAAGCACGGCACGTTTGCGCTCAGGAACCTGACGCCACGCTTTTTCACGTGGCAACCGATCCTGCACTCGGCAACCACGAGAACACGTCTATTCGTTTGTTAGCATAAACATACGCAGACCTCTCCGCAACAAACGAAAAAGAAAAACATATACGTGCGTCGATGTGCGTATAGGTCACGTGTCCCGCAGCCCTACGTTTTGATTTCGCAGCCCGGGCCCCGTCCGCAACGTAAACATATCGTATCTCACTCCGAGGAGGTGTCTCGACGCATCGGGTTCGTAGACCCCTGCACCGTTCGTTCCTTGTTTTTTTTCTTTGAGGCAGCTGGTTTCGTTTACACCGCGATCGTATTGTACGGGCTGTCTCTTCGACGCCTGCGTCTCTGTCAGGCGCTCGTTAGCGTTCTTTATCGCCACGCCGGGGCCACCTCGCTTGATCCATCGCGAACGCGGAAGCAAACCGCCTCCCGCGTCAAGGGAGATCAAGCAACAAGCACGACGTGGGACGAAGGCGCAGGAGCGTCAACGTCAACATTCGTGAGGAGGCCTTTGAGGAAGCCGACCCGCTTTGGTGAGAACGGTGAGCCTGAGCGGGAAAACAACGCAGATGAAAATGGAACGGCGTAGGTGTTAATTCTCCATCGCTCTGCGATCTGCTAGCAGCTCGTGGTTAGCTCGGACGGTGTGGCGAACGCCCCGCGTTTTGGCGATGAGGACCCGATTTTGAATGCCGGACCGGGACCAACTTTTCTTCAACTGCGAAGATTTATTATAAGAAACCGGTGTGGGTTTTCTTAGAAGCTTAGTGCCACAGTCGGATGGAAGACAATTTTTCCTTTCACCACGTAGCCTGGAGATCGACTCTTTGCATGTTAGCTTGTTGTTCTTAATTTGCACCACACAGTCTCTAAGTATGGGCTCGTAAAAGCAGTGAACGATTCCAAAGTGCACAGGGACCGATGACCCCAAGTTTTTTTCAGGACTTTACGTGGTGGCATTATTGACCTCAGGAAACCCAACATAACATTTTTGATACGCTTAGCTTGATAGCTCGAAATGCTTGACGAAGCGCAGAAAACTTAACGGAAATCCCATATTACCCTTTTCGACATGGTGGAGGAAAGCTTTAGTTGTGGATTGCTCAAAAAAGCAATTACCAATTATTTACTTTCTGTACTCTAAATGTTACTAAATAAGATTTTATTATTTTCATGACAGCGTAGTCTCCATGGCTACAAGCAACGATGACCGATTCCCTGTTTTCTTTGATTTGCATCGGTGTTTCGACTTTCGGGGGTGGAATTCCTGTTGAAAAATTTTTGCTACACAATTTCTTTCTTCGCTGCAGCTATAACGAGTGCGCTTGTCTAACTAAACAGAAACGAACCTGGGCTTTTTTAGGGCGGCCAAAAGGGGAAGCACCTTCTGCTACGAACAGCGTATCTGTCTTGGGCAATAAGTGAACTGCTGCGTGACAATGAACAAAACGTCTGCTCTCACAGTTCCCATATGATTTTGCTTCCGAGGTGCTTGACCAAGCAATATGATTCTCAGCTTTGGCGAAGTGACGACAACGGACGCATCATGCCACTGCAGATTGAAACCCACTCTGCTGAATCTTGCCCATGACCTCCTCGCTCTTCTCCTCGTCTCGTTGTCGTCCTTGTGCCGCCTCTAAACCCTTCCCGCACAGATATAACTTACGAACTATCTCAGACAGCCACCTTGCCGTCTTGAGGTCTACTATATTTCAAGATCATTGTCCCTCATGCCGGTGCCGAAGCTGCCTCTCGCGCTTCGACAGTTTTACAACGCAGTCTTTCATGAAGAGCATAAGGAACACTTTCTAGTAATAATGGTAGCACAGTTGTAACATTTCTCCAGCTGCGTAGTGATAAGATAGCTCATATCGTGCACGAAAAATATTTCTACAGGACTTCATCCCACATTCCAAGCGCAATCGATGGCCTAATATATGCTAATTGCCTGTGACCTCCAATAAATGGTTATTCTCCACTGTCGTCTTTCTCTACGTCACAATATTATACGGTGCCTCAGCTCAAGCTTCCCTACTTACTGAAAAAAAATAGCGGTTCACAACGATACAGCAAGGCATGCGTCACTCAAGATGATGTCATGGCTACACGTGTTTCTCAACTTCCGGATGGCCTCACTTGTGAAGAGGCGTTACCGCTTTGAAGACTTCGTCTGAGCGTGGCTATTACGCCGTCCATCCGTGCACACAGCAGGGTCAGTATAATGTAGCGATTCGTTTCCCTCCGTGCAACAACTTTAATATTATGCACTGTTTACGCCACGCCAATCCCAGTGATTACAGGGCAGGAGCATGTCGCTCGGTCCACTAACAAATAGCGAGAATAATATATAATATATGGGGTTTTACGTGCCAAAACCACTTTCTGATTATGAGGCACGCCGTAGTGGGGGACTCCGGAAATTTTGACCACCTGGGGTTCATTAACGTGCACCTAAATCTAAGTACACGGGTGTTTTCGCATTTCGCCCCCATCGAAATGCGGCCGCCGTGGCCGGGATTCAATCCCGCGACCTCGTGCTCAGCAGCCTAACACCATAGCCACTGAGCAACCGCGGCGGGTGGAAAAAAAAAATAGCGAGAAGGAATAAGGTTGTTTAACACATGACGTCTAAAACGTGTTTCCGGGTATGCACTCGCTTCACACATCTGTAGCCAGATAAAGCTAGGCCTTCGAGATTGACTTCCGTTACCCTGAGAGAACTGTCGCTGAAGCGTGGATTTGGACACCGGCTATGGAATCGTCACATTATACCGACCCAGGATACCTGTTTTGAGCTGCGTCAGTGCGGGCACCATGGAACTATACGCAAATTTCTGTGGATCGCTGTATGGAGCTAAAAATTCGATGATGAGAGAGACGTTATATTATATAACATAGCTAGTTAACATTTCATATAAGGTAATCTAAATGTATATCGCATGGCTGGAGCGTCCTGGCATGGCGCTATTAAAGTTCACTTTGTGAAGAAGTATAGCGCACATAAAAACCTCTCCGAAGGGTTGAGTACCGTCACGTTTAGGTTCTTAGGTCAGCATCGGTGGCCGACAAGTGGTAGGGGTCACTCTCAAGATTCTTTTCGCGCCTGATGCTGATGATGACGCTGCCTGATGGAAGCCGTGAAATAAAATAAGTTCATTTTTTTTTCTGCCAAATGACCTGGTCATTTCTTCAGACGCATTGGGAGTGAGAAACCAAACAGATGACGCAATCAGATCCACGTTCATGTTGCTCGATAGAAGCTTTAGAAGAATGTTTGTGCATCCAGTATTCCCTAACCCCGTGAGCCTTGGCTTCTTTTATTTAATTTATAGGATATAAGGAGATGTTGATATACAATTCAAGGCACCGGCTACTCCTTATCTCTTGAATGGTTCCATCATACAAACTACAAGCTTCAAGATTACATATCAAATAATCTTTACACGCAAGCGCCAGGACTTATCACGCAACATTTTCACAGGAAGACTATTACGTAAGAAACACATGGTACATATAATATACAAGGTAAATGTCTCCCCAGTTACGTAGATAAAGGTCTCAAAAATACAAACGATGCTGTTGCCTAATAACACAGTCTCTAGTCAGCGAGTGGTACATACATCGTGTAAATGCATTATCACATATAGTTTCAACAGAACAGTCAACATAACATAATTCGCAAACACATGCATATATACAGCGACATTGAATGGAAAGGAACAATAAAAGCGTTTATAACGTCCAACAATACTACTGTCTTCAAGAAAGGTCTTTAGTGCTTTTAAGGTGCTCTTCTGCAAGGACGTTGTTGGTCAAGGACCCAAAAGCTTCCTTATAGTGAAAGTTCTGCGGTCTAATTTAATTAGGGTTAATTTAAGTCGGCATCTTAGTGTGTCGTGATGTGGGCAATCTAGAAGGAGGTGATATATATCTTCGTCTACAAATCCACAACCATATTTGGGAGTGTCTGCATGGCCAATTCTGTGTGAGAAACGTTTTGTGTAGGCAGTACCTATAGCCTTAATTGATGAATAAGGGTTTCCATAGTTTTGTCTAATGACAATAAAAATTTGAATTCAATAAACGGATCAATATGGTATAAGTCCGAGCTGTTAGAATTCTGGTCAAACCAAGTGTTTTTACACATTTCGAAAGACGTTGGCGGAACCGCATCATCTTTAAAGTGTGCTTGTCGTGCTGCTTCATCCGCTGCTGTGTTACCAGGAGTGTTGCAATGCTCTGGTATCCACTGGAATACTATTGCATATTTCGCTCCGCATGCCTGGCTTCTTGGTGTCTACATCACGAACGCTAAGATAGGAAGAATTACTCTCCTCAAGAACGACGTCGGCGAAGATCAAATGCTTCGTTCTTTTTTTTTAATCCTAAAGAAATAACACGGTAAAAGAAAAGAGAGCTATCTTCTGCGGTGAATTCAAAAAAATAATTTATGAAAATTACACGTTTCAACTTGCCCTTTCTGAGCGACGTCTTAGTTTCGGACGCCAACACATATGCCCCGCAAGGAAGGGGCGTTAAGATGCAACCTCCGGCCCAACAGTGATGAGTAAAGGTACAAGAAAATCTGCAGCTGTAAACTAAGAAGTCAGGCAGCGGTTTCCTAACGCAAGAGGAACCAAAAGAAATTAAAACAGAGACGCGCGTACAACAAGCAAAAGCAAACAACTAAACAATTCACACACATCCACGGTGGCTCGGAGCAGCGCCTGAAGGAACAAAAACAGAGCGAGGGTTAAGAGAGAACGACGTCCATAATTATGACACCGGCAGCAGCGATCCATCACGCCTGCTTCAGGGGCGAAAGTGTTCTGCGCCCGTGCAGCTGCCTCGTAGGCTCTAACGCAAGTAAGCCATGTTTTCTCTTTTTGTTATTGTTGCTCTGCGCATAACACAACTTATGTAACGAAAACGAGATCCCTCTTCAAGGCTTCTCGTCGGCGAGCCATTGGGGTTGTTGGCCTTGGGAAGGCACGGTAACTTTTTTTCTCTTTCTGTGAAGGCTTCCTTTGCGGAAGTATTTGCAGCGGTTAGAGTTTGGATTTAACCGAGCTTAGGGCATGGAAGGCTATTCTGAATGTTTCACGCCTCAGTTCTTAAGGGCCCTGCCGTGTGTTGTCACGTCCTTCTCCGGCCCAGGTACACTTGGATGAACATAACCTTGGGTGACAGTGAACTCTTGGAGTCACCGGAGGTTGCGTACGCAAGCGTACTTGCGCAGGGATCCACACTGGCAGAAATGTTGAGGTATGGAGGCGTAATGGCTTACAGTGAGACGCTGAAGACTCCGTATGCACGCAGACGTCTGAGCTATTGTGTCTCAAAGCTTTTTCTGGTTTGAAGTTTGGTTTTTGAAGTACAAAAATTAACATTTTGTTCACCTGAATGACCATAGAGGGAGAAAGATGAGAAGAAGACTCCATAGAAACCGAACATTGCTGCGTTGTATTGACCGCTGTTCTGAGTTAATTCGTATTAGCGTCGTGTGTGCAATAACAGTTATTCTACTCGTTCTTGTGCGCAAACTATGGGTTTCAGGGAAGACAAATGTGTCTCTAAATTTAAAACATCCAGGGGAGAGCAGTAGTTACCGGGGGCTGGATTTATGCGTCATAATCTACTTCTTCTATAACCTTATTAAAAAAAGAGCTGATAGTTCTACGTATATTGAGGGAAGCTTGTGAAGGTTCAGTCTTATAAATTTCAATCGCGATCGTGCGAGGAATGAGCACGATTAATTCAAAGAGTGCTTGCATGCCCATACTTTACATGCTTGAGGTGGCAGGCTCAAAAGATAGAGCTCAAACAGGTAATAAAAGCATGCGAAAAACCTGGGGACATCTTCTAAATTTCATAGATAATTGGACAACCAATAATCTGGTGCAGTAACGTGCATAAATTATGTAATTAAAGCTGATGACACCTAGATTGACCACAAACCAGGGTTTGTTATGTTACAGCGAGGCTGTTAGCCTCTCGATGGTCCGCATTTTTAGTGTCCGCGTCCGTGTGCAAAAATGTGGTCCGATCCCGGAGGCTGTTCAATACCGAGCCGATCCGCGGCGGAGGTGAAGCAGGCTTCAAAAGCACTCGGGAAAGGTATGCAAAAAGTGCGTACATTCTTTGGAATCACGCATACAACATACAGAACAACATTCGTTCCAATAAAGAACAAGCAAAAAACAAGCATGCGAACTACATATTAGATGACTAGCCCGCGAGAGATTCATAAAGGCGTTCTATGGCACTTCTGGATGCATGCGTCGGTGCCGTAATGGCTTCAATATCGAGCCTCGGTACTAGAGGTCCTGAGTTCAAATCCTGCCGCCGGGAAGTTTTAATAATGTTTATTTACGTATCATCTAGTATGACACCGGATTTCAGTATTTGTTGAAAATGACGAGTTATCAAAGTCACGAAGCTGTGTAAAGCCATAATGACGAAGTTTAGGTAAATCTATGATCATAATCATCATCAGCATCATCATCATCATCGTCGTCATCATCACCATTATCCCATTTTATGTCCACTGGAAGGACGAAGGCCTCTTTCTCGCCGCGATCTCCAATTACCCCTGTCCTGTACCAGCCGATTCGAACTAGCACCCGCAAATTTCCTAATTTCGTCGCACCACCTAGTCTTCTGTCGTCCTGTACTGTGCTTCCCTTCTCTTGGTACCCATTCTGTCACCCCAATGATGCAGCGGTTATCTACTCTACGGTTTACATGACCTGCCCAGCACCATTTTTTTTTCTGTTCATGTCCATTGGAATGTCGCGTATACCCGTTTGCTCTCTGATCCAAACCGCACTCTTTCTGTCTCTTAAAGTTATGCCTAACATTCTTCGTTCCATTGCTCTTTGCGCGGTCCTTAACTTGTTGACAACCTTCTTTGTCAGTCTGCAAGTCTCTGCCCCATATGTCATCACCAGTAAAATGCACTGATTGTTTACTTTTTTTTTTCAATGATAACGGTAAGCTTCCTGTCAGGAGCTCACGATGTCTGCCGTATGCGATCCAACCCATATTTATTCTTCTGTGAATTGCATTCTCATGGTCAGGGTTCCCTGTTATAGTTGACCTACGCAAACGTACTCCTTCACAGACTATAGAGGCTGACTGGCGATCCTGAATTCTTGTTCCCTTGTTCGGTTATTCATGCTTATCTTTGTTTTCTGCATATTAATCTTCAGCCCCACTCTTACACTCTCTCTATTAAGGTCCTCCATCATTTGTTGTAACTCGTCCGCAGTGTTGCTGAATAGCACTATGTCATCGGCAAACCGAAGGTTGCTGAGGTATTCGCCGTCGATCTTCACTCCTAAACCTTCCCAGTTTAATAGCTTAAATATTTCTTCCAAGCCCACAGTGAATAGCATTGAAGAGAATGTGTCTCCTTGTCTGACTCCTTCTTTATAGGTATCTTCCTTCTTTTCTTGTGTAGAATCAAGGTGGCTGTGGAATCTCTCTAGATATTTTCCAAGGTTTCCAAGGTATTTATGTCTGCGGTATGTACTCCTCGATTACGCCATGCCTCTATGACTGCTGGTATCTCTACTGAATCAAATGCTTTTTCGTAATCTATGAAAGCCATATAGAAAGGCTTATTGTACTCTGTAGAGTTCTCGATAATCTGATTAATGACATCGATGTGATCCATTGTAGAGAATCCTTTCTTGAAGCCCGCCTGTTCCCTCGGTTGACTAAAGTCCAGTGTTGACCTTATCGTATTGGAAATTATTTTGGTAAATATTTTATATAACCCTGGCAGTAAGCTAAGAGGCCTATAATATTTCAGTTTTCTTTAATGTCTACTTTTTTGTCTCCCACAATTAAGATGCAGGCTGAACCACGCCGACAGCAGCTCCTGCAGACAACCCTCTTTTGGCCCTGCTACGGGTAGGCCACGCAGAGTTACGGCCCCCGAGGAACAGCGTGAATACGAAGAAAGTCGAAGGCAACAGGAACGTCAATGTCAACAACGGCGTCGTGCCCGCGCCACAGGTGAAGATTCTGCCCGAGTAGCCGTGGGCAAGCGCCAAGCCACGGTGGAACCGAATGTTCTTGCTCAAAAAAAAAAATGGCTGTGGCTTAGCTAAGGTTAAGCCCAGGATGCGAAGCATACTAGCCTTTATTTTAGTTGTTGAACCACTGTTTAGCCTGGTGAACTGCTGTTGCTTGGCTATATTTGGTTCGGCTAGACGAAGAAACAACTCATGCGTTACTCTGCTTCGCCTTCAAGAGTGGAACGCGACAGCGTTCCCGTCGACCCGCCAAGGGGTGTAAGACAATGGGCTACGGCGCAGCGACTACGCGCCCCGCATTGGACGCGGTGAGCGTCGAGCAACGCAGCGTTCGGCGCGGCAACGAAATGTGCGCCTGAGCAAGCGACGCACACCTGAGACTTAGAAACAGCTCGTTTGTAAGGCAACACCGCATTCACTAGAGGCGCTTTTGTACCGCTTTGAAGCATCGTACTCGTGGCTCAGTGGTAGCGTCTCCGTCTCACACTCCGGAGACCCTGGTTCAATTCCCACCCAGCCCATCTTGCAAGAGTTGAGCCAAAGCGACCTAGAAAATCAGTCTCTGTAGCACGCCGCAACCTTCGCTTCTCATTCCAACGAGCAGCTCTGTCTCCAGGAGGCATCTCCTGGAGACAGGAGATGCCTCCTGCGCGGTCACTGCCACCTCGTGAGTGTCTAGCAGAGGCAAGCGCAGCTGCTTATATACCGCCGCGAGCGACGGCGCGAGTTGGAGCCCCGTTTCTCCTTTGTCGTGACGTCACGGTGTCACGTGGTATTGAAGGCGACACCGCCGCGCCTGAGGAGCTGGGTTGAGCTCTCGTAATATGCTTCGCATAAAAGTCCGCGCAAGAGACAAAGGAGGGCAGGACGAGAGCGTCCGCACCAGAGAAGCCGAGCGCAAGCGTCAAGCCCGCCAAGACGCCGATGAGCACCAACAAGTTGAGAACGCTACGAAACAAAAGAGGCAGCATGGTACCTCTGTCGCTTCGCTAGTGTTCTACACGAGCAAGTGGATTATTACCGCGATAGCATCATGCACCCCGTGCAGCGAAAACAAGAAAGCTAGCTCTAAGGCTGCGTCAAACGCCGCTAGCCAACTCGCATCATTCCGAACCACAACCACGCAGGCCCTCCACGTGGCGCAAGTGCGCTACCCAACTAACTGAATTTCTCAAAGTCAAACAAATAAAGAAATCGTAAATTACGAGCTAAACGCGATCCACAGAGACGATAGCGTTGGAGTTTAATTTAAATATACCAGAACACAGAGTTCTGTTCCGCGGAAACTGTTTGCGCGGAAACACAAACACCCTTTCCGTGCGGCGCGGCCCGCTCGGCTCCATGCAACACCACCATTGCGCTCGGCTCCGCGCATGCGCAAGAAAGCTGAGGCTGCCGGGAAGTGTGACAAGCAGTCAGGAATCCTTGAAACCTATCGCGTTCCACCCTTAAACGCGAAGCTTGAGCGTCATCCAAATTTTTTACTACCATTACTCTAAAGTCATAAAAAATTCCGTACCCCTATCAGCAGGTGCAATGGCTTTGCAACAGCTTCGCTGGACATTCACTTTGGCGGTCAATTTCCATGCACGGGAGTCAATTTTTATTTTATATTAGAAATTATTTGTAAATAATTATGGTTTTTAAAAGTAGTGACTTTACCAGGAACGGCTTAACAGTGTTCCATCATTACGGAATCCCATAATCGATTAACGAATTCTCAAAGAACTTTGCTGGAGGGGCCTGCCGATGAGGCAAGTCGGTGAAGAGCCTTCCTCTACTTACACAAACGGTCTTATGAGAAGCGCCTGCCAGCTTGAGTGATCTATGTGGAGCACCAGATAAAGATTGCGTTTGGAAATATATGTGGGCATTGAGGGTTCACTCTTAAAAGCTGCAGTTCTTGATGCACGCCTGCCAGGAGTTTGCGTACAATATTTACAGTTATATTATACAGTAAAGCAAAGGATGAGTTATACATACTGCTCTACCTCAATACATACGAATATACATGGAAACTAACGAGAACAAAGAGGCAATTTTTCCCGACTACAGTGTTTATAGCTTTACGGTTGCAGGATGGGGGCTTTTAATATGCTAGTACTACGACACAAGATAAAAGTCTACTGCCGTTAGGAATTTATCTTGTACCAGAGTCACCAAGGTATACTACGTCGTGTTGAAATTACACTTGTACAGTCGCCAGCCAAGGTGTGAGTACAAAAAGTGTCACGAAAAAAATCTTTATCTTCGCAGCCGAGGCATGCAGGCTGAAATCAAGTGCTACAGCCTGCCTGCTCCTTTTCGGCAAATATAATCCATTGGGACAATTTCTGGTCGCACGGCTGAGCTAAGAACACGTCTAAAATTTTTCATGATGCAATTGTCTACAGACTTTGCTCGGGACTGTTGGTATATCAGCTTTGCCAAGGAGCCCGCGCAATCGACTAAGTCAAATGTCGACATACCTCCGCAGAAATCCTGCACAACTTCTTACGACTTGTCTCATTTCTGCTTACAGTGAATTCGAGATGTATGTTCTTCTGAGTTAGACACATGTCTTTAATCTCACTATATTGCTAGCAAAATAATTCTCGAGCGATATTATAATCAATTACTATGGCAGCTTGCAATCACTTCATTTTCATAAAACCTCTCGACGAGTGTATTGGGACTTGTAGGAGATAAGAGTGGCCGAGGAAGGTTGCACAACGTAAAGTGAACACACTATGCAAATATATACGCTGAACAATATGCGCAGACCAAAAAATGCATAATTAATACACAAAAAATAGCACTTATTCTAATGTAGGAAGCGAAGGGAGCTGCTTAGGAGGTTATGTAAAGCAACCCTGACATCACGCAACAATGCGAGTACACGATTACACACAGCGTGTACACAGCACTTACTATACATACTGGATAAAAGCTTCGGCCATGTTCGAAGACAAAAATGAAGTAAACATCAAGGGCACATAAAGAAAATTCTAGCAGCGCAACGTTCTCAACGCCATTTGTCTTGAAAAGAAACAAAAAATTATTTAAATATTAGGAAGGCTGAAACCGACACCATCTTCCAGAAAGCAGAGCATATCGGAAGAGAGTGTACAGCGAAGCACACAGCGTCTCTTTCAACGTACGAGATGGAGTCTTAAGGCCAAACGTTCCTTCCGCGGATGAGGCAGTGGTGTCAGAATGCCGGGTAGTATTGCAAGCGCTTCCCTTAACCTTTCCTACATGATGGAGCGGGTTGGGTCATCTGTCCATTACGCGAGGCGGCAGGGCATAAAATCAGCTTAGGAAGACGTCTCCCCAGCGGCACGGAGATGGAGAAAAAGAAACAGGCATAGAGATGCATCTTCCTTGGCACACGGATAAGTGCGGATTGCGTAAGATGATGTAATGGCGTCGCCCCTGTTGCAGGCATTGCATTTTCCCTCTTGTGCTCTTGTTTTCCTTAGGACGAGACTAGAAAAAAAAGTAGAAAGGCGTTGGTCTAGGGCCCAGTAACCGGAGAAGGATAAATTCTTCTTCAGCTACACGGCTTTGTTTTCTAGAAACCCATGTATCGTGGTTTCAAAATGGTGGTTTTAGTAGCATGCTTAGCTCAATCACAGTTAGTGCACCTAATAGTGTCACGAAGCTGCCGATATATATATATATATATATATATATATATATATATATATATATATATAGAGAGAGAGAGAGAGAGAGATTGAAGCTATAATTTTGACAAGAAAACTTAATGATAAGTCGCGTTCTATCGAAAAGTCTCCTTGTTTTTTGGGTTCCTTCAGCAAGCACCTTTTTTTTTTCTTTTCTTCTTTGGCGATGTGTTGACCTGATGTGAATGCTCATGGTGTCACTTCCAACATGCAGACCCGGGTAAATTGATGGTATGGAACCCATGACCCTTCTGGTTTTTTTTCTCCTATTGCTTCGGTATGTGCAATACTCACGTGACGTTGCGCACGCCATTTTGTTGTCCTATTCAAAGCTTCTACACCGTGCAACTGGAGATTAGCGAATCGAAATAAAGCTCAGCTTTTCACCGTATTCGTTCTACAAAAATATGGCGGCTTCGATGGCGTCTATGCGCAGCAGTTATTGACAGGCCTCTGGAGGATAGTTTCAATAAAATAAAAAAGGCTTAGATTTGCGCCGTAACAAAACAATGTTAGATTTTTTTTACGCTGTAAATTATCGAGAACTTGTTGACACCGTATTGATTCCTGCACTGCTGCCTGAGGAAAAATCTGGGCTCCTTTCCGTGCCCCCATTTCTCTCCATCGGCAGTACCGCGGAAACACAATGACCTCGGAACCGAAATGGAAAAAAAAGTACAACTACGAAGCCATAGAACGTAGACCCAGACAATCGTGCGATCGTGCCAAAAAGTCGAGCTTTTAAGAGGATACAGGAAAGATGGGAAGTAACAAAGGATTATGTTACATAAATACGGAGCTACTCTTCAGGTCTTAGAGAAGGATCGATTGCTCAAACAACGTGTGACTGTATATTTTTACGGATCGTCAGCAGGAAAAACGTCATTGTATGAAAGACGCGTAGGTTTTACTCGAAGAAACTCTTCAGGACTTCCTGCATCTTAGATGTAATGAAGGATTCATAGAAACTCGAAATAATTGGCATGCTTGCTCTTTCTTCTTTTCTTTTGGGGGGGGGGGTGGGGTGGAGGGGAATGAATGAACATGAATTTAGTGACTGTCGCATAAGTTTGTTTCAGTGTAATTACTCGCTCATAGTCGATGCCCGAGCCATCACAGGGACTGAAAATTGGCGTATCCTACGCGCTGTAGGAATCAGTTTAGGAGAAATGTTTATACGTGTTTGCGCAGAACACTGCTCCTCGTTAAGGGCCACGCCCAAGTGGAGGCCACGCCGCCCATTTGGACATTTGCGGTGTGAACTACCTCGGTCAACATAAATCTGTTGCGTTTATTCGTGCACCTGACAAGCACGACAACGGAGGACAGACGACAGTGAAACGACCCAGACGGCGTGAAGATGATCGTACGATTACAACGCAATGACGATGACAGAAGGATGATAACAGTATGACGAGAATGGCACGATGACGTCGAAATCACTGCGGCAGAAGTTTTCCTGTAATCAATGCAGAAAGCTGGGCTAGTTGGCGTGTCATCATTAATCAAAAGCCTAGCGCAAATAACAGGGACACAGACAGAGCAGACGACAGGACGAGCGCTCGTCCTGTCGTCTTCTCTCTCTGTGTCCCTGTTATTTGCGCTAGGCTTTTGATTAATGAGTTTTCCTGTAAAATTACCAGAAAGGCGTGATGACGACTGCACTGCAGCCACGGGATGACGATGCTGCAGTAGCGATGACCATAGCATTACAACGATGGTGTGGCAGATCGGCGCGATGACCATCGAGTGACGGCACTGTAGTGACAACGATGGTGTGACGATTATAGTGTGACGTCGACTGAGTGACTACTACGTAATGCTGATGCAGGAATAAATGATTATAGTACGATGACAACGGCGTAACAGCAATTGTGTGACGAAGGGAATGGAGAAGCTGGAAATACCAGAACAGTCTAAGTACAATGGTATGTTTGGCGACGGCATGACGACAACGAGATCACGAAGATGGAATGCATACGACGGCGTGGTGACAAAGGCATGGAGAAAATGGTATGATGAATGTGGAATCACCACGGCCAAATGACGACAGTGGAACAACCATGACGCCATGACGGCGACTTTGCGGTAACCACGCAATGGCGAAAAAAGCATGACGACGTAGGAACGATGACGATGGATTAGACACGATGGAGTGGCGATGAGGGTGTGACCGTAGCGACTCGAAGATGGCGGTGTGATGATGAGGATATGGCAACGCTGTGACAGCGACAGGGAAAAACGACAGAAAGACGGCGATGACAATGAAAGATGACGATCACTTAGGGAGACAGCGCTCCAGATTGTCTCCGAGGAAGCCAACAGCTATTAGATTTGTCTCAGGCACAAGTGGAGACCATCACTCCTATCATGCGCTGTTAAGACGACAAACTCATGCGTGTGCCAACACGAGAACTAAGGAACGTTCTAGTCAGCGTAAAAGAGAAGCTTTGCACTTGCGACTACTGTGAATGCAAATTTATCAGCTAGACAGGCAATTATAATGAACGAGTAAAACATCACGAGTACGATATCAAAAAAAAGAACGCCTGTGCCTTCCAGGGTGCTTGTTGAACAACCAGAATCGACAGGCCACAAGATTGACCGGGAAAGTGCACGTGTACTGCGGCTAAGGATGACCTCCCATCCCACCTGCGTTCGGTATGGCTACAAATTCAGGCCATGCGCACATATTGAACCAAAATGACAGGACACATCGCGCGTTCCATGCGCGCTGCTTGCCTCACATATTGAAGCATACTTAAATGCACTGTGCCTCTTTCATTGCTGTTTAGTGCGAACAAGGCTTCCTCATAGAAGCCAAAACATCAATAAATTTCTGAGCTATTGCGGTAGCTGCTTCGTGTTTTTAGAGCGCAGCGTTTGGGCGCCCTTGCCTGTGGCGAGCGTCGTCGTCGGCGTCGGCGTCATCCCTCGGCGTCCTCGTAACCGAGCGAACGATTAATGAGTGAACGCGATGCGCGGATGAAAGACGGCTATAGCGAATAGAGCGCGAGGAGGAATGTGGAGGAGGAGGGTGCAGGTGATTCACGACTTGGAAAGTGGTGGAGGAGGGTATGACGAAAACTCGAGAAGAAAAGCATCGTTCCACGCAAGAAGGGCTTTGCGACGAAGATGACTACGAGATGGCGCCAGAGTAGCGCGCGTCGACTGTTCGCCGATGACGCCACCGATACCATATATGGAAATGTATATGTCTGCGACGGCTGCTATGAATCGCGCCCACGCGTCACCCAAGCACTGCCTTTCGCGATCTCCCGATTAACGAGTCAGTCACGTCACACTTCACTCCGTTTGCAGCGTGTCGCACGAGACAGATTGTCAGCGCCAGCCAATGTATCGCGAAATGAAAACACGTATACAGCTGAGCTAGATTTCGCATTAATAATAATAATATTTGGGGTTTTACGTGCCAAAACCACTTTCTGATTATGAGGCACGCCGTAGTGGAGGACTCCGGAAGTTTTGACCACCTGGGGTTCTTTAACGTGCACCTAAATCTAAGCACACGGGTGTTTTCGCATTTCGCCCCCATCGAAATGCGGCCGCCGTAGCCGGGATTCGATCCCGCGACCTCGTGCTCAGCAGCCCAACACCATAGCCACTGAGCAACCACGGCGGGTAGATTTCGCATTAGGGAGTATCCTAATCTTCGGCGAATTTTTTTCGATACGTTTTGCCTCGCTAGACGAGTTGCAATCAAACGTTGGATTTCATCAAATTGTGTTGTTCGTGTATACTTTTTCTTATTCTCCGTTCTTTCTCAGTGTTATAGGCCTCTTTCAAGAGGGTTCAGTTATGTCATTGTCTATTTCTTCTTTTGGTGCTCTGCATCCTTAGGTTTTAGAAATAGCTGGCCCTTAAAAGACCGACGAAGCGACCAACATTTCACAGATAATAAAGAAGAAGATGACCACTCTGGAATGACGACAACGCCATGACAACACAAGGACGGCAAAGATGTCGCCACGAAGACAGTAAGAAGGGCGGTGGCGCGAAGACAGCAACGTTGACGGCGATGACGGCATATATGATGACGATGACATCGTGACGACAACAAGAACGATGACATGCCAAAGACGGCCGCAGCACGAAGACGACGACGGCATCGCGATCACCGCACGAGACTGAGATTTGTGAAATCCTCCCATCATCATCAGCCTGGTTACGCCCACTGCAGGGCAAAGGACTCTCCCATACTTCTCCAACAACCCCGGTCATGTACTAATTGTGGCCATGCCGTGCCTGCAAACTTCTTAATCTCATCCGCCCACCTAACTTTCTGCCGCCCTCTGCTACGCTTCCCTTTCCTTGGAATCCATTCCGTAACCCTTAATGACCATCGGTTATCTTCCCTCCTCATTACATGTCCTGCCCATGCCCATTTCTTTGGGCATGGGCAGCGGTGGCGTAGAGGTAGAACACCCGCCTCGCGTGCAAGAGGTCCGTGGTTCGAATCCCGGTGCCGGCAATTTTCACCGGATTTAAAAAAAAAAGAATCCGCGTGTTGATAAAATTGCACAAAGAGGCCTGGAGTGTGGCCTGATCCCGGTGACCAGAACCGGTAACGCACTCCCTCACCAGAGCAGGATTTGCCACCCTCCTATATGAACACAACAATCAAATCCGCCCATGAGGCGGATTTAATGTGCCTTAGACTACAGTGTTACCCTAAACTGCCAGTGTTACGCTAAATATCAGTACGCAAGTACATTACGGGTGCAGGCAGTAATATAACTCGGTTTATATTGTAGGTTATATATAATATAAATAATGATTCATTTATTCGTTTTTGGTTCGTTGGTTGGCAATATATGACTGCTATAATATTGGAGACGAAATGTGAAATCAGCGGTCACCTGACTAGGCCTCTAGCACACTTATATACATAACCACATAACACAAACGGCGTCGGCGAAAAATATGTAACACAACATACGCATGTCAACAAGGCAGCAGGTTCATGACTACTTAAGTAGGATTGAACGCTCTTTTCAAACAGTCCCAAAATTACACGAGAACTTATTATAACAAGAACGTAACAGTAATATATACACAGTAAACACCTATAGAAAAAAGGGAACCGAATAAGGTAAACAAAGAATTATATTAAACAACCCCTTGGTTACTTTAAACACATTAAAACATCCGCCTAAGCGACTAGATCGTAAGAAAAGAAAAGAATCTTAGCGCTGTAAAGAAAATAGACCTTCAATTACTTCTCTAGGCTAAAGAAGAGGGAGATCCCGTTAAATGTGAGTATTTGGTGACAAGCTTTTAATAACTGACGAATTTCTCACTTTATTACCTTAATCTTTGTTTGTCGAATTTTTCACCAAGACCTTTTCGGGAAAAATGTGTCAGCGTGACAATGTTGCAAGTATTGCGAATGCTGTATGCATAACGAACGCATCAACGACCGCGGCCCGTAGTAATTCACGCTGATCTCGCAGATACGAGTCTACGCACTCACATGAACTCAAACAAACCTACAATTAGCACCTGGCTAAATCAACTTAATATCCTTTGAGCAAATTCTTCATCTTAAAATATCAGAAGATATCCCTGACTTTATACTGTGATAATCATCGTGTATACGTGATCAGGTGATCGCGTTCAAAATGACAGTTTAGCTAAACCTAGTTTGTTCTTGATAATTGATTCAGGACTTGTCTCACGGACGCATCTCTTTATCAAGGACGCATCCCTTAATCATGGACGCATTGTTTCGAGTGCGACTTCGCGTCTCTTTCGTGCATATCTTGTTCTAACGATGCGTGTAGAAACTTGGCATCCGTGCCTTGAGAGCAAGTGGACATAATCTCAGATTGCGGAGGAAAGCCTTGGGCATACAGTGAACAGAAATAACTCGTGATTATGGTGGCCTAATCGTCTTGTAGAAATATCCATGCGAAATTCAAGCTTGCACAAGCACTCGTATGATTTCTCCATAGGGTGCAGTCGCCCATACCTGGGAAAACATCTCACTTATATACAGATAGATTTTGTTGCTTATCTCCTTCAAGTTTTTAAAAATTGCCTGTGGCAGATAGCAGAATTCTAACGCTTGACAGGCGGTGATGCGCTTCTACGAGAAATCAGAATGGTTAACTCAATAATTGCCATAATTACGCTAATCACTTTTCAATTAACTACTTTACGAGACAAATTTCTATCTATGCATTGTGCATAGTGAGTACACATGAAAGGCACATCGATTTGGAACGAATTGTGAGGATAGCAGCGGTTTCGAGATATCCGCCGTCAAGCTTTAAGTAAAACTTTCTTGTTACACTTAATTTTTTTTTAACAAAAAGCTGTTTTACACTGAAGCACAAAAGTAAGTTAAGTGCAAATGCACTTCATCGCACACTTTGAATAGTATCTCAAAACCGGCGTAGTCCTGGGAATCCGTTGAATTCGTTGTGAGAATACTCACAACCTGCAATTCGCAGATTGAAATATGTGCCGTTAAGTTATTAAATAATAAGTTAATTAGCGCAATGATCGCGATTACGAATTAGGCATTTTGGATTTCTCGTATAAGCAGTGACCGTCTCATCAAGGTATTCAGATGAAGAGTTAGAATTGTGGTATTTGCCACACGAAATCTCTAAAAATTAGGTGCTACTAAAAAAAATAATGTAGAATCCCACGCACACTGTATCGTTGAAGTTACATTAGAGGCGAGCACGAATGCTGGAAATAGAGCGCTGTAATAAAGGAGTATAGCGTCACTTTCTAGATAATCACGATAATGCATGCTTTATTAATCATATGTTATTCTTTTTATTTATGCCCAGGAAGGCTGCGTTTAGCAACCCGTATCTACGTGCCCGTTTCACTTATATGTTTCTTGCTTCCACAAGAAATCCAATTCTTTCCAAGGAACACTTCAATGGCCTTCGTGTCATGTTAACCGAGTGACCTCCTATCGCTCTTCAGCTATGCACTTTACGGCGTTTTTTTTCTTATTTTTTTATCGCAACATAAAGAAGGATCAGATGAGGCCGCGATGCGGCGAAAATAATTGACAGTGAGGAGGCGACAAATTGGAAAATGCGCCAATTTGAAGCAATATCCGGATTACCACTAGCATGACGTTCAGAGCCCGATTCGGGAAACTACGTGCCTTTAATTTTTTGAGTAGGGAAGAGAGATAGAGAGGGGGAAAAAAAGGAAAGACAGGGAGGTCTACCAGAAAAGTGTCATTCGCCACCCTCCGCACTGGAAAACATTCTTTAAAAATACAAAGACGAAAAAAGGTGAGTGGAAAAAGAGAGAGAGAAGAAAAGAAAGGAAAGACAGTGACGTCTACCAGAAAAGTATCGTTTGCCATCCTCCGCACAGGAAAAAAAATATTTAGAAAGATAACGACAAAGAAAGGTTAGTAGAAAAAACGGAAATCGCCTCCATAATATTAAAGTGGCTCGCGTCGCTGTGACAATCTGTCCCGCAGGCTCGTAGACCGCAGAAAACACAATAGCTCTGGCCACCGTTGGCGCCCACGTAGGCGCGCTGGGTGAATTGTGGAGCTTTAATTTCCGTTGAAGTGAGAGCATCCTTCTCCTGAGCGATTAGGTTATACCAGCAGAGTAAGAAAATATGCACGGAAAAAATCAACGACTAAAAAAAAAAACAAATATTCATTCTCTTCAACATATGGGCCCAATTCATTAATCAGGTTTCCTTTTTCCAGTGAAGGTGGTGTCTTCTTTTTTAGCTTGACAAACGAAGAAAAGGCCACATGACGAAAAAAATAATGTCGAGAAAATTGACATTTGTACGGTGCCCTGGAAAAGCATTATCAGAAAAAGAGCCAAACTAGGCCGGTGTGGATGCATGTTATGGCGTTCCGTAATATACCAGAGCATCAGCAACCCATGCGGAGTACATTTCAGTCATTCTAAACACTCCATGAAAGTGCTAAGTTAGATTTAATGTTTATTCGCTATTAGACGTACAGTGCAGGAACACGAGGTGGATATGAGACCGGCACAGCGACGCGTGGGCCTGTACCGGTACCCCTAGGAGCTTGTTACCGTATATGCCTGGTTACTCGTTGCTTAAAGAACCGCAGGCCATCAGAATTATTCAATCAGCCAATGTAGCACGGGCCTCATAATCAGATCCTGTATGCAGCATGTAGAAGCTCAGTATTTTTTTTAATCATCGTGGAAATGTTTCTTTTGTTAACCTGGATGTGTTTTGTTATTGCTTTCCTTTCTTTTTTTGTAACTTCGTGCTACTTTTGGGAAGATAACAATTTTTTTCCATTTCACATGTATGGCGATTAGCCTTCCGCCCATCTCTGCTGATCTTGTAATGTTATCTGTGCTCGTGAGATCTCGTTCTTAGAGAAGAGCAGCGAATGGCGCAAGCTATAGGCCTCAACGTCTCTTTAAGACCTAAGCACATGAACTTCCACTACTGCTAGCACCAGTACTACTACTACTACTACTACTACTACTACTACTACTACTACTATTACTACTGCTACTACTACTAGTAGTAGTAGTAGTAGTAGTAGTAGTAGTAACAGTAGTAGTAGTAGTACTAGTACTACTACTAATAATAATCGTGCATAACGTAACATTTACCAGAGAACAAGCACCAGAAGTCTCTTGTAAGGGAAAAGAGGCAGGTATTGAGCACTACTTAAAAGCATGTCCTTCTAACCAGCGTCCCCGAATTACGAGTTAACCTCAGGCGAAAGGCCTTCCGCTAATTCTAACATCGTCGTGGGTGACGAAGAGGGCTTCAGGACCTTCTGTTGCAGCCAATACGCTCAGTATTGTTCTTGGGTGGCGGAAGCTGGCTAAAAGCCGGAAGCCAGTGGAACCACTGCAATTAGCTGCGATTGTGCCTGTTCGCAGGGTCTTATTACCCTCTGCCTTAAAAAAAGTATTAGTTGCTTTGAAACCGAAGCCAATTTAGGGCCAGATGAAGTGTGATAAACGAAACCACAAGTACGTCCGAAAGGCTAAGCACGAAGATCAGCAAAATCCGTGTACTACCCATCATCCCAACGGTGGCTGAACAATCACAGCGCCAAAGTTACATCTACTAAATGTAGGAAACTCTATATTGGTGATGTGCCTGACAAAGCACCAATGATGGCTTGTCTTGGCAAAGACTGATACGATACATCGTGCCAAAGGCTCATCAAGCCAAAGTCGGCCCGTCAGTATTTGCCTGGACTGATTGTGACGTTCAGTTTCCAACGCTCTTTTCGTCACGGGGCGTGGGTTTCTGATATCATAACGGAGCTGCCTTTCCGCTGATTGTCGAACTTTCACTGGGAATATCTCGCATTAGGTGCCATATTCAGTATATAAATGTTTAAATGAGGATGTAATAAAATGTCTCTGGCTTATAATTTGACATAAGAACGACTGTTATATGGCCCAGAAAAACATTATTGAACACATTTTTATTCATTGGTTCATCGAAACTCGCGTTATTCGCGACAAAGTATGTCCACTTTGCCTAGGAAGGCCTCTGCGAAAATGCCACATCAGCTACTCTCCTGGCCTTTTTTTTTGTAAAATAATACATATAGTAAAAAAAACCGTACAGACTACTTCACGAAAGCATGTTAAGTCCGCTATCTTGGTCGGTTAACGATGCGTTTTTTTTACAAAGGCGATTAGCATTCTTTGGGAACTCCGTGCACGTTCAGTGGCCTCTAATCACTTTCTACCAACTTAGCTGAGTGGGTGGTCCATGATCTAAGGGGTACAGCACCAGGATGAGGCAATAAGGTTCGAAACCAACTTGCGGACCAACCTGGATCCCTGGGTACGTACTACTTGGCATGTACCCCTCTAGAACGAGCCTCTTTGACGCCAGCTTTGGTCATTGAGTATGTGCCCCAGAGTATCCTTTAAAATCCTTTAATATTAATCCTGGCGCTCCGCGGAATCGACATTGCGACATAAATATTAGGATAATCTGGTCCGTTTTTTGTCTCCCGAAGCAGTCTCCTGAAACTTTTTTTTGTCTCCTGACACCACGTACATGGGCACTGCAAGCCATGGCCACTGCAAGCCATGGATTCTCACTCGGGGAGAGGCCAGCGTTACATGCAAGCATTAGACGTGATACGCATATTTGATCTTGCTCAGAGGGACGGACACTCGATTAGCTTCCAATGGGTACCTGGTCACTGTTTCTTGGCCGGCAACGAGCTAGCTGATGCTGAAACAAGGACCACTCTTTCTGAAGCCGTCGACGTAAATATCCCATAATCGCGAAGTGATGTGAACTCTTTGTTGACTGTGCTCATGCGAGATGGCGCAGCACATTACTGGGCTCAACCAGACCATCGGTGCAGGTGCCTGCGGGAAATAGACTGTGGCAGGACTCTTCGCCACCCGCGGTTGAAGTCAATCGATGCCAGGCAAGGATGATTCACCGGATTTGCCTGGGCGTTGCCTTCGCTCGACGCTACGCTCACCGTATCGGCCGTGCGGACAGTGCGGCGTCCTGGATCAATCTGAGGGGGTCGCGATGGCCACTGGACTCTTGGAATCTTGGACCCACTCTGCGCCACTCCCTTCCACCATTCTTTTCCTCATCAATAAAATGTTTTTCCTCCTCCACTGCGGGAGACGCTGGCTTCTGCGCTAGCAGGCATAGGCAGGCAAACGTTGTCTTAAAGTACTATTTTGTCCACAGTGTGTGACTTTTACAGTAGCAACAATAGCTGCAAGGGCGGCACTTCATTACTTGAAGATCACAGACCAGCTGCAAGTCATTAAGGAAACCACTGCGCTAGTGTATACATGCATCTCTTCATCCTGCGTTCATCATCATCTTTCATCACTCTTTGTTTCCTTTCCTTTTTCTCCCGTGAATAGTAGCAGACCAGAACATGCTGGCTCAGGCCGAGCTCTCTGCCTTTCCAATAAACTATATATCCCTCTTGTCAGAATATATAGTCCCATATGGTGCCACGCGGGGATTTAATGGCGGCCCCAGTAGATGGCGCAGCGTATTCAGTGGGGACACGAAAGAGGAATGAGTCTGCACGCACGCGCTCGTAAGGACACGTTTCGGTGGTGACAATACGGTGTGTCGTTACGTTACTTCTATTAATCGCATTAACGTCGACATTATTCACGAGATGGGGTTTAGCAGAAATTGTCCTTCGTAACCACGACAGGAGTGATAGCACATTCTATTAGCGCATGCACGGAAATGGTTTTGTAGATGGGTTCGGCATTTCTCAAACACGTCAAGTTAGCGCCACTACCCACAATGTTGAGACGTCATTCGTCATTCCGAGACGGTAGCTTACAGGAAACGAAATGAAATTCGTCTATACGCGCCACAAAGAAGCTTTCTTTAATTTAAGCTTGTGATTATTCAGTGTTTCCGCCTGGCTATGTGCTACGCAATTTATAATTCCTGCATGGCTTCGTGCATATATCAGCTTCTTCTTCCTCGTGCATATACGGACAGAAACATTTCACTTGGTAGGCTTCGTGCTGTCATTTTCTTCTAAACTAGTTTATTGACTTGTACAATCTATCATGCCTGCAATACTGTACCTTCCTTCAATACAGAAAGCCATGAAAGTGCTGTTGAAATACCTCAAGTCGACAGGTCTTGGCAACAATCTGTAGACTCGGTGCGAACGTTCAAATGTGTGAGAAACTGTGCTTTCTGTCTCCTCTCTCTGTCTCTCTCTTTCTTAATTCCCCTACTCCTTCCCCCAGTACATGGTAGCAAATGGGACATGCGTCTGGTTAACGTCCCTGCCTTTCCTCCTCCTCCTCCTCCTCCTCCTCCTCCTCCTCCTCCTCCTCCTCTCTCTCTCTCTCTCTCTCTCTCTCTCTCTCTCCTGTAATACTTTTACATTACAGAGCAGAAGGCATGTTCGTAGCTTGTGAAGCAACGCGCACTCACCCTGTACATGTTCGAGACCAGGGCAGTGGGCGTGACGGGGGATCCCAGGGGCCTCCTCTGATCTACGGCTTGAAACCTGATCCCGGGGAATCCGTACAACGCGATCGAATGCCGGCATCGCGACGACAAACGGCTTGGTCTCGGTGTGAGGCGATCGTGCCTCAGAGGTCGTTAATAGAGGGCACTACGAAATAGCTATCACACGTTCAGGCTATAAGTCACGCCCTACACTCCACTTGCTTCTTGTTTTCGCTCATAAACAGCCACATACAATGGCTGACACGAAACTGAGCCGTTGTAGCAATCCCGTCGTAAAGGATGATAGTAGAAATACGTGACTAGTGAGGAATTTTGTTGTAATTTTGTTATCCGATATATAGGTGATATCATCATCTTCTGGCGGCGCCAGTTGCTTCTTCTCGTAGAGGAATAAACAATATTTAAAACCGCAGGAATGGAATAATAATCACAGAACACACTACATCACAAAGGCAACTGAAGTAAATAAGTAAAACGCACACAATATTGAACGCGAGACACATAAATAAGTGAATTTTTCTCCATCTCTCCATCTTAAAAAAAAGCAACTACTCTATATAGGCAGCCAGCGAAACGTTTCCAAATGAAAGCACTCAAAACGTGAATCCGAGTCACACAAATATAGAAAGACATGGTAGGAAAGAAAATGCGGAACAACATTACGAAAAGGCTCATGGAGTCAAGTACGTATGGTGCGGAAAAAACTGCGGTTAATAAAACGCACCCACACGTTCATTGTTTCAGTGGTTTTCATGTAGCATAAATTGCTAGAACTCAAGAAGTACAGCAGCTCGTGCTTTCGTAGCCTTTCACATGGCAGACGCATGAAGCCACGGTATACCAGGACCTTATGCTCTCTAACAAGCCTGTCCTCTAGTTTCTGTAAAGCCGTTCCAACTACTCTGACACGACCATTCGAAAACTTAATGCTGCGCCCACCACAGCCGTTGGGGTTAGAGTTTAGCTTGTCTTTCAGAGCACGAGTTTGCTTGATCAATGACTAAACAGATTCTAGAGTGACACCTTTGAGAGTACGTTTTTTTTTCTTTGCTTGCCGCTATCACTGCAACGTGGCGGGATTAAGGGACGTACCCCAAAAAACGTAAGGCCTTCGAACTGCACTCTGACCACGTGACGTGCCTTATCCTGTACCCAAACGTATCGTTCGCGAACTTTTTTTTTTCGTGCTTGTTTTAAAATTTTGCGTCAAGAGAAACGCGGTTGCCGTGCACGGCAGTCGAATACGCGATCTCGCGTTGCAACAGCGGGACGCCATATTGATTTGGTCACTGTGGCTTGTTGCCTAAACCGGTGGCAAGCGGATATAATAAATATATCAAATATAGCATTCCCTAAGGGCGTATATGAACGGTGCGACAAAATTCATTCTACGCGTATCCGAAAAGCTCCAGACTGATAATACAAGGGATAATATTTTTGGTTATCATTGAATTATATCTCCTTTCAAGGCGCACTTTTGTACAAGCCATCCACCTTATTTTGTGTCTTGCGCCTGGTGTATAGATGTAAAACTGTGGAATGAAAATAACCTGTCGATAACGAGTCTTTAGCAGCATTGTAAATGCATACTTTTGTAGATCCATGACAAAATGTAAGGACGAGGTGACTTCTTTAAGACAAGCATCTAACCAGGACAAGCCTAATAATAAAACCGTCACAACATAACAATAAAACCGATTTTGGTTCTGATTCTGAAGCTGCCTTACTTGCATCATTTATACTACAACGCGAAGATAAATGAGCTGAGCTCAGCGATGTGAGTCTATGAAGAAACAAGGAATGGCCAAGCTGACTCAAAAAGGACCAAAGCTTCGCACTTCTTAATTCATCGTGTTATGCAAAAGTCGACGATTCCGTAAATAGTCGATAGAAATTTCGCACTTCCCAGCACTCTAATGTGGGATCGAAAACGTCCCTTGACTCTTTTTTTCTCAGTTCTGTTTTGTTGAACTATTAAAAACCTTGAATTTCGTATGAAGCCAGCTCTTTTGTAAGCTTGTCAGGCCTGAAATGAAGTTGCTATTTCAGGAACTCCGGAACTGGCTTCCGTGTCACACAATACGCGGTACTGAACTTTCCCATTCTTTTACTCTATACCCTATTGACTGCTCCAGGCTCATCACTCTAGCAGACTCTATAACCCACCTACGCGTAGTTACGGGGAAACGGGCAGTTCGACGAGGAGGCTTTTGGAAGTCGGCGAATTTCGTTTTCATCGATTCCCGGACGATGAAAGACTCTCAGACGCGAAGGCGATGAAAATGGACTCGCAATCGCGGACTGACGGTGAGGACGAGAGGGCACCTCTGTGCAAGGAACTCGGTAATGAGCGTAGGAGTATACTCGGTATACACTGTAAAATAATTTGC
The DNA here is from genome assembly GCF_038994185.2 of Dermacentor albipictus. Taxonomy (NCBI): domain Eukaryota; kingdom Metazoa; phylum Arthropoda; class Arachnida; order Ixodida; family Ixodidae; genus Dermacentor; species Dermacentor albipictus. The sequence goes on along the minus strand of NC_091830.1, from coordinate 23,194,007 downwards.
ACGCTTAAAAGTAAAAAAAGGGTGTAAATGTGTCCATAACTCAAACCCTTAGGGTGTGATTTATATAATTTACACCTTGAGGATGTGAGTTATAGACACATTTACAGCATTTTTCGCTTTTAAGAATGTAAATAATTTTACAGTGTAGTGAGCGCCGAGCGCAGGTGGAATAGACATCTCGACGCCCACGTTTGCACAGAGTAGAATATGAATCACGTGGACCAAGGCTTTCAGAGTTTCATCTATCTTTACGAGCAATAAAAACAGCGCTAAACGACGGGACGAGTGAAGGGACACAGCCAACAGCGCCTTCATGACAGAGATTGCCACTGGTAAAAAGAAAATTAAAAATAACTAGCAATCCATTACACTGCACATATTCGCAGGGCTTTGTTGTCTGTGTCCCTTCACTCGTCCTGTTGTTTAGCGCTGTTTTTATTGCTCGTAATCATGAACCAACTAGCTGAAATGCGTACTCTTCTTCATCTATCTTTTAGTAGACGCAACGCGAATGTGTGAAGAAGGTGACGTAGCAAACACCGTGAAGAGAAAGCCACCATTCTTGCAAAGACATGCCAATTTCACCACAAGGGCGAAGCAATGAGTGCGATAGCAACATGTTACTATGTTACAAGAAGTGTAAGGCTCGTAGCTGTCGTGCTAGTATGAATTCATGCAAACGTGAGCTGAAAAAGTAAAGCGTAGCTGTTGTGCTAGGGGACCTCTGTTTAAATATACAGCCACGCATCTGAACAAGGATTTTAATTTGCTTGCTGATTATGCAATTTTGTTACGAAAGATGTCTTTTGCTACGTTAGATTAGCATATATTCTGGGGTTTTGCATGCCAAATCCACGATCTGATTATGAGGCATGCCGTAGGGAAGGACCCTTGGTTAACTTTGACCACCTGCGGATCTTTGACTTGCCCCCAATGCACCGAACACGGGCGTTTTTGTATTTTGCCCCCTAAAGATGTCCTTTTTTGCGGATATTCTTGGGATTTACAGTGTACACAATGCCTTCTAAGCAAGCATTCGAGCACTGCTTTTCACTGTTAAGATAATGTCTTTTGCGCCTCAATTGTCCGTGAAGAACGAGAAAGAAAATTCCTTCCCTCCTCCATTATTCATTGGTTCTTTCAATCATTCATTCGCTCATTCATTTATACTTTCCTTCCTCTACTCAATCATTTCGCCCTTCAATTTAAATTTGTTCTTCCCTGGCGTCATTGTCTCAAGACTTGCTTCATTGCACCACGTGTTCCTTCTTTTATCTATTCATTTCTTTCTTCTATCACTTAAACTATATTTCTTCCTTGCTCTGTTTATTCTTTTATTGATCACTTTATATATGCCTTTATCCACTCATTTACTCATTGCTTCCTTCCATTTCCCTTAATTTTTTCTTCCACCCTCTACGTATTTTTTTATTAGTTCTCTGCTTCGCGGATTTCTTTATTCATCCATTCATTCATGTCTTTCTCCCTTCTTTCCTTTTTTCATGCCTTCGTTACGTTCTTTCTTCCGCGCTCGCCCCCCCCCCCCCCCCGGCTTCATTCGTTAATTAATTTCATTATTGACTATTTTGCGCGGTTTCCCGAAAAGATGTGCCACCTAGCCGGAAACATTTTGCTTTCCAACCTCTCCATCTACATCTGAGCGTATGACAGCGTACGAAGGTGAAGTTGTCTAGGCGAACCTTCCTGGAATTTGCTGACCTAGGCTGCTGCTGGTGTCTTGTCGAACATCTCGTACTTAGGACAATGCCCACATAATAAATCAGCCCATGTGTATCCCCATCTCTCCTAACCCCGCAAATGTTCCGATTCCTGGCTGTGTTCTTTACGGGATCACACTGTGGTACACCAAACCGTACCTGAATACCTTTGGTGCAACAACTGTTCGTCTTCAAGCCCATAAATCATTTACTAAAGCAACGTTTTCTACGCCTCACTTTCCGTGGTTTGGCGCGTATGCCTGGTGGGCTTCTAGCCAAATAATGGCCGTCTAGACCGTAAATAGTGAACTAATCTGATACCAGATATGACGTGCTGAAAAGTGGACCGATCTGGGACTCTATTATCCGCGGTCGCACAGAATCACGTTGGTCGGGTGGCGGGTGTTACCGTGTATTGCCGATATGACTGGCTGGAACGTAAGCGTGATGCTGCAAAACGCGTTTTCCTAAGGTACATAGTTTTTCTATGGCATTTATTCAATCGCTTATCGAAAGCTGTGCTTTAGGTAGACTGCGGAATGTGCGTTGAATCTGTCTAATTTTTTCTCAAAGCACTCGTCGGCCAACAAACGAGACCGTGCCTGCTCCGAGAACGTACGCTTGTTTCCTTACGAGAGCCTCCTGGGATGCTTCTGCTGCACGACCTTCCGGGAGCCTCGTTGAGGCAGGCGTGTGTGCCGTTAAGAAGCCACGTCAACGCAGGCGTGGTTGCTTGCGAAGGTTAATGAGCCCCTGTCTGCCTGCCAGCCCGGAAGTGCTTCTGTTCACTGGGAAGCCTTCCGAACTTCTTTTTTCGCAAGTCGTTCTTCGTACTACATTTTTTTTTCTTGGGATGATCTTTCTTCTTTCCTTCTTTTGTTTAGCATTCCATTTGTGAACAAATTAGCACTGAACTTTCGTCCTTGAAATGGTCTTTTCGTTGTGACGTGGCTTCTTTTCTTTTTTTGTTTTTTTAGCGCGTTCTCTTAAGTTTCTGAGTTTGGCAGCACTTTACAGTCACAGTTCCCGTGAGATAATCTGCGCTCTGTTGCTTGATCTCCATCAGCTTCAATGGTGATTTTGTTGACTCACTCGGGCGACAGCCGAGGTTAGCTTTCGTAAACGGGTGAATGCGAGGATTCCTCCTGGGACGCAAACTATGATGTACCGAGATGAAACGTTGCATATGGAGAATATAGAAAACTGAAGACACGTTGTCACATCCCCTTGTGACGTTTTAGTAGACCTTAGGCAATCTCTCTAGATGACAAATGATTGTGCGTCTGTATTTAATCTGACTTTATGAACATTCATGCTAACTGATACCAACCTTTTCATGTGTTTTATTTTCTATGGGGGAATGTAAGTGCTCTGCGTGTGTTGCATGCGGTATCTCTCGGGTATTCTTCGTTCTGCGGGGTTTGAAACGTTGTTATATATTTTGTTTTTGCTGTAGGCAATGTACGGACGTCCTGTGAGTGCGCGTTGCGAGTGGATGTTCGGGTGTTGTCGAAATATCTCACTCTAGCAAGTGCATACGTAGCAGCATCTACCTGAAATAGGCGATGCCGTATTCCTCGGATATTTACCTTTAAGGTGGTTGTTTGTTTTTTGTACCTTCTTAGTCGCTGGCTGTTCCTGATGTTTTGAATGGCCGGCCCTTCAGTGGCCTATCTTAAATGAAATGCATTATAATGTATTGGATCTGTAGATGTCATTTGATAATAACGCTCGTTTGTTGTCTATAGATATCACCATCAATGTTGTTGTTATGAACCGAGCGTCCCATTACAGTTCTTTCACTTTGGAACCCTCGCCTGTATTTTTGTGACGTTGTCAACACTTTCCTTTTGGAAACAATAAATCTGAATCTGAATCGGAATTCTGGCATAGTGCATGTCAGTTATGTCCAGTTTCGATGTATTAATTTGTGTAGCTTACGCAATCATAATGTTTTATTCCAATAACAGTTATATGGAAACACTGTCCCAAGTTTGCTTGGCTGCGAGCTCATTGATGCAAATTAAGAAAAGGGGTGGCACACGTGAAAGTATATCCTTCCAAAAATCACTTTCATGTTATAGATCACTCTAAACTGCAAGTTTGCCTAAGCAATGTTCAAAATTATTTTTCTTTTATCACTTCCCGTTAGTGCGGTTTCAACCAACTAATTCATGGCTCTGATATTTCACAAACGCACTACATTGTCTTTGGAAAAAATAATAGAGAGTCCTTTCTTTGATCACAAAATATTTTGGCTGGTCACATTTAAGTTAGCATAAAACGCATGAGGTCAGCTTTGTGATAAAATTTAGACATGAAATGTATTGTAAAGTGTGCAAATGTGCTACGCTATCAAGTAGGAAGTGCAGAAGACCATTGAGCAACTCCATGTTTCCCCAAATTTAATTACGACACAACGCTGTAAGTTGCCCCGATATTTGTCTCCAAGGTCCCGCGAGCCTTAAACATACGCTCTTGAGTTGTACACCTGTGGAGGTGTTGTCCCTGACTGATACACTCTCATGTACCGGAGAGCTCTAGATTTCACCATGCCATCAACAATTCGAACCGCTAATATAGATAAATTTGGCCACTGGCAGGGACCAAAAGCGACAACACTTACTGAGCAGAGCATAATGGCGTACCAGCGGAGGCCAACCTTTAGCATTGGTTATGTATATAGTTGTTCGGCTTTTTCACGGGCCTTGCCATGTCACGTCAAAGAATACATTATAGCGAAGGTGCGTATCGCAGTCATTGAATCCGGGAGGTTGAGCTTTCTTTCCTCTGTGAAAGTTCCCATATTCAGCATTTTTTTTCCTCTTGCGTTTGCAGATGTATGCCGCCACGGGACCCACTAGAGTTTTAACGAAAGTTAATCCAAAGTAAATACGCCTACGCACTTTTCGACGCGCGCAACCACATAAACGTAAGCGTAGCTGCAGCCTGCCCGGGCCATCCCTCCAGCGAAATGCAATCAGTTTGCCAAGGTTATGCACTTAATGAGCAGTCGGATGGCCCGATATTCTTCTCTCAGTAAGTGGAAAGATTGAGTGTTACTTGCGAATGAAACAATAGACAGCAGTTCGTGAGCAGCGCTGGCTGATCTCTTTCCGACGTCAGGAGCCTTACCGAATCAGATCAATGTGGTCATATGTATGCAAATCATGGTCACGGCGTTCGCAGTATGTGTTAGTTAAAGGCGCCCTAAATTTATTGCATAACGAACGAGACCGGAGCTTCGTTAAAGCACTCCCAATTAGGTCACAGAGATGCTGCGGCATATGCATGCATGCTCGCTCGGTGCAGTTCTTTAGAAGGAGTGCACATCTAGCGCCAGTTGTTGGAGAAAGATAAATTCACCGTTCTCGCGGGGAAAGCGTACAAGCCTTTACGCTTTCGCTGCTTCAGCAAAGAAAACAAAGTTTATTATGTCTAGCAGTGTTACGTCAACTGCTTCACAGAGCCTTCTGTTATATACAAGCGCCCGCGCCGATTTATTCTTAGGACGACTCGCCACAGTGGACCATAGTTAAAAAAGTCTGTACCTAGAACATGGGTTGGTGGCTTCGGTTGCCGGCTAGGGCGACCTCGTTCTGTATTTGTGGATATATATACAGTGGTGGTGCACGCATGACTGGTATCGCCATCGTACAAACAGGTACCGGATGTAGTGCCCACTAAGGGGGCCTGGGGAGGCCGGTGATGTTCGTTAGGGTGGACGTGAGCCCCGAAGCAAGCACGCCGCCTACCCATGGTCGTGATTTCGTAGCCTACATTACGTTGTGATCGTTCCTTCATTTCATGCTGCCGCCATCGTTCCAACATTTTCGCTATGTCATCGTCACTGCGTTTCTCACTTCGTCGCGATCGCGTCTCCGTGGTCTGACCGTCATAATCATTCTGTCGTCATTCCATCTTCATTACGCAATCGTCGCCATTCCATGATCGCCATGCCGTTGTCACTATGGCGCCGTAATCCTGTCGTTGTCACAATGCGAGGGTTCATTTCTGCGTCATCGTAATGCATGCCTGGTCATGCCATCGTCGTAACATGCCTGTGGCCGTTCCATAACTGTCATTCTGGCTTAGTCATCTCATTGCCATCACACCGTTTTCGTCAAGTCATCATCGCCCTTTCTTTTTCGCCAATGCTTCCTCTTAATGTCAACGTCGTGATGCCTTCTTTGTCATTTCAGCCTCGTCATCCCATAGTCGTCTCGCATTTGGCGTAACAAGATGCAGTCATTCCTATGTCGTCCTCCCGAAGTCCAATCCTGTCGGTGCAACACCGTCCCCATCATTCCACCATCGTTATCTTATATTATCATGTCGTCACTGTAGTGAAACTATGCTCGTCATGTCATCGCCATGATTCCAGCGTCGTCACCTCATCATCCTCACGCCGTAGTGGTCATTCTATGATTATCAGCTGCTCGTCATTATGCCATGTTCATACAGTCGTTGTAATGACGCCGTTCTCGTCATTCTAGCGTCGTAATGCCATTGTTGTCATGCCGTTTTCGTAATTCCATTGTTATCATACCACGGTCACTACGTCATCATCATGGAATCATCGTCATACCGCCATGTTCATGTCACCATCACCATGCTGTCATGATCCCTCCATCGTCCACGTTGCGTCGTCTCACACTGTGCACCGGTCTGATTTGGCGCTTACATTTCGGTATTGGCTGTGAGCCCCCGGTGTAGTGCATTAAAAATCTATTACATAAAGGTTTTTACCTTCGTTGTGGATAAACATTGCACTAGATTGAAAGCTGTACAGGATGCATTGCACGAATCGCTGTTAGTCGCATATCATTTGCGTTTGCAGCTAAAGTGGGTCAATGGTACGTATTACCTGATGTTGCAGAATTCTCACGAATGCGCTCTCTCTATCTCTTTCTTTCTCTCTCTCACAGAGAGAGAGAGAGAGAGAGAGCAGCAGAACCCAGCCCGTAATACCCTATGACAGCGACCGCCACCCAGACAGTTCCAAGGGAAGGCGCTCATCACGGTGCAAGCGTGCTAAACCCACGTGTTGCTCTCTCGGTCAGCTCTTTCGAACCATCACGAACAAGTATGGCTGTCCGAAAATTACAGAGCTCCGGCGGCACACCCTGCTCTTCGCCGTATACCGTTCATGTGGTGCAGATGGCAGGTGACGAGCGGTGCACTGATAAAAGGGTTACCCTCAAACCGCGCTGACTAACTTCTTGGAACCGAGCCACCGGCGAAAGATGCATGTTCCTCTGGGGGCGTCATGAAGGCTGTCACGAGCAATTCACCGCGGGCACATAGAAGGGAAGCCTTTTTACTTACGCTGCTCTATACCTGACATCAATGGCGTTCGCTCCTAAAGACCGCGCTACGCCGATTTAATGGAATGTTTGTGGAGCGGTGGCTGCACAAGCAGGCAGCCTTGCTATACGTAAGCTGTAGTATGGAACGGGCAAGAAATCTATTTAGGACCGTCAAAAGCAACAGCTCTACCACATGCTTTACATATTGGCTGTACACGCCGTGACTGGCATCAGCCAGTGCAGAGTAATTTTGGTCAAGGAAGAATCGCTTGTTGCTTCCACTGAAGCAACGAGAGGCGCACCTTGTTTATCGAAAAAGTTGTTTCTAATTTGCATAGCAGAAATTCTTTAAACTTGTTTTCTTCTCAAATCTTACTCGGCAGTCTTCACTCGAATGCGGTCACACCTGCCGGGGTGACTCGAGTGTCTACGGTGCCCTGCTTATGATAATGTTATCGAGGGTTCGATCCCCAGCCCTTGCGGTCACATTCCAGCTGCCGTGGAGTGCACGAACCTCCGTACCTATAGTACTTACGTTCGCGTTAATGTACCACAAGTGGTCAAAATTAGGCCGGATCTCACACTAGTACATTTCTGACCTAAACTGTAGGGGTCACGTAAGAGCAACTTTCCTGTTGGACACAGATCATTCTTGTGGGAATCTTCAAACTGTTCGTTCGTGGTGTTCTAGCCTGTCACCAATCCGCTTGCGTAGCACGCAAGCAGAACGCCTACACATTCGCTCCGTGCTACAAGGTCAGCGTGCTCCCATTTGCGTGGCTGGCTATATGTTTTTAAACAAAGAAAACATCCTCTAATTGCAGACTGAATGACCAACAGTGCACAACGCTTCCTTGCGTGCGTAGGAAGATTTTCGAACGTCCTCAAGAGGAAATATTTGCCGTTTAATCTCGTGCTGCGTGATTACGTTTGCTAAATAATGAATTGTGCCCAGTCGGCGCTCTAGTGAGGCTTCCGTATAGTTTCTCACCGCCGATAGCCTGACACGCAACGCAGTGAAACAAGTTGGAGAACGGGGAGCCAAGCCAGCGGTGAGAGGTCTCCCACCTCATAGCGAAAAGTACACTATTTCGGCCAGCAGACCCGTACAGCCGCGTGACCAATCACGTGACACGTAAGACGTATACCACGGAAGGCCAGTGACAGCTGCTGGCTGCCAGTCGTTCCCACCTAACGTACCACAGCGAACGGACGATCGTGCGACGTCAGCTACCGAGAATTTCCCGCGCTCCTATACTGACAATGAATGATGAATGAACCGCTGCCGATGCCCCGGAAGTGGTTCCGAGGCGCCAGTGCCTCCATCTTACCTGTCCGCAGGGAAAACACTCGGTGATGCGGGCCGACGTAATAAGGGCTTAACGTGAATACTAGAGTAGCATATATCGTGCTTCATGTACCATCAAGGCAATATGCGAACGCCTACGCCCGATATGGACTGTAGTGCGTGACCGTTATGGAACGTCCCAAGATAGGCTTGCGAACATGGATACCGCAATAGCCATTTCCTAGAGGGCGCAAAGTTGGCGACCGGTCCGTTGTCTCAGAAACATACTACACTCGCTCTGGCTTGACGTGTTTGACTAGCCGTGAGCATAAATTCGTCAATCTACACTTCTGCCTCCCGATAAGCGGCTTCTGCAATATGAATATCGCTCCCTTAGGTGTCAGGTTTAAGTCATGGATTTTTGCAGATATTTTCCACTTGCCTAAATGTATTGACGTCTTGAAGGGGCAGCGCAATAAGACGATGACAGAAGGCAGGAAACACACAGGACAGCCTTCTGTCATCGTCTTATTGCGCTGCCCCTTCAAGATGTTCAACCAGTACCAACTCGCCCAAATGTCGATCCTTCTACATGTATTGACTTTCCACACAAAATCGCGGAATATGTGGAACGTCCTTCATAATTTGATTTTTCTTTCTATCGGTAACGGTGTTACACGTGCCGGTATCCTAATTCTATATTACCTTTTATTCGGACCATTGTCGTCAAGCGCCTCTGCGTGCAACAGTTTTCAAGCAGGTGCAGCCACCAACAGCATATTTGCGCGTGGTTCCAGGTAGATGCGGGTTAGGCAATATTCCGGGCAATAGAATATTATATTAATGGGTCCTTGAATCTTTATTTCGCATTCATTCACTTACAAAAAAATGAGTGCTGGGACATGAACTAAAAGCTGCTTTTTCGCAGCTTGACGAGGTTCTCGCCCATATTCATGACAACGGGGACATAATAAAACAATGTTTGTAAACTTTAGTATGTACAATGTACAATCAATGACCTTGTATAAGTGAAAATGTGTGAGGCGAAATGTGCAATCAGTATTACACAGCAGTGTGCTTAGTCAGTACAAATGACATATATGAATAATAATAATAATAATAATAATAATATATGGTGTTTTACGTGCCAAAACCACTTTCTGATTATGAGGCATGCCGTAGTGGGGGACTCCGGAAATTTTGACCACCTGGGTTTCTTTAACGTGCACCTAAATCTAAGTACACGCGTGTTTTCGCATTTCGCCCCCATCGAAATGCGGCCGCCGTGGCCGGGATACGATCCCGCGACCTCATTCTCAGCAGCCTAACACCATAGCCACTGAGCAACCACGGCGGGTGAAATATATGAATAAACAGTATATAACAGATATACGTAATCATTTTCAATTGCTGAAAAAATTATCATATTACATTCTATCAACATGCGGAAACACAGACAGCAAATAAAGGTGCTTATAGATGTCTTGCAAGGTACATCCTATATGTTAATATACATGTGTATTGTAAGATTGTAAGGGCAAGAAAACATGGAATAAATTTCCTGGCCTCCAGAATCGTTCCGAGCACCTGAGCGTGCTTAATGAACATGAAAATTTTGCAAAAAAATCAGGATACATGTGCAGATATATGCAAAATTTACCTGAGGCACTCAGGATTGTACTGCGCCGCCAAACTGCCATATGGCCTTTAAATGAGGCGGACACCACTACAATTATTCGTATGTTTTACTACAGCATGAAAGGAGTTCTTGTTCCTTAAACTGTGACGGCTGTCGAGGACAAATTTAAATATAAAGTTCGCCCAAGAGCAACGCAGTACACAGTGTTTTTGTGAATTTGCTACATTCTGGGTGTGTTGGGTGATTTGAAACCTAGAGGGTGCCCCAGCTAGCTTTAGCCAGAGTTAAAAATTATGCGAATGCCAGGTAGCTAGACAGAACCAAGGTAATGTTGTTTGCCGTCGCTTATTGGAGATACTCAGATGATTTTTGTTTCATTCTACCTCATTACATATGTAGTCCTAATTCATTATTCGACTTCTCAAATATATCTTAGTTGTCTAGGACAAAATTGTAGAGCAACATGAAAAACTCCCGGTACAGCTCTATGTTGCTTAATACGTGCTACATAAGAGTGCTTTTCGGTTGGTGAAAGAAGCTCGCGAATACACGCCAAGTTCTTCAAGCGGCTAGTCGCGCGGCAATTTTGCTGTGCTACTGGCTTTGGTTCTGTCCAGTTACCTTGGTTGTGTCCAGCTACGTGGTATTCGCATATTCTTAAGCTGTGGCTAAAGTCAGCTCGGACACACTGTATATGGCATTCTATTCTCCATTTTTGATCTGTGTGTACATTTGATGCATGCAAGCATTGATGCAGTAGAGCCAGTCAATGTATCCAGCACACTTCCATGCATAGCTTGCGTTTTCATTTCGTCTTCCCTTGCGCTGTTACCACGCCTTATAAAGCGAATTCTGAACCTTCGTCATGGCAACCTGCAGAATATTAGAAGCCCTGAGAAGAGACTTCGCGGTTATTGCTACGATTTCATTCTGTCACGCTGTCACTCGGCCGGTAATTTCAAAAACAATGAGAACGAGTTTGAAAAAAGAAGCCAAGCTGTCTCTAGGTTCCGTTTCTCAGCCTCCCGTGCCACTACAAAATTACGTAGAATGTCCGCAGCTCCGTCTCCTATTGTCCGAATGCGCTTGCTCATCGTGTTCAACAGATGGCTCAGGGCACATTTAAAATAATACGTCGAAAATTGTTCGCTTGCGCCAAAGCCCCGATTCGTATGCTACATCGAAATATCCCACGCTGTCTCTAAGCCAGCGAACAGGACAAAGATAGACCTATTCACGAACACACTTCTCGAGATACTTTACGTGGTCTTCTAGCCTATCAGTCGAGCTTGGTGAAGTGCGGATGCGTTAGTTTTGCAGCCTCTTAATCAAGGTCGAATGGACTTCATACGTTTACTGAAATTTCACGCGTAATTACTTTGTGCTGCACTAAAATGCTTATCCCACAAAGGCCAACTAACATTTTTCATACACCGTTACCTCGAAATTTTAATTTAATGGCGGAAAACTTGCCGCCAAGAACATGGCAGCATCTTCCATAAGCTGGAAGAAAGTTACAGTTGTGTATAGTCTATAGAACCAGTTACAGGATAAATAATTGCCAAACTGAATATTTTTATTCAATAACCCTTCGTTGTTTCTTTTTTTTCTTTTGACACGAATGTACACCCCATGGTGAGAAATGAAGGATTTATAAATAAGTTCACTAAATTTTTCTTAATGTGGAACCGCGTTAATATGTAATGGGATTAAGAAGAGGGTCATATTTCAGTTTGTGACACTATTTAGTAATATTATTAGTAAATAGTTATCGTCATATACATTTTAATCACAGTGCCAGCATTTTCGCAGTATCGTTGTGTCAGTAGGATTGTCTTTTATGAAGCTACAAACTTTGCTCATGTGAACATCAACCCGTAGTGCGCGCATACATTTACATACGCTCACTTACAAAGCGTTCGAGCGGACAGTTAAGGCTGGGCGAGATCATCTACAATGTCAATAAAAACAGAGGGACAATTCATAAGAAAGTCGCGGATTGAAAAGAACGGCCACAGCCCACTAGGGACCCAGAATGATTTCCACGAATGCCTAAGAAAAACAGAAAATACAGAACATGTTTATTTTCTTGACAGAAAATAAACAAATATAACGCGATGCCTACCGCCGGCGACAATAAGCTGCGATTTTCGCTTCCATACATTTGTTTCTTTTCTATGTTTTTTGTGCGAGAGAAACAGAGCTTCGTAGATTGCCCTTTATACGTGTGGACACGCAGTCTCTGTCGATAAACACGGTTAGAAATTTTCCCGGCGTTCTTTTCCACCACATGATCTCTGCTTCGCTTTCTGATATTTACGTTTTAGTTCCAAGGATTTCAGGGAACCACCGAGCCAGCAGGAAACCCGCACAGCATTACCAACAGGTATGTAATACAGTAAAACATCCTTACGACGACGAAGTTGAAGGGAGAGCCATATTTTTTTATATCCATTGCTTCATTATATCCAATTTTACGTGCACTGCACCATTGACCTGCATGGGGACTGCAAAAGAAATTTCGCTTCGTTACCTTCATTATTTCGCTATATCCCGTTTTTTTATAACGAGGTTCGTACCTCATGGCCGTAGAGTTGAAGGTCACAGGCACTCTCTTCCTCAAAGCTTGTTCAGGGCTTATCATGGTCACAGAACATGCGCGCCATATAAATAATTAGAGCATGTAGCGTTTGAATAACCATGTGCGTTCTAAAAGGCTGTTTTGAAGCAACTTTACCCATTTACAAGCCACTGAAACGTCACTAATTTGTATGTCACGTGACTAAAAGAAAAGTTGCCTGTCACTAAATTGAAGATTGTGCCGCTAAACAGACAAAAAAAGTCGCTAAATGTAGCGACAAAACTGCTAAAATTGCAACACTGCGAAGTCAAGCAGCAACATCTGGCGTGCTATTGCATGAGGCTGCATCTTTGTAGGAAAACAAAGCAAAGCTAAGGCCGCTTTTTGCTAATGGCCTAGTGCCGTCACAGACCGACAGGGAGCGGATGTTTACGAGCGAAACGTTTCCAAATAAAGGCATCCGCGTTGCTGCTTCGTTCCCGCCGATAAATATTTCCGCGTGCGTCTCATTCACCAAGCTGCGCGCGCGCAGAGAAGCACGCCGTGGCGGTCAGTGGCGTTGAAAAACGACCTGCCCCAAGCGCTCCTTGGAAGCTTCCGCCCCTTAGAACGAATGCAGCTGTCGTCACCCACAGAGAGAGAGAAAAAAAGAAAAACACACCAGCGAGTTCGGGAGCATAAGTCAGCAACTGGTGGCCCAAGGTTTCCTAGCTCAGTTGTTTCAAATTGTGTATCCTCGTACGGGAAGGGATACATTTCCTTGCAAAAGGATAAATAATACTTCTCAAATATTGTGCCACTGTAGAGCTACAGTTTTCGGCAGACCTTGAACAGGGATGTAGTCAAGCCATCCACGAAATAATTAGAGATATTACGGCTTGCAATTTATGTCTATTAAGATCTGCTGGGAAATCAGCAACGTGGAAGGCGAACAATGTGGAAGAAAAGGGCAAAGCTCTGCTTAAGGAAAGATAACTTCGGCAGTACAAATCCGAAGTCGGCATGCGCGTCAAGTAGGTTGTCTTATGGGTATATGTATTTATTTATTTGCAACATACTGCGGAAGAAAGACCAAGCACGGCGGCGTAGCAAAAGCAGTTGACAAAAATTCAAAATACACAGAAAACGTCGTGAAATAGTAGAAGACAGTATAATACATAATTTTAATCAAACGTCAGCAGGATAGAGTAAAAGTGCAAATCACCACCAGACAGATACACAATATCAAAAAAAAAAAACACCGCAGTTCGCACCATGAGGTCACAAACAAAAAGGTACACAGTTCTCAAAGTCAGAATTATCACTATGACAAAATGCTTCCAACGGTAACGCATTCCATTCTTTTGACCTAATAGTTCTGCGGAAGCCCGCAAGGCTTCAGAGTTGTTGATGAGTTCGACTTCGCCCTACCATCTGCTCGCCACCTGGTTAGCTCAGATTGTAGACAAGGCCTCGGCTCCCGCCTGCGGCTAGTTGTCTTTTCGCCAAATTTCATTTCTGTTTTGCTTACTGTAGGTTTCAATTAGACATAACTAATTTCTCCTAAACTCTCAAGGTACTCATATGGTTCTAACTAAAAAAAAAACGAAAAAGAAACGAGCACCTCGGATGCCTTTATTGTTACCACTCTAGAAGTAAAAAAAATATGCTTTTCATCTTGAAAACACTGTTGCTGCGGAAGCTCACTAATCAGCTATGACAGCGGGTATGTAGAGACCAGTCTTAATATATTGATTTATACCTGAGCATGAAGCAGAAAGAATAAAAGAAAGAGGAAACAGGTGACGTCACCAAAAAAAAAAGAGAAGCGCTAGACGAGCATGGAGTATTTATTGCTCTTTCTTTTCCAGTGGAATTAGGCAGCCCCTGCTCTTGCGTTAGTGCCTTTATTGGCTATGCATCAGGGCTTGCGAAATCAACAAATTTGCGAGCCACAATCATGATGTTTGTACACAGGTTACCCATTGAAGCGTCATGCGGAAGCCCTTCACCTGTAGCTTTCTACCGTAAACGGCGAGTTATTCAATCAATTCAATGATTACAAGCTTTCTTGTAGCTCGACAGAATACGAAGCTATAAAATACAAGCCCTAGGAGTGCTGGAGAAGCCATCTCACCTCAATTCCTATCCAGCAATCGACGCTTACTTCTAAAGCGAAACATAGAAGCCAAGCGCTTGAATACCTAGAAACGAGTATGTCACGTGGACGCCTCTGTGGATTCTCGTGCAGAAGTACAATTCCTTGCAGAAGCTGCACAAACGTGTGTGTCATTGATTACTTGAGGACATCTAATGCTTCGCTGCATGCGCGAAACACCTATCGGTGTGTGGAACCTCCGAAAAGACGAAGAACACATAAAAATTAAAGGCCAGAAAGCGAGAGAGCAATACATAGAAATCTCCACAGGAAGGTAAACATTTCTAGCGAACATCAAAGAAACCAGTTTACGTAACCATGTTGCAAAGTCGAAACATTCACGAAGCTTCAAGACGCGAACATTTTACACGTATCCTCCGGTTTAACTGAACTAGGCTTCGCATTGTCTCGGTGGAAGTTCTTGCAACTGTTTTTTGCCGGCTGGGGTTCCTGAAAGCATCTGAAACTTACATTACACACATTACGCCGCAGGAAGCATTAGTGCGTTTGTGGTTTAGTTTGTTTTCTTAACTGGTGATATTATGCCACCGTTGGAAGTACGAGACGGTTTAACGGTGTGATTGGCGCCATTCAACATACACATCTCAACGATTTCTTTCTCCTACAAAAGACGTGAGCAACGAAACAAGTTTTCAGGAGCTCTGTGAAACATGAATACTAAGTGTTTGCCACCTGGGTACTTGGGAACACTTGAAAGTTGTTGGGCATCATTTGATTTCTAAACAAGTTTGTCCTGTATGAATAAAACGCTTTTGTTTGTGCCGCTCTAACGTCAACAAATAAGCAAATTTGTACGAGACTCTGGATGGGCTTAGGCTCGACAGAAGCATGACAGGAGCTTGGCGGTAGGAGTAGCCTTAGGTCCGATGCATGTATTTCAGGGAAGAAGCCATGTTTGCACGAACGAGAGTACTTTTACACATTTGAAGGATCTGTTCGAAGCCGCTTGCTGACTTAAGTAAACAAAAATTAGCAAAAGCAAAAATTAACGTTAAGACCCCTTGGCATTAAGGCACACAAATGTCCCCTCCTTCTCCACTGCCCTCCCTCCTAACGCCGGAAGAAAGCAAAAAATTGCTTTGTGAAACTTTGATGGCTACCTAAACATTTTTAAATGTTCAAGGCTTATATTCTTCAAGCCGATATTAAAATCAATTTCGGTTTGGGGTTAGTTCTATGCGGAGACAGTGTACAAGCTATTTACTGCTTTTAAATATAGTGACATATATATAAATCTACCCTTGCTTCAGCACTGTCGGCCACTCTGCATCTCTCGCAAATGTCAGTCATGTGGCTAAAAAATGTTTATGGGATGTATTTACAGAAAGACAGCGTTGACGAAGAGGGAATGAAGACCAGCCAAGCAGTGTTATTTATTCGTTGTCTTCGGAGTTGTCGGAGCTCCGTTTCTTCTTCATTTCACCACTAGAATATTGCGAAGGCCACGAGAGATCAAAAATATAATACAAAGAAAGAGACTCAGCATCCTCGAATCGATAAATGTGCGAATATGCTCCACTGCAGTGCAGTCATTCCCATGGCCTAGCCATAGCAACCCCAGTCGGACAGCCATGACATTATGAATGCTCGATATTGTTCTTCCCGTGAACGCCTCTGAGAATTGCTCAGAAAATGTTACTTCGCGTTTCGGCAAAAGAGTAACTTCGTAAAGCTGATCGGAAAACCGAAGCCTAATGAGAGAAACAAACCGACGTGCTCAATTTGTGATAGACTCAAGCAAGCAAAGACAAAAGAAAATGAAACTATACGGAGACTAAAGAGCAAATTACTTATGGTTCTTATCAAAATGCAGAAATTATAAGACAAAGCGAAGCGATTGTGGATTAAACATAAATCGCCACCCGTTGCTGCTGAATCTAAATTTTCTGCATATGTCTGTGCGATGCTTTTCCCCCGTTGAGCTACGGCAATGGCTGTTCGTCCAATCTTTTTTTTTTAGTATTTGCACGTATGTCCAATATGCGACCCTGGAAGTGTTAAGTTGTAGTGGCGGCGGAAGTAAAATGCCCTTTTCTATATTCTCTGGCAACATTTATCTCTTCAGGTAACACGCGAGGATTTGTTGACCATTTGCTCTCCTATGTTCCCGTATACTACGTGACGCCTGTGGATAGAAGGATGTTACACTTCCGTCGCCGTGGCCAAGACTGGTGCTATCTCTTTCAGGGTCAGATGTTGTCCACACGCAGAAATACTGGAAAAAATGGACGGAGGAAATCTTGTCGCCATAGCTCAATTGCCGGGTCATCGCGCGCCAGCCGCGGAAGACGAGGGGGTTCGGGGGCGATCGACGACGGCAAGTTGTTGCTTTTTCATCCACTTTCATTTCCATTTACCTTGTCAGTTGTACATTTCAAATAAAACCACATGTTATTTCAAATAAAACATGTCATGTCACATGTCATTTCAAATAAAACCACATGTTATGCTTGACTTGGGTTCAACGTCTGTGGCCTTTGTGTGGTGGCGGCACTTGGGCCGCTTGAGAAGGCACGGCAGTGTGGAACCGTGTGAGCAAAAACCACAGCACATTGCAGGCACCAGGACGGTGGACCAGAAGTAATTGATTAAAACAGCCATAGGAATATTGCCACTTTTCTATTTACAAAGCGAGTGATTATTAACTTTGCATCCATGTGAATATATGCATCTTTGCCATCATTCCAAGAGCTGGGTTGATGTCTTTCAGGGGTTCCAGCCTGGCGCACCCAAGATAACTCAAATGCTTAAAAGCAGAGATGGGATGATCTGCATAGATTCTGGCTTTAAGCCTGTGCACAAATCGTGAACAGGCAGCACGAATGCGCGTTTCCAACCGGTCTGGTTCCGCCACCACAGGACCCAAAATAAACAAAGTCACGGTTTATCTGCCTTTGATTGCACCGACGCTTTTAGAATCGCAAGTGAAGTAGCGAAAGAGTTTGCGATCGTCGTGTTGACATGATGATTGCCCGCAACCCACGCAGCCTCGAGCAAACGCAAAGCGCGCATGAGTTATGCGTTAAGTGGCGCCCTACGTGGTTTCAAGCGTATCCCGATCCGATCCCTATCTAAAACGTCCACAGTACTCAGCAAACATAAATAGCTACGGCGATGCGAAGGCTCCGCCGTGTAGCTGGCCCTGCGCTATAGCTCAGTGAGCTGGCTCGTCTTGCCTAACAAGCTTTCATGAAGAACCACAGCGGGAAGATATGAACAAGCAGTCAACGGGCGAAATGGGGCCCCACTTAGATTTCGAGACAATAAAACCGTTTCCGATACCATGCATCGTATTCACCGCGCCAGCGTCATGAGCACGCTGTGGAAGTGACGTGAACGCATGCGTGTGCGACCGTCTTAGCACTTCCTGGATTCTAAATAAAGCAAGCACGCGCTTTTCTCCCCTATGCGCACGGTTATGAGAGCACTGACCTTTCGGAAACGTTATCTTAGCAGTTCATCATACGCAAAGCAAGCGGCATCGGAAGGAAGAGAACGAACGATGTCTCACGACTTTCTTGGCATGCGCAAGGAATTCAGTGTGGACGCAGCAGAATGAAACTGGAGCTTACTTTGGACACCATGACCCTCGATGACAATGTTTCCTCGTCTCTGGCACCCTCCTAAATAAAATGGCAGCCTTTAGGTGGTACCTCGCCGCATAACAATCTTCGTCATCGGTCTTGTTCGCATTTGCTTTCTTTTACGCTGCGAGCCCGGTACTTGCAAGTCACGAACGGCTTGAGATAAAAAGAAAGACATGCAGAAAGACTTTCATTAGAGCTGGATATATTATCTAGCGATATAAAAAAATGCTCCTCCTTGTGGGTAGGCTGAAATATCAAATGAGAATAAATAAAATGAAAGGATGTAATCCAGCTCGGTAGAATGCTGCGTCTATTTTCCGTGCGACGATGTTTGCCGTGACCTTGTTTAAAAGACACAGCCTTTACTATACTCCTGTAGGTTTGACTCGGTTCACGTATATTCTTGGTCGGATTGTTTGGTTTTGTTGTTGTTGTTGTCTCCTTATATTTTCTTTCTACCAGAAATCGGGGCTTTGGTATTTCTTTGCTTTGTGCACTTAAATTATTAAATTATTATGTCCCCTTTAGTTGATATGAAATATGATTCACTGCGAATAAATGCTTAAATTTGCACAATTTTATTGACTCACACGCGATGATCATGGTTACCCCGGCAACAGGCCATCTTATTGAAAACACTGAAGTCTCCAAGGAAACAATTTCCAAGTGGTAGGATACGGTACTGAGCATATTTTGTAGTGATTTCTCGTAAGTGCAAAATAACTGAAGCAATATTTAGGCTACATTCAGTCACGATGGTTTTCTTTTTCGCAAAAACAGTTCGAGCGTAGCTAAAGGCACGTGCACAATCTAATGATTGGCTGACGGTATTGTAAGGAAAATGAAAAAAAAATATCTGAATTACTGCTGACAGAACAGAAAACGTTACTGTGCGTTCATTGAAGTGGTCATCTGCAACAATACTCTGCTCACTCAAGTAAACTACAGTCAGCCTAAAGAGGGTTTGATTAATCTACAGTATAAATGCCCATGGCTCTTTCCTTGCCCACTACTTGATAGAACTGGCAAAAGCAAGTGACGTAAAAGAAATTTGATGTGTGCTGTCCCTGAAGGAGATGAAGAAAATACTGTAGAAGTGCAAGACGGCGCACATTTTGCCCCAGTCAGGGGCACAGCCAGCATTCCGTGTTGGTTGCACCCAATTTCAACTTCTTTTTTTTTTTTTGTCGACGGTGGTATGAAGAGAGAGTGTCAGCCGACATCCATGCGCTAGTTTGTTCTCGATGACGTGATTTACGATCGTCCGATCCGTTTGACCATTGACTCCCGCACATTCAGTGGCACGGCTCACACTGCGTTCCACTCGGTGAATACAAGGTGGGTACGCACGAACCGGACCTGACCCACATATTGCTGGGATGACGTGTGGCTATATAGATGAACTAGTGGCGAATCGAAAGACAGACGAATCGCGCAACGGGAATGGTGCTGGCCGCGCTGTCGGAAAGCGTTAGCGTTGCTATACCACAGTGGGTGTGCTCCGAGGGAATGGCTATAGTATTGACAATGCTTCTGTCAAGGAGCTCGGTTAGGGCGGACATTGTCACGAGTATCTCTACCAGGCCTTCACTAAATCGCGTAAGCCAGGCTGACGTAATGGCATTTTGGCAAAATAAGGCAAGCCCTTGCGTGACAACAGGGACTCATGATGATTCGCCGAACGATTACAGGTTGATCGATACATCTGAGGCGTGGTATGGAATTATGGAGGGACGGCGCCACTGTCAAAGAGAAAATGCGAAAAGGCAATCACGTTCTGCGTGGGTCAATCTGAACCAAACCAAAGGAATAGGTCTTCGCTAGTAAACACCTTTGAGAGTATTTGATATGTGCCCTGGTATGCCGGTTGAAAGATGCTGCGGGTTCGGAAACCAGACAACCACCCCGTTTCAGCGACGTCGTAAAACTGTCAAGTAATGAAAAACGACTCCAAGGCCGCCACCTGGTCGAACGAGAGTGGAGGAGGCGGAAAAACTTTATTTGCTCTAATTGGTTAGAAATTAGCAGTGGCCGATGTGGTCGGCCGTCTTCGCGGTCTTCTTAGAACAACTTGGACGGTAAAGCCGGTGGGCTCCGGTTCACATTAGCAATTATGCAAGACCGGGAGAGTCCTTTGCCTGGCCGAAGTTCCCAGTCCCCCGCACACTGTTCAGATGTCCTGCAGTCAAGTGCCGATCAACGAACGTCACTTTTTTCAGAGCTTGTGAATAAAGAGTTGCTTTCTTTTAAAGCAATGTTAGTACTGTTATTCATCGTGCATCTACAGCTTTGGAAGCAAGGCTCATTCAGGAGGAGAGATGCACACCACTGCCCATTCCATATATATGTACACAAGTGAAGGACTGCCACGAGTTGAACCGTAACACAGTGACGAGACTTCAGCGATTCCTTCGGCTCTGAACTCGCTGTGACGGCCGTACGTTTATATACTGGACACCGGGGTATTGTTGTTGTTTATTTTTCAACACATGGAACCTTTATTTTCAAAAGCAACTGCTTCTTCGCGATGGGCATGACTTCATCCTCGTTTACTTCAGTATTATCGTGCTGTGGCCTCCGAGAATACACGCGCAGACGCTACCGCTCTTAGAGTCCGTGTGTCACGCAAGACTCGAGACAATTTTCTAACTTTGAAATCTAGACTATAGCTTGCCGGTTCGGCTCCTTACTGCACACTCCAGTGGAAACATCAATCCCAGCAAGTGCGCAGGCGGAGGTTTGATTTTATTGCGATAGCATTTTTATGGACACTCCCTGCCCATTCTTGCCGGCGCCGTCGCCGTGATGTACCCTATAAAGTTCAACGGCGATAACACCTTCGCCGCTTCTCGTATGCTGTATGTGTGCATGAAAGCACGCGAGCGTAGTCGACCATCGCTGCTCAATCTGGTGCGCTCGAAGGAAGAAAGCGGGGAGCAAACGCGCAGTCTTCCGTCGCGCGCACAGCCGAGAGGGATGGAAGGGGGCTCGGCTGTGCCCTGGCAACGACTGCGTATGTTGCGTCCGGGCGCAAGGGATCAGGGGTGCGATCTTGTACGCGTTCCAAAATAGAACGGAGGCGGTTCGTTCTTTACGTCACGAAATAGGCGGTATGTTCCGTTCCGTTCGTCCGATAGCAGACGACACGGAATGATTGACAGCAGATATCACGTCACAATCGACGTCATGGCGTTCGGCGCGGTTCAAATTGACGAACCGTATTTGGCTCGGTGGAACGAACCGCCTCCGTTCTATTTTGGAACGCGTACAAGATCGCACCCCTGATGATTGCGGCTCAATCTCGAGCGCCATATATGCAGGAAAGCGGGGAGGTAGCACAGGAGAGAGAGAGAGAGGAGAGAGAGCGGCTGTGACTACGCCAACAAGTGCGTACTTTGCATGGCCTCGCGCGGTCGAGCTCGCGTTATCTTGAAAGGTATCTGCAGACACCTCATGCCTTTGTGCGCGGTGTGTTCTCGCCGCTCTTGCATTTGAGGGGACGGACCACGCGAAGGTCACTGCGCTCGCTGCTGCTGCCGCACTTGCTCCCACCAGAGTTTCGACAGCGAGCGTCCACGCTTATCGAGTGTGATGTGTTCATGTTTCGTTGTGCGCGCTGGCACCATGTTTGTTAATTAGGTTAGTAAGCGAACGCTTCCAAGTTTATGCGGCCGATAAAACTAGTATCCCTACTTCGTACAGCGGTGTGTACTAAATTGCTATCGTAATCGATGCTTCGCCTTTCGGGCGAAACTGCGACTTTTTTATTTGTCCATAGCGGCGAAAGCGAATGATTGACATCGTCACAATGACGACGGGAGCATGACAGTGTAATGGAAAGGACGGGCTGATGAACAAAGCTAAACAAAGTTACGTACTTGTAACTGCTATGCATCAGAAAAAAGCAGGTAATTAATTACAACTTTTAAACAAGCGGTTCTGCAATAATTTACGTTTTATGAAGTTGCATAAGTAACATACAAAGGTCACCATTTTATCCGAAAGGCGAAGGATTGATTGCGATAGCAAATTAGTAGACTGCTGTACGAAGTAAGTATAATAGGAAGGTATGTTGACCAGCAAATAACTCATTTTTGGCACTAGGTATTCCTCGCGCTTCCACGACACCCTCCATATATGGAGGATCAACAATGGGGGCTAAAGAGATACATCGTAGCCTGGAGCCAACGTTCTTCATCTGGGCAACAGCCAAAACCCTTCGGGTAAAGACAAATCTCATTGTCAAAAAGTTGGATACAGTCTGCGGCTCCCCTTGTTTGGTCGCTGTTTGTGACTTCAAGTCCAACTTCCCGAAAGCCCCTCTGTCTTCTGTGGAGCACCAGACAAAAAAGACCATTGAGTTAACGGTGAGCCTTCGCATTGGAACCGCCTTTTCGTTTTTTAAGCACACTCTCACGAACAGGCGAAACAGAGAATATCTTCACGTGGGGGACCGAAGCATGGACCACGGCCTTGCGGTTAGGGGCGAAGGTCGGCAGGCGCCGGTGGCACGCCGCAAAAGAAACCAGGAAGCGCGCCCCATGCCGGTTGGCGCCTGGCGCTCACACCGCGGACGACGAACCAAAAAAAAAGCCAATTCCTCCGCAGCGGGGCCACGAGGGTGCGCTGCGAGCGCATGCGTGGTCGTCGAGGTGGCGCTGCTGGCGCCGCTGGCGCTGCCGCTGCGACCTCTGCGAGACGCCACATATCAGCGAGAAAAATGAACCTGCCAGGAACGGAGTGCGGACCCGAGAGAAGAAGGGAGCGGACCGTTTACCGAACGGTACACCCTAACGAACCCGGCCGGCGCTCTCGGAAAGCGAAGAAGGGGAACCGTTCTTTCTCCGCACCGGCGCCGCTGTACGGGCGGACGCCGCGAAAGACGCGATTAATAACGGCCGTTGTTTCTCGTGCGAGTGTTGTTGCGGTGTTGCCGGAGGAGCGTTCCAGACGCCGCGAACACCCGCGTACTACCGGGATTCTCGCGAGGGCCCTTGAAAAAAAGAAGAACTCGCGGTCTGTTTACATTTGGGCGCTCCGAGAAGGTGCGTGTTGTTGCGCTGACTCTGTGCAGTGCGTGCCAGCGGGCGGACGCGAGCTTGGCCTCTGGGAGGATACCGTATAGACGCTTGTAAGACTCCCAATCTCTCGCAGCGATAGCACCCGTAGTAGCTGCAATGAGTTCTTTCCAGAAACAGTAAGGGCGTCCCCATCGCAGCTACCGAAATCCGAGGATACCTTAAGACACGAGTGAACCGTTACCGTCTTTTGCTGTGTGTCATACGCTAATGTGATCAGTTTGTTTTTCGGCCGTCTTTGTCGAGGAAAATGGGGCTTGAAGGGGGAAGAGGGAATGCCGTGTAGTAGCGCTTAAACCAGTTCTCCGGCATTGCAACTAGCTCTGTGTAACGCAGCGCTTCTACTACATGGACTCGTGACATGACAAGAATGAGCATGGCAGTGAAGAGAAACAGAGAAGGTAGGGCTTCAACCGGCAAAGCGTCTGGTCGACTGGCCCTCGCTTGTGGAACGTAATAGAGAAAAGAGAGGCTCGGTTGCTTCACAACAAATGTGCTCGCATAAACGGCGCGCTGTCAAAAGCGTCATTGGAGGTCGTTGAAAGCGATGTTCGGCCTTCAGAGGACAATATATAGGCCGATGATGGCAAAAGAGATGACGATGACGTTACATGCGTAACCGGATGACAAAAATTTCCTTTTCCGAATTTCTTTGTTTACCGTTGGCGCCTAGACTGTGTATTGCACGAGTGTATACGGTATTTCACCTGGGTCACTTATGGGGAGGCCAGAGGATCGCAGTACGCAAGCACCACTGTCAGACCATTCGCACAACGACGAAAAAAAAACGAAAAGAAACACGTTCACTGCGTGAATGTTCACTGGCCGGTTCCAGCGGCAAGCTACGCGTCCGTGTCGAAAGAGGCTTTCATTACGCGCATCGGCAATTAGTGTCCGTTAATCAGCTGTAGGAGCGCTGCTTTGTGCGAGTGGTCCATGGATCTCCTCCCCGCTATTTCCGGCAGGTTCTCCAGCGTGCTTACATAAGTTCGCCGACTACGTCCTCGGCTATCTGAAGCGTGATGAAAGCAACGGTAGACCGGAAGGAAAACATCGCACAAGAAAGTTAAGGGAAGATGCAGTGAAGAGCATTTGGGTGTGCGTTGTTTTGATGGTCAGCCATTTATTCTTTCTGTGTCTCAAGCCAGTGCGCTCTACGTCGCCGTTGATAACGGCGCGAATGGCGTCTCGCATGAAGCGGTTAGTATCGTTAGTGATGTAAAGGGTGCGCGAAAGTAGACAGGCTCGCGCGAACTCATTATGCGAGATCAAGAGGTTAACGAGCAATCTCTCGCAGGCTCGTGTTATTAACGCTCCGCTTCGCACATAGTACGTGGACGGTAACCGCCTATCAAAACACGAAAAAACTGCTTCGCTTTCGTAGCTTGCTGGTGGCTGTTACAGCGAATACAACTTTTGCAATGTGTTGATTTGTTTTTTTTCGTAATTGCTCCTTCTGTCGACATTGTCATGAACGTGCTTACGCAACTTCTATTTTTCTAACGATGTACTGTTTCCGATGAATTTTTAGCATTTACGTTTTGTCTGTCGCGTTGCTTACCTACGTTTTTGACTCAGCAGCATTACGAAGTTAACTAGCCGAACACCCGAAGACAATTTAGTGAGTAATCTTTAAAAAAAATATTGAGCAGAATCCATCTCACGATGACTGCCGACAGAGATGCGTTCAGCAACGGAATTAATATGGCAACACTGCGTATTGTCACCGTGGAAACGAGTTATGATAAGGCGTGCACTGCAGCGAAACTCATCTTGTCCTCTTCCCTATAATCACTCGACGCCATCTGGCGGGGCCACCACGAAGCCTGCGCGTGGCTTCCGAAATGCGTGGCGTGCTCTCGCGTGCCAACACTGAGAAACGCGTCATCCGGCAACAGGGCTCCTCTCTCGCGCTTCCTTATGGACATGCGGTGCCATCTAGTGACGCTGTTGAGAAGTCCGCACGAGGCCTCCGAGACGATAGGCGTAGCGCGCCGGCGCATGCAAAAGCTGAGACTCGTTTCCTCCCTTGCCGCATGCCCACTGGCACGTGCTCAGTGATCCAAGTCGGCGAGGTCCATGAAGAGCGGCACATACCCTGTGCATTTGTAACACAGCCTGCTAAAGCGTCTGGCTGCTGTCCTTGAGAAACCGTTGTGACCTGTGTTCGATTACGCCGAGCATCGGCTAAATATAACGGATCCTTTTTTTTTGTCTCTGTAAGAGCGGCACTTTCCAAGTGTAACATAGCTAGTTATCCAAGTTGGCGTCAAAGACGTTCATTGAAATGCAGCACACACCTACAGGCACATACCCAGTGCTCCAGGTCTGCGTCAAAGAGTTTCATTAAACAACATTTCCTAACCAGTCCAATTAACGCAGACAGTTGGGCTAGTTGGTGTGGATGCATTTGCTGAGACATAGTTACTAGCACTGACAAGAATAACGGGATTTGTAAATTTGGCGAGAAAACTAAATGACAGATTAAGAACGTAATACACTATGTTTTCCGCTCTATTCAATAATCCTTGTCCACTTTCACGCATATTATATGCTTTCTAGATCCTTAAAGTCAACTTTTGCGCTGTATAGTCTACATGCGCAGCCTTTGTCGAAACACTGGCTCCTCATAGGGCGGGATTTGGACCTACGGTCATCTACTGCCAGAACGCGCGTGCTGTCTTCTCAAATATATATTGTAGAATTGTTCAAACATGTTTTTTTTATATTTCGCAGCAGGTGCGGACGAGTGAACTAACAAAACGGGCTAGCCTTATTTTCGACAACATCCGGATGACCCTTCTCTCAGCTATAAGAGCTCCGGTCAGTATTTTCTTGAAATGCCGGAAGTCATGATAGGTGGCAGTAGCAACAAAAATGTAGCACTACGATTCATAAATTTAAGTACCGCAATATTCGCACACTTTCTTGTCCACAGGCGCTAACAAAAGAAAAGACGTTAACACAAGAATCGTTGCAAAGCACATTCTTTTCGCCAATTAGCCTGAAATTTTAACTTGCAATTGCTGTCGCTTCTTTCCATGCACTGCTGGGAACACTGAAAAAAAACACAATAACAAAGTAGTCTTGATGCCCACTTCACCTTCAATGACATTCATCCGCGGCAGCTGCTTCAAAGTGACCATACTGTAGAAAGAACCTCTAGAAACAAAATTTTAAATAAGAGCATATCCTGAGAGAAAAACTAAA
The DNA here is from genome assembly GCF_038994185.2 of Dermacentor albipictus. Taxonomy (NCBI): domain Eukaryota; kingdom Metazoa; phylum Arthropoda; class Arachnida; order Ixodida; family Ixodidae; genus Dermacentor; species Dermacentor albipictus. The sequence continues at coordinate 23,167,439 of NC_091830.1, read as the reverse complement.
GTAAATAAAATACAAATGCCAGTGATCGGAAAATATAGAAGATTGGGTGGAGACAAATAGAGTGCTCATAAACACAAAAACAGTTAAGAGAAGTCGCGTTTTCAAGGTGAGACCAATGCAGCATGTTTTGCGTATAATGCATGCTATATATGCTATGCATATAAACATTATAAACATTATATAATCCATATACTATACATATAAAACATTGCAAACATTATATGTTAGGTATATAATATTTTGCATATAATGCATGTTTTGCAAGTAAAAATGCATATAGCATGCTATCACTAAGCCAAAGAGTCACAATATTTACAAAAAAAAGGCGCTAGTAACGTTAAGATATAATTAATGCCGTATCATCGCAATATACCGGTTCATATTATAGCCCAAATCAGAAAATGATAAATAGGAAAGAGAGAGTACTCGTGCAGTGTCCCTTTCCTTTAATGGTGTATGTGGGCTTGAAGACTCGCGAACATTGGCCTCTGAGATTGTCAACGTGTGGTGTAGGCCCCATACGTCATGGTGAGAGCCCCAAATACACATTTAAATATGCAACGAGCAAAAAACAACACTGAAAGCATTCTTCATGCTCTGTGTATGCGATGGCATGATCTTAAGCACATTGCATTTGCATTCTCTTTTCACTGACAACCGACTGCCAAGGTACAGTGTCAGTCTTAGACACCAGCTGACAGGTGTTCTATTCCATTATTCTATGCTCTATTCGGAGAAACGAAAGGGTCTTTCACCTTTCTTTGGCGAGGACAACGCTCCGCCAATGAACACGGTATACACGATCTCCATTGGCGTCGCTTCCGCTTTCTGGATTTGATTCATTCTCCATGTTTTACTCTGCATTCGTTTTCTTAGAACAGCGAAGGAACCGCCTCCCACGGCGGTGTCGCAGGGAAAAGAGTGTGAAACAGCCATTATTTTCACCCGCGTTGCAAGCGTGCTGAATCCCCGAGAAAAGGGTGAATGAGGTGGCTTTGCTTCATTTCCGATGAGTCTCCGCGAGGTCTGTTCAAAGCGGGCGTCTGAGAAAGTTGCAGACGCCACGATAGCCTGCCACCCGGAAATCTCGCTTCGGTGCTTCCTCCTTTCCGAAGGCGGGAACAATGCAAAATAGTATATTCCTCCGCCATCTACATGCTGTTTGGTTTCAAAATAAGCAATGGAAAGAAAGCACCACTTTTACTTTTTGAACCCGGCGTTGAACTGCCATCCCAGCCGAGAAAAGCACTGCTTGAACATTTTTATTATTCACTTCGCCATCGTCGCAGCAAAAGTTCGTTGTCCCGACGTGGGCGCACGGCTTTGTGCAGTGCAACACTTTCGTTGCCCTCCAGAAGGTTCGACGACACTACTTGTTGCATCATAACAGCGTCTTTCTTTTGCGGCATAATCGCATCTGGTTTCTAATTGTACGTTACGTAGGTTGTTATTGCAGCAGAATGGACTGTGCTACGGAACGGCCATTATATCTAGGAAGCGTACTCGGTTCTAACCCTTCTGTTGGAAAGCAACGTAAAAAATTCAAATATTCCTTTCTGAATCAGTCAGAACAGCAAGTTAATTGAAAAGCTCCAGCCTGTTTAGGTAGCATACCATGAACATTGTCTCATGTGTACATATCTTAAATAAACATACATTTTCTTGACCTTTTGCTGCTACTCCCGCCCTTTACCTACTAGGGTCTTTCTGCTCTCCACCCATTTTCTATGCAGAGTAGCATGACAAGGGTGGCATGTAGCACCTGTGACGTAGGCAAAAGAGTAACATAAGTACCATGTAACGAACAAGGCAGCAGAATTCTCTGAATCCAATTAAAGAGCTTTCTCTCTTTTTCTTATTACTTGCATAAATACATACGAGATATTACACTGATCCGGAGGAGCAGAAATGGTTGTTTGGCTAATCAGTCCCTTAGTGGTTTCCAGTTGACCCGCGCAATGACATCTTTTATTTACTTAGACAGAAAGTCAAGCAAATTCTGTGTCACCCCGGCTAACCACTGTTCAAGAAGGAGGACGAGGCTGTGAAAACGTTGCAATACAGAACACCACCGAATCATCACGCTGCCATCTTGCCGTCGCCACGCTGGTCTTCTTTCTTAAAGTGAACCAGTCACGATCTTTCACAGCGGGTGCAGTGCTTAGGAAAAAAAATGTAGTGGCAACGAGATATTTACCCTCCTGTACGCAAGATTTTATGAAAGATTTTGTGGAATGTTATCAGAACACAGAGCAAGTGCCAACAAGCGAGGTCACAGTTTTGCCGCAGACGAATACTTTCTTTCTATGTGCGCGACGAAAATGCGGACTTGCTCGAACACGAGCCCACATAGCAATATCGCGAATTCTAAGCTACCATGTTTCTAACCCCATTTTTCACTCCCAACCCCCCACATGGCAGCAAACCATAAACATCCATTTCGTTAGTCTCACTGCCTTTGCTCTCTGTATATCTAAGCTCTGCCACAACGCCTAATTCGCACGAAATATTTCCGTAAACTTGCAAAACGTTTTACGTGACTGTAGTCATCGCTCATAGTACAGAAGGCGTGCTGCGCTGCTGAGTCTCGAGCTTGACGTTGCGGGAGAATGTCACCCAGTGGTGAAGTGAAGCCCACACTGTACCCGCAAGAAAATATGTTCTAGCACTCTGCAAAGATACAGGTAATGATAGGACATTGTGAATATACCTTTAGATTTTGTATGCCTGTTCATGGCAGTGCTTGCCCATCCTGTGTTTGTGATCACTGTGTGTCTCATATTTGCCACCCAACAACGGGACTAAGGGATAGTAGCTTGTTATCAAAGCAAACATTTGCGTTGTTTAATAAGAGCTTCTTTCAACTGCATCTTGCTAATCAGGTTCAAGAGGCTGAAATATGCTTGGGAGTCTTTAAGCCGGGAAGATTGATTTGCCACAGCCATATCCTCGTCCTGCGAAGCCAAGGTCCTTTCGCTTACATTTTCACTTCGACGGTAAAGTGGCAAACTTAACATTTTGCTTTCACTTCGCAGTGCTAGTTCAGTCGTTTCGTGGTCATCCAGTCCCACTGCCGACGTACCAGAACCAAATGACAGCCGTAAGTACGAGTCCTGCAATTTGAGAATCGAGTGCGTCAACTTCTAGATCACCTGCAGCGGATGCAAGAGGGGATTCGTTTAAATATTTCACAGCCGTGGGCGATAGGCGTGCGGAGAAGAGCAAAGAGTAGCACTGCATAAGGCGCGGCCACGACTTAATTGCCGGCCTGCCTCGGCACAAGGTCACGGTCTCCCAACCGACGCCCGGCGGCTGTCTCTGAGGCCGTGCCGCACCACCGTTTTCCCTCGCACATCTCCCAGAAACGTCATGGGCATCCCAGAGGGCTGTTCCCAACGGTCGCGACATAAGCATTGCATCCTGGTGTTACCAGCGCAAAACGTAGACGAGACACGAGACGAGAAGACGGCACCCTCGTGTCCCGTCTACGTTTTGCGCTGTTAACTCCAGGATGGAAAAGCAACAAGCCCAAGCTGCTATTCGAGCGATAAGTATCACAACAGTCACGGGAGATTTCTTGATCAAATCCTAATTAAACCTAGAAGACCGCTCACAGCAATGGAGACTTCCGGCATCGAACTTAACACCCTTGAAACTTTGCTAGAATTACGCTTTGTTCCATTTCTTCGCTCGTCCCCACAATACTGGAAGCGAGAGCCTCATTAGCCCACGCTTTGTAAGGTTGTAGTGATGTCGAATACTGTGACTACGGTCTGACACGACAGTCAGTTGAAACTATAACTCCCACTTGCTGTACTCCTGTGTCTATAGTCTTCTGTGCAGTGACAGATAATCTGTGAGAGCTGCGGTGCGCTTGCACCCTCGACTGGGGCTTGAAATGGCGAGTCATTCTCGGCGAGTGGAAGAGCGCCACCGCATGCGCGCTGCGTGCGACGAAAACGCAACTGGTACTACTGGAAATTACAGTACTTAATTATTTTGTCTGTGTGATTAACTTGGTTGTTAGTATCCGCGTTCTGGAGTAGAATGCGCCACATGCGTACTTCTGGATGAGTGTCACATTTCTCATTGAACAGCTGCAGAAGCAAGTTATGGCGTCATCCGGGCTAACGGGACTTGCATTTACCATTGTCGGCGTATATAGGGCGAAGAAAGAAGTGAACAATCAGTAATTTGAAAAGTAAGGATTGCAGCCCGATGTGGTATTCAATGAATATTCAGAAACACATGATGTTTAACATAACATTTTTTACTCATTACAGAGCTGCATTTGTCACCGACAGGCGGCACAGGTGGGCTGTGCGCCATAGACTGGTAAGATAGTATAGCGTAACTGATTAAAAATTAAATTATGTGGCTTTACGCGACAAAAGCATTTATTGATTATAAGGCGCATCGCAGTGGGGGACTCCGGAAATTTGGACCACCTGGGGTTCTTTAGCATGCACCTGAATCTAAGTACACGGGCGTTTTCGCATTTCGCCCCCATGGAAATGCGGCAGCCGTGGCCGGGATTCGATCCCGCGGCCTCGTACTAAGCACCCCAACACCACAGCCACTAAGCAACCACGGCGGGTTAGCATAACTGATTAGCTCTAGCAGGCTACGTGACAAATTTTCACCGCCTTATTTCAAAGTTGGATGCCAATAGATTTTCGGCAACGAAGTCATCACCACTGCACCAGCTGCTGACTCAACCAATGTGGCACCTATCGGTACGTGGCAAATTTAACTATTCCTGCCCCAATTTTTATTTCCGCTGGCTGGAAATATGACGTTTTCTATGCGTTTATCTGAAAAACGTCACCTTGCTACTGTCGCCGCTTTTCAAATTATTAAGCGTCTATTTGCTATTCCCGTTACTTCTAGTTCACTTTTTGGAGGTTGGAATGCGCAACAGTTTGACGATACACACAGAAGAGACACACACCACAGTTCACCCCTTCTAACTTCATCTCTGTGTCTGATCGTCAACCGGAGAAACCCCGGCGCACTGGGGGTTCGAAGAATCAAGAAGACAACAACAGTGATCGTGTTGTTCGACGGACACAAGGTCCCCCTAAACGTCGTATGTGATGGTGTTCGCTACCCTTGTTCCTTGTATCGAAGACAAGTAGACGTTTGTTATGCGTGTGGAGAACTGGGCCACAGGTCCGACGTTTGCCCGAAGGGCGAAGACCAGAAAAAATGCCGCGGATGTGGCATGCTCACAGCATCAGAGGATCATCAATGTGATCCCAAGTGCGCCATCTGTGGTGGGGCACACCAAACGGCAGACCGCAAGTGCAAACAGCGCTTCCAGGTGCCATACATCGTGCGCCAAAGACGGCGGCACCGCAGGCGCGCACAGCACGCGCAGCGGGCGGCAGGACCGCGTGGTTTCGACACAGCTAGCGGCGGAGAAGCAATGGCGGGAGAGAAACCCTTCTACTCCCCCCACCGCAACATATCGGCATCGAGAGGACGCTCCCGCTCCCGATCCAGAGGGCGATCCAGCAGATCGCACTCTCGCTCCAGAGGGCGCGACAATAGCAGCAGACGCTCCCTTTCGAGAGGACGATCGGGTTCCAGGGTCCGAATCCAGGAACCAATGTCCTGGGCAGACAAGGCCAGGATGAGCATCTCAAGCGGCAAACAGGTAACACAGGGCATCTCGCCGGAGCATAAAAGAGAGCAATCTGAGATTTTAATGCTTAAGAAGGAAAATGCAGAGCTAAAAGAGGCACTACGAACGCTGAGGGCTGAGTTCGAGCTCTTCCGTAACTCGCGTGAACCCCGCGAAGTAGCCTTACCCATCCCAGTACAAGCAGAAGGGTCGAATAAGCGCAAAGCTATTTCCCCCCCTGCGACCACGGAAAGAGAGCCAATGCAAACTGACGAGTCCCCCGCTCAGGACCCTAAGCCAGAACCAAACATACTCGCGTCTTTGAAGGTAATTGAGGAATCGCTCACGCAGATGAGAGAGGCCTTAGCTATTCAATCTAGCACTGTCGGGCATATGGACAGTAACATATCCCACCTAACACGTAAAGTTGGCATCCTCGAGTCTAAAATGAAAATGATAGACGCTAGCAAAATCAAAAGCATCTCCACTGGCACCACTGCAAAAGCTAAGAAAGTACAGCAGGATCCCGATAACATGAGTCCCCTGCAGGCTCTGCTAGCTCAATAGAAATCAAAATGGCGGGACACACCGGAAACCTAATTATCTGGCAGTGGAATTGCGCCAGCTTCTTAAGGCGCAAGGCTGCTCTATTGCAGCTCATCAAAGCACAAGCGATAATGCCGCACGTCCTGCTCTTGCAAGAAACACTTAGTGAGAAGGTAAATTTATCGGGCTACCGTTCGGTTAGCCAAAAAGGAGAAAATGGCAGAGGTATTGCCACATTCGTCAGGAAAGACACCTCTTTTCAGGAGCACGAAGTCAAAATTTGTAACTCGGATAAGAAATCCGGTCTCGAGGCACAGTTAATTGAAATCATCCCCCACGGAAAAATTCGACGAAACATCTTCATTCTCAACCTGTACAGCTCTCCTTCCGCTCATAAGCATAATCTCCGCTCACTACTAAATAGGGTCGCAACCGCTGCGAAATCGCAGCCCTTAATAGTCGCAGGAGATTTCAACGCTCCCCACCCGGCTTGGGGTTATATAACACGAACAAAGAAAGGGGCCAACCTAGTTGCAGCGAGTACAGACCTAAACCTGACGCTGGTCTCGGACCCACGTTTCCCCACGAGGCTGGGAAACTCGGTCGCCAGAGACACGACCCCTGATCTCAGCTTCACTAGAAATGCTGTGGCCACGCGGTCCAACTTACAGGAGAACTTGGGGAGCGACCACTACACAATAGAACTCAGGATGGAAATAATAGCAGCTCCTCCCAAAACCTATAAGTACACAGACTGGGACCTCTTTAGGAAAATAAGAGGTGAAGATGAGGCAGTATACGACACGTTCAGTGAACTGCTTGTACAGATACAAATGGATGTCGAGAAGGCCACCAAGGAAATAGTTACGGATTTTGATGCCCCAGGGATGGATGCAAGGTTAGCGCATCTCCTGGAAGCCAAGCGCTCTCTCCTCGAGAGATGGAAGACACAAAGACTCAATCGCAGGCTACGGAAAAAGATCGCGGAGCTGAATAAACTCATTGAGGAGCATTGCTCAGAACTTAATAAACAGCAATGGAGAGACGCCTGCTCGGCAGCGGATGGAAAAATGCGCAAAGGAGGCAAATGGACCCTCTTCAAACATCTCTTAGACGATGGACAATCCAAATGTAATCAGAGACTAGTCATAGACCGATTAATTAATAAGGAAAAATAGAAGGCATCTCAGAGGCCTCCATATTTCGGAAACTAGCGAACAAATACCTTCCCATTGGCCAAAGCCCAGGTTCTCCCCTCCCTCAGTATGAGGGCGCGCCTGCCCCAGAGCTGGACGTTCCCTTCTCGGAAGCTGAGATCAGGGAAGTGCTGCACAATTTAAACGGAAGGTCTGCCCCAGGCCCCGACGGAGTTACAAACCGGCTCTTAAGAAATTTGGACGACAAAGCAATTCAAGCTTTAGTGAAGGAGATAAATGAGGTATGGGAGGAAGGCGTTGTACCGGAGAGTTGGAAGAAGGCCACAGTGGTCTTAATCCCCAAGCCAGGTAAATCACCCAGCTTGGAGAACCTCCGTCCTATCTCCCTTACTTCTTGCATTAGCAAAGTAGCGGAACATGCAGTGCATAACAGGATATCGAGACATATTGAGTGCAACGAACTATTCCCGTACAATATGGTTGGTTTCAGGCCCTTGCTTTCAACGCAGGATGTCATGCTCCTGCTCAAAACACAGATAATCGACTCTCAAAGCAAAGATGTAAAAGGCGTCCTCGCACTGGATCTATCCAAGGCATTCGATACAATTGCACATGACTATATCCTTCAGGAGATATCGGCCTTGAACTTAGGAGTTAAATTCTTCTCCTTCGTTGCATCCTTCCTCGAGAGCAGGACGGCGGCCATAAAGTTGAGGCAATCAGTCTCGGAATACTTCACACTCGGAAACAGGGGTACTCCCCAAGGGGCAGTTATCTCACCCCTTCTGTTTAATATAGCAATGCGCAAGTTGTCGGAAAGCCTTGCAGCAATTCCTTACGTAGGTCATGCATTATATGCTGACGATATTACAATCTGGTGTCCTGGAGGATCGGAGGCTACGGTCGAACAAGCTCTACAGGAGGCTCTGGATGTTACAGAGTCTTTCTTGAAAGGTACGGGACTGGCACTCTCGCCTGGAAAGTCGGAACTCCTGCTGTACAGACAGGCTAGACGAGGTGCTAGGGGACTCACCCCACTCGATCAGGTGCCAATTAGCGTTCGTACCAGAGATGGGCACACCATCCCGAGAGTAGACTCTATCAAAATACTAGGGCTTTCAATAAACTCAAAGGGATGCAACGCTAAGACTATAGCCCAACTCACCACGAAAACTGAAAACATTATTAGATTAATCATGAGAGTGTCCAACAAGAAAGGTGGCATAGGCGAGGATATACTCCATAGGGCTCACCACGCTTTCCTCATCAGCCATGTCATTTACATAGTCGCAGCCCTCAATTGGACGAAAACAGAAATGGATAAATTAGACACGCTTATGCGCAAAAGTATCAAAAAGGTGATCGGCGTGCCAATCACGGCTAGCACAGAGAAACTCATGACATTGGGAGTACACAACACAACTTCGGAATTAATAGAAGCACAAAGATCAGCACAAATTATTAGATTATCAAACTCCAAAGCAGGCAGAAGACTTCTGGATGCGGCCGGCCTCCGTCCTAGCTTCAATCAGGAAAATATCACGCAACTTGATATTCAGACAAGGAACTCCTTTATTGTAGACCCTTTTCCAAGAAATGTCCACCCCCAACACAATAAAGGTCGAAGGTTAGCGAGGGCTAGAGCTTTCTTAAAGAACATATCCGGAACGGAGACCTTTGTTGACGCGGCGCGACACGCCAGTGCCAACAAGTTCTCCGTAGCCGTAGTCAATGACAGGGGAGAACTCCTCTCGGCAGCCTCGCTGAAAACCTCCTCGGTCGATGTGGCGGAACAGGCTGCTATAGCTCTCGCATTACTTCACTCAAAACGCACTACGGTGTACACGGACTCCCGAGCAGCTGTTAGAGCATTCGCATCGGGATTGATAGCCAAAGAAGCAGCCAGGATTCTAAACGGTAAACACCCCTCTGACACTGTTCACCACATAGTCTGGTTCCCAGCTCACATGGGACCAGACGTATTACCGGGTCACCTGAACCCCAATGAGATAGCCCACGACCGTGCGCGAGGTTTCGTATGCCGCGACGGGATGGTGTCTCGGGTGAGTTCGGGAGAGCTCGTCCACAGTGATCCACTGGTTACCTTTCAGGAAATCACCTCTCATTACAGAGGGAATAGGCAGAGTTTTCCTTTCCCCCATCATAAGCTCAACAGGCCACAAGCTAGCACGCTTCGCATGCTCCAGACGGGGTCCTACCCCTCTAGGGGCTTTTTGAACAAGCTCCACCCGGACATCGATCCACTCTGCCCAGATTGCGGCACTGAATTTAGCTCACTAAACCACATGCTCTGGCAGTGCCCTGTGTTGCAGGATTTTAATACAGAAGAAGACTGGACGAAGGCCATCACAGACCCGAGACAGGACGTCCAGCTCCTGGCTGTCCAGAGGGCCCGTGAACGAGCGGAGAGGCATGGCCTCTCTGTTCCGACATGGGACTAGCCAGCGGCTGGGTAGGGACCTGCAGGCCCCCGCTTAGCTCCTCAGGACCACAATAAAGTCGTTTGCTGCTGCTGCTGCTGTGTCTGGTCAGTCTGCGCACGCATGCATCCTTGACATTGCATTGGCTGGAGCAAGGCCATACACTTTGCAAGCCTTGGGCAACGGTCCCGTCATTACAAAAAAACATCTCTCTCCATCTCTTTGACTTTAGACAGTGTTGCCAAGAGGAAAGCTATGGCAACTAACAGGAGCGGAGGTGTGCCGCTGCCTCGGTAATTGCAGCCTTTCCAGGAAGGGATGGTATTGCTCGCCTCAAAGTAAGCTGTACGGTGAAAGAGTTAACGGCGGCAATGGAAAGGCGTCTCGCTTGCTCCATTTAAGCGCCGTGACAGCAGGGCACGGAGGGGTTAATGAGCCCCGAATGCGCGACTACATTACTGCGTGGCCTGGAAAGAGATCGTCACCCATCTTGTAGCAGGCCTCGAACTGCTTGGTAACCCACCCTCCCTATATTTTTTTTTTCTTAAGTGAAAACGAAACACAAAAACTTCCAAGATGGTTGCTAAAGTAGCCCGTTGGACTAGACCGTTGTATTTTTTTCTTTATTCATTGATTTATTTCTTTCGGCGATTCTATGTACATAGAAATCGAAGCAATGCCAAAGAGCTAGACAGTCGGACGGAGGCTTTTCTCTCCGAATATAGCTTAGCTTGCTACGCACACACTTACACAAATCCGCAAAAAGAAAGAAATGCTTCGTACGTGAGTGACATAATTGCCGCAAAAGGCACACACATAAAATGGAAAAGAAACATACACACGACGACACTGGCTTCTTTTACCTTATGTTCCTTTTACTTTCTCTCTCTCTCTCTCTGTGTGTGTGTGTGTGCGCGCGTAGGTGCGTGCGTTTCACGGCAATTATGTCACTCAGCAGGGACCAACTAGGCGAACAGCCAGTTCTATTGAATACTTGGGCTTCAGAACTTTAGATGAGATATCTTCACCTGCATAGTATCGCATGTTTGTATCCTCACAGTGGAAATACAACCAAACATTTACACCAGAACCAAAGTCAATCAAATCCGCGAGATTATGCCATCACTAATACAAAAAGATATTTGCATAAACACACCACTAGAAAACCGGGCATGAAGAAAAATATGCGCCGATGGTATCCACACATGGCAACGAAGAAAGAGAAAGGCGCACATGTACGGAAAATAAATTTAAGACCCCCGTTAAAATAATAATGAACAAATGCACTAGGTAATTGTTGCCTAATAAACGAATTTTGTCTCTGCTAGCCCTACGCAACATGAGCACAGGAATCCATTCGACATACCGCTCGGGAAGAAGCCAATACGCGGCTGCCGAAAAACACTCCACAGAGCGGCGGCTCAAAGCGGGCTTTCGAGGGCAGCCCGCGATGACCAGCTGTCTTTGCAACGCACCAAAGGTACTCCATGTATACAAAAATATACAAGGACAAAACGGCACAGTGCGGTTTCAAACAGGGGGCTACTTACCGACGACTCATGCTGGACTTCGCAGATTTATACAGCAGCCCGTCCGCTGTTCGCCTTCTTTCTTGTTTTGTTTTTATGTTCATGTTGTGTTTTCTTTGTTGATGTTCAAGTCCTGTTAATTTTCGCAGGTGACAAGTGATCACTTCTTTTGTTGCGCCATTACGAGCGTGATATCTTGATTTTATCCTTGGTGTTAGTAATGCCTAAGCTGTAACGTCTTTACCGTTTTTATTTCCTTCAAGGTGACCGTATATCTAAGGCAGTAGAATGTGACGCTTAGTCCCATTCTCAGAATATGCGGGAAGTAGTATAGGTTTTGTGCCATTGTTTTGCTGTAGCTTTGTGTGCTGCAATCGCAGATTCACGTATGGCAGCGAACTGCCCATTAGTCATGATGATCCACCCCACCTCACATCAATTCGTTCATTAAAAAATAAAAAAAGAACAGAAACTAATCGGAAGCACAAAATCCGCTCAGAGTTAAAAACCATTGTTTCTAAACTTTCTAGTTTCGTTAATGGGCCATTTATTTTCTTTAGAACTCTGTTCTTTCTTTTATGACTGGTTACAGATGAAACTGAATTCCCGGTTCGGCATGCACGAAACATTCTTACATGCTGGAATGTTGTGAGAATTGTTTCTGAATCACAACCGCTTCGTCAAGGAGATCTGTCACAGATGTCCCCTTTCGCCACAAGGTAGGCGCTTTTTACCAAACCGCATGGCAACGTGGCCCCAGCAACAGCGAAGACCGTGAAGGTCAAAATGCTTCTGAAAGAACCCTACATGCTATTGAAAAATGGCCTTGGAATTCTGCCATTTTTGCCAAAATGTAAACTGTTTTCGTACATGCATGTACATAGCAACAACCTCTTACCGCATCTAGTGGAACGTGAGCTTCCACCGCATTCCTAAACCTTGCTGGCTGAGGCGCTCTGGTACTGTCCACCCTAAATGCACACCGAGGAATTTGATCGCACATATTGTCTGAAAGTACACTGTGCAACAGGGGTACGGCGAGACATTTGAGCCTACCATTGTCCCCATAGCTTTACTTCTCTCTTTGCACTCGCAACATTTCTCAGTCGCACAACATGAAACAAACAGTCAGACGTCATGACGTCAGAGAAACTGTATAGGCACAGAAACAGTGACACTTGCGAAATCACTCTCACAAGCTACTTGCGACTCTGTGGCAACCATTTTTTTGAGCCGCCATGAGACTGCCTATTCACATATGGCACCCATACTCGACTTGCAACCGAACACCTGTGTGCTTCTGAATACACATGCATGGAACAGGAATGCTCAGGTTACACGGAGCAGCTAATGCTGCTTCCCGCGGGAAATCTTTAAAGTAACAAAACAACTACGTGCTCTTGTTACTTGAAAACAAGTTTTATGGAGGGCGTAATTTTTTTTTCTTGATGGAGAAACATCCTTTGTGATAGATCGCTGTCATGGTGTAAAAGTATTGGCCAGGAAATCACACAACACCTACTGAGAACGTTATCAGGCACCAGTAAAGCCACTGTCATAATTATCGTCTTCATTATTACAGTCATCATCGTCCACAAAGTTGAAAGCACGAAGGTTAATAAGAAAAATACAATGCACCTTATTAGAAACTCGTAAACACGATCGCAGCCGTCATGACCCTCTTCTCAATTGCGAACACACCAAATTCGCAGTCATCTTGATCATCATCGTCGCCATCCTAGTTACAAACATATGAAAGTTTCTCCAAAAGCAACTATTCACCGTACCAGAAATTAGTAAATACTTTTCCATGAGCCATCTATTTGCAGACACGTCAAAGTATTGATAATGGCACTATTCCTATTATCAGAAAGTAGTAAATGAGCTGCTGTCATCATCATAAATAAAATGTAATTTTTTAGGCGCTTGCCGGGCGGAGGCCCCTTCCTGCGATATCCGGTCGCTTCTTTCTTGCGTTAACTTGATCCCATCCTATATGCCTGCATATTTCCCAATCTCATCCCATTCTCCCATTCTCTGCCCTCCTCAACAGTTCATGTTAATGTCTTAACGTTAATGTGTTAACGGAAATGTTGATGTGTGGCCTGTGAAAACAGGCAGAAAACAAAACGGAAATAAAAACATACTGAGAAGGCACCCGCACTTAAATTGTATGTCCTTCCAAAACTTGGCAATTGGGAAGACGCTATCTGAACAAAGGTAATTAAAAGCGCTCAACTAAAGAAGCCAAGACAGCTTTACTACCAATCTGCCGCCTTGCCAACTATAACTTTCTAAGTGCAGATAAGTTACAGCATAAATACAAAGTAAGAAGCATTTAAAGCACAAGATAGTATTTATTTATTTATTTATTTATTTATTTATTTATTTATTTATTTATTTCAGATACTGTCAATCCCAGCGGGATTTTTACAGGCTGGGCATAGAGTATACATTCACAAATATCGATAAAAACAGGTTTACATGATTTCAACAATATTTGCAATCGACACGAAGCAGATATACACATATGGTAGGAAATAAAACAAGGGTACATTTCATTTGGCAAAAGGGGGTGACATTACATAGGCAAATACAATGCTCATACAGATTTCATTTTATACAATGACTTGAGTGGTGTTATTTCCGGCTAACATAATCTAATTATTGCACAACAGCTCTTCTACAAGGGTTATAAATTTAGTATTATCGTATACATGAGCACAGTCCCGCAGCGTTCGAACTAATTGTTTCCGGCAAAGCGAGCTTTAGATAACTTTGCTCACAAGTAAGAAAATAAGCAGCGTCCAAATAAATCAGTGAATCGATCAATAAAAAAAAAACTCGATTTTTCTATGGTTTAGTGCCAAGGAGATGTCACTGATATTCTCAAGGCTATTTTACTCCTCCCCGCATTCCAGATTACTTGTTTGTACAATGTGTACCACGTAGAGCTCAAGGAATGCGAGAAGCGTACGTAAGAACAACTGCCGTCGGTGACGTCATTCTATGCGCCCGCAGGCAACTTCCGAGAACGTCGTCGCCACGATGTCCGTCGACGGAAGCCTTATGAATGCATGCCATTGTTGGTTACCCGTCAGTGTCGACTCCAGCGCGACAATGGTTCGCCTGCTTGCTGAAAGCCGGCATCTTGGCTATGTGGCACGTACAGGGCCTGGCTAGGACAAGCAAATATATCAAGCTCAACCACTGGCACGCAAGAATCAGCGTAGCGACAGGGCCTAGATAGGCCGTGGACGGGCCTCTTGCCTCCGCAACCCGACTAATGGAGCTAATTTTCTATTGCCGAGGATGGCAAAACAATCGTGGTGCAATCAGAGGCGTGACAAACGCTGGTATGTGACGTCATAGCAACGCATGACATATAGTCTGTTTGAACCTAAGAATTCAGTGACAAATTTTTATACCGGCATCTGTCGGTAACTTTGCTTTGGAGCGCTGATAAGGGAAACGTGCGGTCATTCTGTTATGGGTAGAGCTCGTGCTGTTTTCTTGGGAATGTTGAGCATTGGTTTAGCTGGTACTACCATTGCTAGAAGTTTCGAGCAGCACCAAACGCGGACAACGCCAATAAGCACTGACAGAGCTGGATCAAATCGTCGTCAGTGTCCATTACGGTTGCCTGTGTTCTGATAGGCTACGAAGCTATAATACTGCATTCCTTGACCACAACCAAGCATAGGCGATTCTGAATACAGACATCCTCCATAACTATCGGCGGCTTAGCGTACAGAATTCGCATGGATGCGTGGTTTCCTTCTTTTCGCTGAGTATCTGATACCAGTCAAGCGTCAGAAAAAAGCCTGAAGGCAGAAATAGGAAGGCAAAAATTTGGCATTGTAGTTAACTATTGGCCGCAGCTGCTTTTAATGCAAGGAAACGATGGAATGGATATCACTGAAGTATACTTTCATTGACCCCTAAGTGGATGATACCATCAAAATTATGCACTATGCCCTGGGTTTTAAACATGCCACAGCCAGATGCGAATGGTAGGGGTAAGCAAGGCAGTAATGGAAGATGAGTGCAGGAGAAGATTGGGGAAAAGTTCAGCCAGGGTATGAACGCAAAAGTCACGTGTATTTTTTTTTGTTTCAGGCAAAGTGAAGCTTTTAAAATAGGCGATACAAAAGGGCATGCGACCGTCCATCTGTCCGACCGCTATCACGTCTATTTAAAGAACCAAGGAGTAAAGAAAATGATCCCAGAAGCCGTTTATATATAGTGCAGAGGCATTGTCATGGCGTTGTGTATTGTCAAACGTTTTAGCGGATTTTATGAAGGAAAGATGGCTGCCACCCGATAATCACTTCAAATCCTTCCTATCTGCGAAGAAGTGAGAAGTCTTAGGACAGAGTTATTACGTTAACGATGACATTATAATGCACATCAGTGACATATACTGACTTTAATAAGATGCAGAGGTTAGCGTCGTTTTTCGCCGGGCGTGCTACTCACGGTAAGGGGTGGTAATTATGGACGTCACATAATCACACAGGCAGGGCATACATGTAGGAGCGCTCTTGTAAAGGTTTAGGAGAATATTCACGGGCTTTCACATTGGAGCTGCAACCAACTTCTTGCTCAGAGTGATGCTGCGTGATGTGTTTTACGCGATGTATGCAACAGGCTCTGCACGCACAAATTCACAGGTAAAATGTTGATAATATGATCGAATAACTACTGCAGCTGAACGGAATGCCCAATGTAGTAGAGTCGGTCATTTAGAGCAGTTACCAACAAGAAACTGAGGCTACCGCTTCCCCTGTAAACAAGGAATACTTACCACAGTGCTAAAAGCACACGGAACATAGGACAGTACCCTACGAGAAATTGCTCGGATTCTCTTGACCGCATTTGTTACACCACACTGACTGTCTTCGCACGAAACCAGCATCATCCACAAAGCAACCAGTTGGAAAGACTATGACAACTCGTCAGCTGTAAAAAAGAAAACAACCACACATCTCGAGAAGGCATTTAGGGAGAGCTGTCAGGGCCATCGCAAAGAAAATATTGAACGTAGTGTCGGGGGGAGCCAAAATGAGCCATCGTGTGGGTCACTGCCAGTTCTCGGAGGTCGGCCACTCCTTCCACGACGGCAGTTTAGTGACCCCGACATTTCTCGGGTCGCGAGTATATTTCAATCTTGCCCTTCATTACGGAACGTGCGTTGAGTCAGCTAGGAGGGCTCACAATGCTTGGCATTCCTATGTGCGCGCCTGCCCATCTGACCTGCGTTATTCTTGTGGGTGCGACGTCGAAAGACGGCAAGCGCCATCACTCGGACTAATGCGGCTCATTAAGGGGGAAAGGCGGCTGTAATTATCAAGAAAGCTTTGCGCATTCATTTCATCTCTTATTGCAAACCCTGGCCATGTAGATGGCGTCTTCTCATTTGTCGTATGCTGGATATTTGAGCACAACATTCTCAAGCGAGACGTACAGGAAACAGCAAAAGTTTACGGGCCAGGAGATTTCCGAAAAAAAAAAGAACGTGTTTCCTTTGAAGCCGGCGGGGCACATATCCTGTACATCAGGTTTGGCGTGTTGTAACGTTTGGGACTGACATATTCATCTATTAAATTAGGTGCAATGTTCTTTGATATAGGTCAAATTAATATTGGTATTGGAAACGACGCCTCGTAAACTATGATGACCGAGTGTGTATTCTAGAAGGTTTGTGAACCGACCTTGTTGACGCTTGCGCGTGTGAATAGTAGGGAACTGCGCCACAGACAGAACATTTCTAGACAGCACAAGCGCAGATGCCGCCAAAGCTTAAGGAACACAAAAGTTGGCGCAGAGAAAACTTTTGTCGCGTCTTCGCAGCACAACCTGAATTTGAGAATTGCACTGCGGTGTAGGCAAGAAGTGTGCACTAAACTCTTTTTATTAGGAGGAGGATATGCTACAAGTGACAAAATTTGGTTCCTCTTTTTCTCCTTATGGTTTTTATATTCCCGTCCATCTGCTTTGAAAATATTTCGGTTGCGTGTAGTAGGCGAAATACTTACCTCTGCGTGGTTTGTACTTAGGTAAGATAATTGCAGATCCCTCGATAAATAGGCGTCAATCACAGGCAAAATATTGAGACGCGATTTTGAACGACCCTCTTCGGGGTATAACAAACGAACATTGCTTTTATTTTTCAATTTGGAGCACTGGACCACTTGGAAAGTTTTTCATTCCTGATTTTTCCGCCATGTGCTAAAACTTGCCAGAAAAAGTCAGAGAGATTACTTCATCTGTTCAGTATGACACGCGAAATCTTCCAGGCAAATTTATCCCGTCACAGTTATAATACACGGCGTACTTGCGATAAAGTACCAATCCATTGTTTTTTCTAGGCTTGTATTTTTTGGAAGCGCAAACCCGACAATCTTCCTGAACTAAAAATGCGTGGATCAATAGCAACATCGGCTTTCAATGAGCTGACGCTAATATACCCGCGGATGAGGTCGAGTTCCGACGTATTGAAAATTTAGGTGTCTTACATTCATTGGTGCACGCTTAGCTCAGCACCAATATGGCTTGTGAAAAAAAAAGATAAAAAATGATACGTGTAGACCTCAGCAACAATAATCGTATTTGGCTTGAACACTCATAGTTTTGCTCCGGTTTCCGGCACTAGAATGTTCTTGGATAGCAAGGGCCACACATATACAAAAGTGCACACTGCATAGTACAGGGTGTCTATAGGCTGTCCGAAAGGGTGTACTGCGAACCGGTACGCCCTGTTATATGTATATAGCTGGAGGAGACCAGCACCAACAGTAGTGAATTCAATAATATAACTTAAGCTTCTATGAATTTTGTTCTAAGTATTGTGCCGATTTTTTTTTTTTGCACTATGCGGCATCAACTTAACCAATCATAGGCTAGCAACGCAAGGCACTGACAGTGCGTGAAGTTAGGCGAATCTATTGAGCTTTGTCGGGAAGCTCGAACGCATGTTTGTGCTGAAATTTGCCACGCTGTGTGCTTCGCAATTTCTGGGGGGGGGGGGGTGCTGTACATGCAAAGCTTAAAGTGGGTCAGCTGAATGGGGTGACCATTTAACGTAGAGCACAAATTTGCACGTCTGAAGGCAAATCGCGTACGGATTCACCCAATGCAGGGTGGGAAACCTTCACCGAGAACGTGCCTTTCAGAGAGTGCAAGGTTGCGAAAGTCCGATCGCTTTATATCAATACGTAAAAAAGCTTCGCAAAACAAAAGAGCCTGAATAATGCACGCCTCGCAGAGTTTCCCCAGATTGCTAAAACGTGAAAGAAATGGCTTCTGCTTAGAGAATATAAGCAAGCTGCATGAAACTAGCGTGTGCGTACGTGCATCAACAGGGGCCGCCTGTCAGAAAACCGGGCAGCGAGGTCCTGTTCAAACAGATGCAGTCCGTGTTGCACCCATAGTCTGACAATGATCGATACTAGCGCTTTCAACGGCCTAAGTAGAGGATGCGAGAAGCATATCAAACTTCCTTGCATTCTCGATAACTGCAAATACTTTAGACGTTGAATTTCACCCAGTCTTAAACAGCAGGCTGTTTTTTGACAAGGTAGTATTGTACGAAGTGCACGGTCACGGGTTGCAGTTAGCCGTGGTTGGCTTTCTGGCTGTCCGATAAAAGCCGCACAGTATATGTTGCTATAGTGGCAATTGATAACGAAGCAATATGACTAAATAACTGTTCTCGCAAATTTGTCCTCAAAGCAGGAGTTTCCCATTGAATACAATTACTTCCTTGTCGAGTTACCGCCACTGTCCTGTATACAACATGTGCTTTCTTACGTAATCTTCTAGTCCCTTTTGCAGGACAATCCCGGAGATAGTGCCGTCTGAATATAAGTGCAATTTACTTCATCTGTAGGTGCAGTACTGAAGCTACTAATGTGAGAAGACTTAGGAGAGAGGATCAACGGCGAATATATCCGCTACCTTCGCTTTGCAGATGAGATTGTGCTCCTCAGCAACAATGGGGACGAATTACAACAAATGATTGAGGACCTTCACCGAGAAAATGTAAGGGTGGGGTTGGAGACTAATATGCAGAAGGGAAAAAGATGAGGTTCAATAGCCTGGCTAGGTAACAAGAATTCTCAGTCGCCTGTCAACTTCTAAAGTCTGTGGATAAGTACGTGTATCTACGTCAATTACCCACAAGGCAAAAAAATAAAAAATGCGGCCCTGTGGTTGCCTTGATGGTCGGGCTACACAGATAGGAAAATCAGTTGATTTGCCATATATCTCGTCTAGACGTGCCAAGAGGTTCGAAAGTGGACGCACTGAATTAGCACGAAGGGAACTCAAATAAACCGCTAAAGACAAGTGATGCACCACCAAATGTTCCGAGATATGCGCCACCCGAAGTGAAGCACGAGCACCGTGACCGTGCATAAGGGCAAGCGGTGTGCTGAGCGTTGTCCTGTAATCAGAAACATCTAATGCGGAAACCGGCGGCATTTTCAGTGTTTGCAGTAAAAAAAGTAAACACTTCAGGTGAGATAAAGAACAACATGAGAGATGTCTTGCTCGCAACTAGCCTGGCTTGCAAACTTAAATATTGAATTTTCTGGCACACTCGACCCTTTTCTCTTATATCCTATTCCTAAGCAGATTTAGTTTTTTTTTAATTGTCTTCCCTTTCGCCATCAACCATCAACTTGTGCCTCCAGAAGTGGAAAGAATCCTTGCAACCAAGTTGACTGTCTGCAAGGTTTTAAAGTTCCATTAACAGCGCATGGTCACAAGAGGAGGCAGAAGAGAGAATAGAGCACTTGGTTCTCTCTTCTGTCTGCTCTAGTGCCCTTGCGCTGTTATTCGAAATTTGAAGCATGTTTCACCAACAAGCCGAATCTCACATCCCGTCTGCAAGGTATACCAGCAAGATTATTAGGAAACCCCTACCCGTCTTTCCTCTCTTTTCTTTTGTAAAGTGTTCGAAATGTGAATGAATGCTGGGGTTATACCTGGAAAAACCATGATTTAGTTATGAGGCACTTAACATGCCGCTAACGCACGGGACAATGGTGTTCTTGAATTTAGTCTCCTTCGAAATGCGGTCGCCGCGGTCAGGATTTGATCCCACGACCTCGCGTTTAGCTGAGCAACACCATAGGCGCTAAGCCACGGCGGCGCGTACTCGAAACATCCCGAATGACTAGCTCCCAACTAGCCCATCTTAGAACTTCAATAAAGATGTCGCAGGCTGCTTGCAAAATTTGAAGAAAAAAAACGCGCGCAGCTTGAACTAGTGGTGCAAGCCTGGTGTCAACAGCGGAGCTTGTGATCATTTAGCTTTTACGTTGCTTGCCTAAGTTGTTTGTATGTTTTGAAAGGTTATGCTAGGCTTCGCTAAGTTGTTGGTACGCTTGGTTGAGCCGTTTATAGGTTTTGCGAGGTTATGGTAGGTTTGGCTAAGTTGTTTCTAGGTTTTGCAAGGTTATGCTAGGTTTTGCTAAGTTGTTGCCTTGGCGGGATTGACGCTGGAGGTTTTCGAGCAGTCGCAGGCCGGGATCCCTTTCTCGGCGACGTCGACCGTTCATGCGCCGACTCTCGCGTTCCCTGGACTGAAACTCGGGATCCTCGACTTGACGTCGCCTCTTCTCAGCCGCAGCTGCGGCGTGGTGATCCGAATCAGCTCGGCGGCGACGCATCGCCTCTAGCTTGACAATACAATGCTCTTCCTGGTAAGCCGCTTCTTCTTTGAGCGTCCGGACATTCTTCAGTCTTCCCATGGCAGACGCCCGTACGCACCGAGTAGATGAGGGGAGAGGTGTGTCACCACGCCGGCTGTTCCGCGCTTTTACTCGCCTGTGACGTCACGACTCCAGCCTACGCGCGTGAGCTGCGAGGAGGTTATATAGCTCGGTGCTCCCGCAGGTGGTTGCTAGGCAACGCGAGGCGGCGCACAGCTGGGCTGAGGTTTCTAGTAACGCTCCACGGCGCAACTAAAAGCTTAAACCGCTCCGCTGTTAAGAAACAAGTGGTGATGGTGGAGATGTTAACGTACATTGCCAAGCGAGACTGCCAATAAGGCAGCGGCCGCCGTTAACGCTGCCAGTCTGTACACTTCAATGCAATCCGGACTAAGGAGGGCAGCTTTCCTAGTTCGCCAATTAAATTGAACACGCCGTCAGGCTCACTCACTAATATATTTTTACAGCGTAGGCTGTTATGGGCTCACTCCAATGGCCGCTTTGGTTGGCGAAGGTCTCCGCCACCTCCACCGTCCGGTGTCCTCGTTGGATTCCGGAAGGGGGCAATTTGGACACAACGAAGATGGGACTAGGCCCCAGCGCTCTAATTTGTCACGCGTCGGCAGCACTTGCCACCCTAGACGTCACATGGAGTCGCGCAGGTGGCTAGGCAGAAAGGACGCCATTACCGCACCCAAAGACACAATATTGGAACGTGCGCGAGAGGCTGTGAGAAGCAGAGGAAGCAGAAAGGCTGACTGCATCCACAACACAGTATTCAAAGACGTCTACATGATGACATACCTGTTGTACACGGCGATAAAATGCAACGGCCGCAGTCTCACCGTTCAAAGTTATACTTCTGTAACACGGCACGTGTAATGTCATCCACAGTGAATGACATTCATACCGAACGTCATTGCGGTCTTGCGTTCCCTCTCTGCGCGGGAGTATTTTGCCGCCTCTAGCTCGGGGTGGCATTTACGAAGGTCTACTCGTTTCGCACTAGAATGGAGGATCCGTCCATGTGCGACTCTTGCGGAACCACAGAAAGGATTGAACACATCCTATAGATGTATCTGTCCCCAATACGACGTCGAGCAGGAAGCTCTCCGGACAGCACTGAACCGGGTGGACTCCATGCCTTTTTCGACAATGAAGATCCTTGGACCCTGACCGTACGCGTCAATGGTACGAAAAGCCACGAAAGCGCCGTTGAAATACCTCAAGCCGACAGATCTTGGGAACGATGTGTAGACTCGGTGCGAACATTCAACTGTGCGGGTAGCTGTGCTCTCTCTTCTCTCTCTACATCCCCATACTTCATCCCCCAGTGCAGGGTAGCAAACCGGACGCGCGTCTGGTTAACCTCCCTGCTTTTCCAGTATTCTATTTCTCTCTCTCTCTCTCTTTCTACACATGTATATAAAATGGCGTTCGCAATTGATGACAATGTTTATCGGCACCGTGCGCACGCAGACACTCGGCAAGGTGAGGTGGTCTTCGCACGCGCGAAGAAAAAAAGCGCACACGGTGCGCTTTTCGATTCTTATTTTTCGCTTGCAAAGCTGCAGAGTTAGCTACCGTGGTTGGTGGATAGGCTTTAGCGCGGCACTACCTTCAAAGCAATATGCAGAAATGGAAAAAGAAAACAGACGAGCGTTTGCACACATGGCCAACAAGAGGTGCTAGCATCCAGTCAGAGACTGGTAACAAGAATATAGCTGCTCAAACTACTTCAACTATCGTGCTGTACGTCGTAAACTTATTGACAAGTTCATAACAGCTATTAAGACAACTTTTTCTCTGATTACGTTTTGATTTAACTTATCCCATTCGTAAATTTTTGCCAAGCCGTTTTCGCCGAGGTTGCACAGGTCGCGCTTGCATGGGTTCGGAAAACTCATTCAATGGGTAAGTGCCATTAGTGGTGAATGTCACTCACAATGCCGCTGTAAAAGCAACAAAAATGGCAGTAAGACTGATGCGCTGCGAATGACTTTACACGTACATTTAGTAAAAAATTATTTCTGCAAGAGACGATACGAGCACTGAATGACAATCATGGCGCAATTACACCAGGATGGTAACAAAATACGAAGCATTGTATACACGGCACCTTCTTAGTCTCAGAGTCCTCACTCACTAAAATACAACCACATAGACCAACTGAGGCGCACGGTTACACATAAACTAATTGTCACATAGATAAAATTATCCTGAATATATACATTGTACACAATGGTTATACAGTTTTCATCATTCTTTAGTGATGTTATGAGATTTGTATATACAATTATGATCATGTATACGAGTGCACGCACACAAACGTATTTAGAAAAAGTTTATTTCAACAGGAGACGATACGAATACTCAGTCACAATCACGGCACTTCAACAGGACGATAACTTATACAAGAAACCAAGCATGGTTGCACGGCACGCTCTCAAAGTAGTGTCCGAGTCCTCACTCACTAATCTATGCCAGATAGACCCACGGAAAAGCACAGCTAGGCAAAGTAGTTTTCATATGTGTAAAATGATGTTAAGAGGAAGCTTTAGCTCGGGCCCAACTCTGACGCGGCCTATTCAAATACATGTAAAAACGCAAAAACGTTTTTCTGAGATAACCCCTGGACCGATTTCAATGAAATTTGTTGCAATTGAGAGAGAAAGTTAAATTCTAGTGACTGTTGGAAGCGGAATTTCGATTTAGGGCTTGAATTTTGTTCAAAAGATTTTCAAAAATTGAGAAGTTTGAAAAAAATAGAAGTTCAAAGTTTGCAAATTCATAGCTCTGCATCAAAACCAGATATCGCGGTTCTGTAAACGGCATCCGTTATATCATTCAAAGCGGACAAATTTGATATGTCATTTTGCATTTTATGTGAATTTGTTACGTTGTTTAAGAGGGTTCTGCAAAAGTTGTAATTATATATTAACAAGTTTTTTG